>NW_026262593.1:61324317-61869714 GCF_021869535.1 Mytilus californianus | reverse complement strand
GAAATAATCAAATAAAAATGGAAGCTGTTACTTGGTTTTATGGCTAGCTAAACCTCCTAGTTATATGACAGTTGTATATAGTTCCATTATGATGACACAATTGGGTAATCAATCCAAACAGACAATATAATAGTATCGTATGTATCTGTGTATAGAGCTTTCACGGTTGACAAAATTCCCGTATTTTCCTATTAGAATCGAAATATTTCATGGCAGCCATAGATTATTTCTTAATCTTTGGTAGTCTCTTTTTAGTAAATTTTTGTTTTCAAATTTTTCTTTTGTCTTATGTTGGCCTCTACATGTTTTGGGGGCTAGGAGGGGCGTCGTTGCTGTAGTTGTGACGTATAAACTCTCTTTCATTTTCCATCTGAATATTCATGAAATATTTCCTACTTGGTGTTAATAGATACAACAATCAACCAAAGGCATATTTAACACGTTTATATCAAAATGATAACAATGGAATTATTATTTATAATTATAGGTTTTGACATACGATAAACATCGTCCTGCATGTGCATTTAATTTGCCGCTGGACGTTAAACAGCCATATACATGATATACATAATCAGACATAAAACAAAGTTTATGAATTAAAAACAAAATGAAACTACAAACTATGATGATATTAGAATGCAAAGTTTTACGATAAAGAATTGTTTGGTGTACTGAAGAAATGAAAACTGGCGAACGTTTAACTGATACACAGATTGATTATCATTTACATCTCAACTAATTGATAATCATATCTGTTGTGTTTGCTTATTTGTAGATCTTATTTAGTTAAAAAAAACTTGAATTTTTCTCTAAAACTATTTTTATATAGTTTCCACGAAAATATCCCAAGATGATGAGGAAAAATTGAATTTTTCTCTATAACTATTATTATATAGTTTCCACGAAAATATCCCAAGATGATGAGGAAACATTTTTAAGATAAAACCTCCTACAAGGAATGAATTAATGATTTTCGTAATGTTGATTTATTAATAGTTCTTATCTTTCCTATCATTTTTGCCTTTAGTTTCTCTCTGTGTATTACAGTTTTTAATATAACGACCAAACATCCCAAACTTTGGTAAAAATCGTTATTTCAGGGCAATTTCTCCTATAATGAGTCGATTGACGATTTCCTCTATTTGATTTATTTGTAGCTCCTATATTCCTGAATATTTTTGTCGATTGCAGTTGCATTCGCTGTACTACAATTTGGGGCATAATAGTCTAATATGGGTTAACAATCATAACTTAATAGCTATTACTTCCATAATGAATCAATTTAAATGTTTGTGTTGTTGACTGCAGGATATTGGATTTTACATCTTATTGATATATTTTGCTGTTTTGTTTCCCTAATCTATAATAGATTTTACGAAAAGAGCCCAAAACGTAAAATATTGGCAAATCTTGTAATTCAAGAGCTATTCAGTGGTTTTTTGTTTTACAATTTCTATACGTTATGGTTTTAGCTCATTGCTGAAGTCGGCGCAGAGACCTGTATTTGTTATATACATTGCCCTTTCATCTTTGGTGTATAGATATCTCCTTGATGTACCTACTACACACTCTTGTCTTCATATTAATTACAAAATACGCAAGAGGTTCCGCATAAAATTTCGGAAAACAATAGATGAATTTTGATATTACTCTCCGGTTAAGGAAAATTCAGTATGTCTTACTTTCGCTTACATAAGACCTAAATACGTGTAGCTGACTATGTACAAATTTAAGAAATTTCAATATAAATCTGTATCTATTTTTTTAAGCTGATCTTGTATTTAAAATAAATATATATCTGACCAATGAACTGTAAACAAACAAAATTGCCATCGTTTCAAAATAATCTTATTCATAAATAAATATGATATGTCAAATATATAGCCTCGTAACTCTAGAGCATAACTGTCATTTGTGATGACTCATTCGCGTTTTTAACATACAATAATTGATATATGAGAGAAATCTGATCAAATATATAGGGGATTGATTAATTGAATATCAACAACAGGCTTATTAAAAAGATATTTTGACGTACATGTGGGGGAAACCATGATACTTTATGTATAAGATGATATGACAGGTGATACATGCATTGCATGATACGCTTACCCTGTCGACCCATCCGGTCTCCCTCCTTAATGATTTCATGTGATTCATTCAGTGTTTGTTTGCTACCTTGATATGTCTTCTAAGTCGACTTATGGGATTGGAACATCGGTAAAATACTTCTGTAACGTTAATTTCATTGCCTGAATAGGTTGATATCGGTAAATGAAAACTGTTTGTCACAGCAAGTATTAGATAAATACAACTTCTAGACGGGTTTATGTCATTCATTTTATAAATTCTTGAATGATAAATTATAAGATTTGTACACAAGAATTTAGATATTTGTTTTCTTTTACATCTGTTTGGGTATAAAACCGTCTATCGTGTCAATACGATCCTCGAATTCTTTTAGATTACGTGCAAATTAGTTGAGTTAATCTTTAGATTTAAGAAGATGTGGCATGAGTGCCAATGAGACAACTCTCCATCCAAGTCAAAATTTATAAAAGTAAACCATTATAGGTCACAGTACGGTCTTCAACACGGAGCCTTGGCTCACACCGAACAGTAAGCTATAAAGGGCCCCAAAAAATTACTAGTGTAAAACCATTCAAACGGGAAAACCAACGGTCTAATCTATATAAAAAACGAGAAACGAGAAACACTTATGAACCACATCAACAAACGACAACTACTGAACATCAGATTCCTGACTTAGGACAGGTGCAAACAAATGCAGCGGGTTTAAACGTTTTAATGTTTGTTATATATCCTAGTTTTCCAATCTGATTAAAATTCTGATCCATATTAACTCGCGTGCTCGTATATATATAGGCTCATATGAGTATAACGAAATCATAGAACTATATGTTAATTAGATTGCCTAATTTTCTAAACATTTTTATTTGACCGTTTCTGGTGAAGATAAATAACGCAGGATGTATAATATTCTTAATTTGACCTCGACATTGCTGATATTGTTGTATACATGATCTCTCCTTGCATCATTTTGGAGGGTAAATACCAATCCGGGCACAACATCGCTAGGAATGGACGCTTAGAATCTTAAATGTTCCTTTTTTTCTGATATTCACGAGGACTGAAATGGAATGTCTGAACTGGTTTAGTCCGATCCATTTGGTTTTGATGGTATCGTCTTCAATGTATGTAAAGTACATGGTTTGGCTTTTGTGACATGATATTTGTTATCTGAAGTTTATATGTTTTTCTTTTAAAATGTGTTGTTTCGAGTGGTAATTAGAGTTTGCTTTTTAATATCATTCGGGTCTAAAAACACTATTCTCCCTGAGGGAGTTCAATTTCTAAATTTATTATCGGACAATTTTAGAAAGGTTTTTCATAAATCATGTCAGTACCGAAGTATAAAGGTTAATGAGACAATTAGTTGAAGAACACTGTGACAAGTTAAAACATGAAAAACAACATTTTATAAATTTCATGCGTCCGAAGCGCTATAAACATGATAAAAGAAAAAAGTAATAGAGGTTCCCATATTATTTACAATGACGAGGAATTGCTAGATATATGGACAAGCTCTTTGAATTTTTATTTTACTTTGATTTGAAATATAGCATTTTCCACAAGAGTTAAAATTAACCTCTGGTTCATGTTACTCAATCTAAACTTTTTATACATATGTCAATTATTTACAATAGCATTCATATAGGTTTATATTTATTTCGTCTCGCACAATTACTTTGACGAATTCAATAGCAACTTATCCTGACAAAGTTTTTACAACGCTCATTTCTCAAAATTAAGTGTATAGGCCTTTCCACTTCCAGTCTAAATTTTATACTTACTGGACAGGTAATGGTCATGTCATTCGAACACATGTACCAAACACACTCCAAAGCCTTGGTAAAATGTCCGACAACGCAAAATATAAATCTCACGACACAGGAATTACCATAACGTCGAATAAACCTATACTGTAAATACAGAAATTATTGCGATGTTTTTATTATTGCCAAAAATGCGACAGGGTTATAATCGCAATAATTTAAACTCGCATTTTGAAATTTTTTATATGAATTAAACAGGATTTTTCTCAATATCGCAAAAATTAGAATCGCATTTTAGTCTAAAATGACAAAATCGCAATAATAAATGCACGCAATAATTTCTGAATTTACAGTATTTGTCGCTGCAATGAACGAATCTGCCTATTGCTCCGGAGGGGCTTTCAGTGTTAATACTAATCGGGATATTAAAAGAAATTACATTATTGCAGCGTACCCGGAGGGTACCAGATCGGTAGGTATTGTAGCGATAGAGGACAACACTGCCGTGAGGGCAATGTCACATCCCGGAAACAGCACTATAGACTTTCATTTAAAATTCTTTTGAATGAGTATTAGTTACATCAGATGATGTCGACATATCGACTGGAGGGATAATTGAGAGCGACATACCAATCGCAGTACTTTCTGGAAATATGGACTCTCCCATTTATTTTGGTGACAGAAATTTCCAAACAGAAATGTATATATCGACAGATCAATTTACTCTGAGGTATATTGTTTCCAAAATAGCCAATGCCAAACATATCATTCTTCGAATAGTTGCAAGAGATCTGCTTTCTATTGTTTATATCACGGGTAAGATTGGTTCTGTAGGAACACTTATAAGCAATATGTTAATCAGCTAGCTATAGAACTATCGAACAATGGATACTTTATCAACACCCAGAGACCAGTCATGGTTACTTTGTACACAATGTATGAAAGATCAACAGTTCCAGTCGGAAAGCAAGCCCTTAGAAACGACCGTTGTTGCTACTTTCTTAAGACAACAATGGGACTGATATTAAAACCCGCCATTCTGAAATTGCGTTAATTTCGCGGAAAAAATAATTTGGCGCCAATTTGGAATTTTTTCTTTTTTCTGTTTCTTACTTGCCATTAGGGTCAGAAATAGATTTCTTTCGATTTTTCAAGCATGGTTCTTATTATCAAAGAAAATAATACTTAACCATGTTATAAATTGTCCGTCTTTTAAAAATAACGTAATGCCTTTGATCGTCGTTTAAGAATTATGCGAAATTGTCTGTTATTTTTTTCTTCTTTTTTTCCAGATAAACAAAGAATATACAAACTATATAAAAAATATTAATAAGTATCTCAAAGTGAAAACAAAAAACAAGTCTAACGTTCTATCACCCCTTAGGAAACCCCGTTCGAACTAAATTCCAAACGAAAGACATTTTTTGACATTGTAGTTTTTTTATCTTACACATCGATGTCAACTTGCATCTTTACACAATGTACACACATTTAGTGTGTTTGTTTGAAAAAGCAATGGCGAGTTCAGCTGTGAATATTTGACTGGATTAATTATTCTCTTTAAGTCAGTGAATTGTTTGAATTAACTAAAACAAGGTCAGGAAATCGTATACTGTCTTTACACAACCTTAACCAAAACTCATTCATCGTTTATAATATTAAAAAAAAATTTGTGATGAAGTAATCCTGCAGAACTGCCAAAGGTGAATGAAAAAGTCTTGTCCTAAATATGAACTTAAAACAATCTCTTTCAGACTAGCATTTTAATCACTCTTATTCAAAGCATGTTCATACTGACATGAAGTGTGACTTACTTATGACTAGTGATCTAAAACATAATATTGTTGACCAGCACTCAGAATCTGCTCTGAAATACTTTTATATAAATATAAAAATGCATAATTGTTAAAAAAAATTAAATAGAAGAAGAAAAATATTAGACCCAGTCTTTTTTGTTCTTATCTATTTTCAATATCATGATTAGAACCATTTATTTATTGGTTTAGTGTTTTTTTTTTTATAATTTGAGTCCATTCATTAGAATCTGCATGGAATCAGTGAGACAAAATTTATTGTTATATTTAGTTTGTTCATACAAGAATTGCAAACTAATTTCCTTTTATTTCAAATAATGAAGAATTTACATTCAGAATACTTTCATTATGGTCTCGTTTAAGTTTAAATGAAAAAGGTAGGTATCAGTAATGAAAAGGAGTTCCTGTATTTGATAATTTTAATCCTGTCTTGATCCATTATTCATGAATATTTTGGCTACCCCTTGTATGATTAAAGTAGAAATTTATTTCTGTGTTGAAATAATTTGGTTACAGCAGTATAAATACTTATAACCAAAATATAAATATTAAATTAACTCTTGGAATAATAATATTATGGCACATACTGACATAGGGCCTATTTCAGTATTTGAGTATTTCAGTGAGACTGAGTTCTGAAAAGTGATAAAATGTGTTTCGCTAATTTTTTTGCACATGTCTTTAGTATCAAAATATATTCAATAAAATTATTTTAATAATATCCTCATGTAAATAACAGCATATGGTGCTTAATATAATAATAGTTTGATCATGAGAGTGTCAATCAAAGGGACGTAACTCGTAAATTACTATCGGCCCCGCTTCGTCAGAAATATCGACACATCGAAGTGGCACATTTGCGTATTACAGCGTATTAAGTGGCACAAATTTGACATATCATAGTCAAAGTTATGTTACATAACATAATTTAAATTCAGCATAGCTTCCCGAGAAGTTAAGAAAGAAAATTACGATTTTAATTTCCAGTGACCGATTTTTTTGGTCAACTCCTAGACTTTGAAGACACATTTTGAGAAAAAAAATTAGTTTAATACCAATATATTTCTTATATATTCAAGAATGTTCACTTAAAAGCAAATTAGTTTTAATTCATGCAAAATACTACAAATTCCAAAAAACGGGCTTCACTTTTTTTGGTAAAAAAATGCCCATATATGGTAATCACATGACTTCCATTGTTGCTTTAAGAAATGGGGTCAAACCGGGGTCAACTACGTCATAACCACGCCAACCAATTCCAACTATACTAATTACGTCACTGTGATCATTAGTTCAAACGATAATGTAGATGGCGTTCGTCTTAATGGCGGTATTTATTATTCCATGCAGTTGATGTGACACCAGTTGAGATGTTCCATGTTGTTTATAAGGGTATTTCTGCCAGCCTAAATGCCAAGGATACGTCATTCACAAATTCACACATTGACAAAAATGTCAAGTTTGGTCTCCTGGTATATGGCTATAAATACCGTTCGACTTAGAGTATCCAGGTGGATTTGCTTTATCTAAATAAGAATGTAGTTTTTTTTTTCTTTGTTTTAGTTGTAATAAAAATAAGGAGATATGGTTTGATTACCAATGAGACGACTATTCACCAGAGACCGAAGGACGATGATATAAACAATTTTGAGCATTGTACGGCTTCCAACAATGAGCAAAATCTATATCGTATAGAAATTTATCAAGGCCTCGACATGAGAAAATTTGAAATAATTCAATAGAGAAAAACAACGCACTTACTATTGCTAGAAACAATAAACGAAAAAGAAATATAGCAGACAGTAGCCAATGACACCAAATTTATCATAGGCTCCTTATTTGGGACAAACACTGAAATAATGTGATTCCCATTTATCACAGTAAACATGTATTCGTTTTCATGCTTTCCTTGAAATTAAACAATGTTACAGTATATACTCGCAGAAACAAATTTTGACAGCAATTGTCAATGCTTTCGAATGGTAGGCAAGTCCTTTTTAGTAAACTAAGTATTGGAAATATCAACGTGCTACCATAAGTTCATTTCAAAAAACTTTGTATAACTAATTACAAGAACCCATCATTATTTAGCAGCGGACATTTAACACAATTGATGAAGTATTTATACTACAAACCGATTATTTTCTACATTGGGCACAACAAATGGAAGTTTTTAACGACCTTGACTGGCTATACAGCCCTTGCACGGTCGGCTAATTATTTTGGGCACATCGGACCCTCCCCCATCCTTTTGAAAATCCTGAAACATTCACTGTAAATGTTTATTTAACGCGTAGAAACACGCGATCAACCTCTCTTAAATGAGGAATTAGAAAATCAGCGGACAATGCACGATACAAAAAGCAACTTCACAGGTATACGGATCAACAAAATGGTGTATAGGAACAATGTACACAAAAACTAAAGCTTGATACAATACGAACTAACATTGTCATACTAAAACATGTTGGGTTTCTGTTTCATTAATTTAAACCCAATATCCTCTTTTATTCGACATACATTCTGTTATCCGTTTTATAATAAAAAGAATTAACTCTGCAAAAAAACCGACTTCATGTAAGAAAATAATAACTGAATAATCGTTCATTAAATTACTGTATGTTAAGACTTGATCAGCAACAATAAAAACACGCAATAATTGGTGAAGTCACGTAAGCTTTTTCGGAAAGCTTATACTTAGATTTGTAAATTACAATGCTGCAAGGAGACAGTTTTTCACATAAGAGGCAATCTATTGTCAAATGATCAGATTCGATACAAATTAACGCACAGTGATATAATCAGTAGTCCCCACGTTAAGATGTCAAGCGACTGTCTTCCATTACTCTTGGAGTTGACGCTGTTTCAACATAACCTTCAGCTGACCTGTCAATGTCGTGATATGGTCTGTATTCATTTCCGTCTCCTACAAATTAAATAAAATATGTCAAAATAGTTTTCAACTCATAGCAAAACATTTCTTTCGATTTTAGAGTAAGCGTTACATGATATTTGATAAAAAAAAATGTTAGATTACGGCTTTTTATAGTAGGAAGATTGTTGATTGTCAGGCAAAGTAAGCCTTATTCTATTTAGGTCCTTTTGGTGTTTTGCTCTCCAAAATCTTTAATCGGTATTTAAGAATAACCGAATGAAGTTTAATCCACAAACAGGTGTTGAACTCACTTTAATCATTTCAGTTACTAGAACTAGACTGTATTTCATGTTGAGTCCTAATACGGTTAAACTTCATCAGTATACAAAAATGCAATCGAGTTACGTCCTACATAACCAATTAGTTTTAACTGTTTAATGGGTTATTCATATATTGAATTATACAAAATATACATACCAAATCCTGGAATGCTGAAAGGAAGATTAACCGGATTTCCCTGTCTCTCTTGCCACACTTTGTACAGTAGGAAAGCTGTCACTGGTTTTATAATCAAGTTTGTAATGCACATACTAATGTGCAAGTCAGGAAAAATATTCAATAATGGTTAATTCGCCTTTTCAAAATCTAAAAGATGTAATTTTATTGTTCATGCCGCGAAATGAAAATAACGCCATGTTATTGGTTGCATTTCAATTGTTCATGGTGTTGTTAGCCAATCATAACATATAATTATTGTACACTTTTGAAAATAGTCTTCAAAATGTATTTGATTCTGAAACGGTGAATTGATTCAAATTCAAAGTATAAATATCATTCAATTTACAGATCAATTGAAAGCAATAATGATTTTGAATTAAAGAGGCTGGTTGAAAGTTCAGCATTCTGTAATCAAAACTAAATTAATGTTGAGAACTAACTGCTGACGCTTCATGGTAGAGTGAGGTGTATAAAATGTCAGAAGGTTCCAGGGCCGGAGGAATCCTTATAATATAAAAATAAGGAGATGTGGTATGATTGCCAATGAGACAACTATCCACTAAAGTTCAAATAAAATGTGTGAAAGCAATTATAGGCAACCGTCCGGCCTTCAACAATGAGAAAAACCCATACCATATAATCGGCTATAAAAGGCCCCGTCATGTAAAATATAAAACAATTTTAATTGAGAAACCTAACGGCCTAATTTATAACAAAACAAATCGTGTCAGTTAAAGATATTAGATATTGACTTTTAATTATATGGCCATGAAATTGTCATTATTCAACAGCCAATTTTTTAAGCTTATTTTGACAAAATTGAACTGCTGATATTGATTGGAATTATTATTTCAATAGTTCGCTCTTAAAGTGTAAGTGTTTTCACATTATACTGTCAAAATCGCAGATAATGCCCTTTTAACTCCGTGTTGTATATTTAGAAGAGCTGGAAATATAATATATATATCCTTAACTTTCGAATAATGTTGGTAAGTCCCATGTAGTTGAAAGGACTCCTTCTCTTTTGGTAGTTTAGTATAACTTAATATAATCCTCTCCAAATAATTACAATATAAAAAAATTCAAGGTGACAGCAATTGTATAATTAAATACAATATAAAAATCAAAAAACAAAAAAATTATTAATTTAAACATAAACAGTTGGATACGAGTACATTTTAAGATACAGCAATACTAATCAAAATATCGTTTCGTATAGCGTATATAACTATGTATATTTCCAAACAATTATTGTGATTTGTTCAACACTAATTTCGTCTGTTCCAGATAAAATATGTTCTATAGAAACAGCAGTTAAGTGTTGGATATTTTTGCAATTGAAAAACATATATAACATACGACAACTTTGATTTACTTGTCAATTAGGCCGTAATAAACCACTTTCGAGTTATATCCTTCACCGGAATAGTTCGTCAATTATGCGCGCCTTTATGACGTCATTTACCAGATAGAGGGGATCGCCTGTATCCCTGCACTATTAAAGTTCATCAAACATCTTCGTGATCGTCATTATGCAGGCTAATTTAGAAATAATGTTTGTTCCGTAGGTACTTAAGGTAGACTGGGTGTCTTCCTCCATCTTGGATTTTGAAATAGCAGATAGCAATCGGTCTAGATCCTTAATGAAATGTGCTAATTTCAAGAGTAGTATATAATTCATGTGTAAGACTTATCATTTAATATAGAAAATTATCTGTTTTATCATATTTACGGCTGTATTTTACAAAAAAAAAACAAGAATATTTGTGTTTGATTCACTTTTTTCCAACTTTGCCACATAAGGGTAGATAACTCAAATATAAGGGGGCATAACGCAGATAAAGTAACCTTTATAATTGAATGTGTTGTGAATTTACCTATTTTATTATGTAGCAAGAAAACGAGTCCGGTGACCCCATTGTTTCCTTTTTCTTATCTGAAAGTATATTATCAGAGCTATCTTCTCATATTTTATCTTAAAATTCTATGGTGTAGTTTTCGTTTTATCACACAAAATTGGGTTTTCCAGGCATAATCTATAAAAAAACGGACAATTTTGTAAAACCTGTAGCGTGATAAAAAGCCTGGTGATCCATACTTTTTATTATATTTTTGAAAAAAGCATGACATAAACTACATTTTGACAAATTATTAAAAAATTCTATGGATTTTAATTTAGACCCCCCCCCCCCCCCCCCATCTACCTTAATCAATTTGCCGAATAATTTGTGCAATATAGCTTCATATTTTTTTACCGCTCGCTCAACATGGGAAGGCAGTGACGTACGCCAGTTCCGGGATACGGAAGTTAGCTGAATCTGTCATGTGACTTTCATCACCACGTGACCAAAATGTAGGCGTTGTCACTTCCAACACATGGTCCGAGGACACAGTTATCGTCCTTTGATTTTCGTTGTCTATACAAATATAGTCCCTAGTGTGGAAAGTGTATAACTTGCAATTTTTTTTTTATACACTTTCCAAATTTATTTCTTTATATTTTGTGCATGAAATATTAAGTAAGGGGATGAAATTACATGTAAAAAAAAATATGTTAAGTAGTGATTTGGTCCAGTTGAAAAAGGTCAAAAATGAATACGTCTAAAGCTGTCAAATTGAATTTTAGACCCCCTTTACATAGAATTGTCAATATTTTGAGTTAGAGCTGAAAGACTTTTCTATAATTTTGATATTATGTGTCCATATAGTAGTACACTACACTGTAAAAATCTTTTTGAGATAGAGCAGGTGCGATTTTTTTAATTTGAATTTATTGTCTAAAACTCGGAAATGTACTATGAAATAACTGTGTTCTCGGGCCAAATGTTGAGCGAACGGGTGAAAAAAGTTTGATCTTATAGTGCACAAAATATTTGAGAAATTAAAATCTAATAAGTGGGTCACCCTCCCTTTAGTCGTACGGGAATAAAGATTACGTACTTACGGAACATAAATTATTTCTAGACTACCCTGCAGAATGACGATTCTGGAAGTGTTTGAAACTTTGATAGTGCAGGGATACAGGCGCGCCTTCTATCTGGTAAATGACGTCATATAGGCGTGCGAAATTGACGATAATTTCCGATGAGAGACATGATTCGAGAAAAGGCCTATACCCCTAAACGCACGAATGATTTTCTAAAACCAAAGTTTTTGACGGAAATGCAACGAACTCGAAAGTGGTCTATTGTTTTGGTATGGGACATAGTATTGATGACGCTCGCACTGTTAACATCGTGGAATATAAGACAAAAATAAAAGTTGAAGTGACTAACAATAAGGAAAATTTATGATGTTGGAGGAGGTGGTGGCGGTGAGGTTGGTATAAACATAACTAATGTATTCCAAAATGATTTTTGAGGCAAAGTGATAAGTAAGGAAATTGCTGGTAAATGATTAACGTCAAAAGGATACCCAAGACTAAATCTGTACCTATTCTTCACACTATCTGAAAGATAAAGCAGATTGTAAATATTAAATCAACTCATTTGTGTACGAAAAAGAAGACAGCAAATGCACATGTTTACACTGATGCAAAGAATAACATTTCATTGTAAATGAACCGGTGCACAAAATTACGAATGCATTTTTTATAATTCGTCATTTTTCAAAACGAGATGCGTATACTGTTATATCTTCTACCAAGATATAAACATTTACTAGACAATTGAACAACCCATGCGCATGTATTAAAAAAACAGAGTATTCAAACGTCAACTTTTGCGCTGGCCGTTACATCATCTGAAATTGAATGTATTCATAATATATAAAAGTGAAAACTTCGAAACGTAAATAAAAAATTATTTTTCTCTGGTAATGATGTACTGTCTTTGTCCATAGGGGTAATCTTAATGACTAAAGGTATACTAGTTTTCGTATAACGTTGCTAAAAGGTAAAAAGATTATGTTTTATCAATTTTGAAAAAAAAGGAAAAACATTTGATGAAATTGAGAATGGAAATGGGGAATGTGTCAAAGAGACAACAACCCGACCAAAGAGCAGAAAACAGCCGAAAACCACCAATGGGTCTTCAACACAGCGAGAAAATCCCGCACCGGAGGCGGGCTTCAGCTGGTCCGAGTACACAGTTATTTCGTAGTGCATTTCTTTTAGACAATAAATGAAAATAAAAAAAATCCCACCTGCGCTTTCTCAATAATATTTTTATAGTGTGTTGTACTACTTTTGGGACAAATTATATCAAAATTATAGAAAACTTCATCGGCTCTAACTCAAAATATGGACAATTCTATGTTAAGGGGGTCTTGAAATCTTTTGACAGCTTCCGAAGTGCTAATTTTTAACCTTTTTCAGCTGGACCAAATCACTACTTTACTTTACAATTCATGACCCAAATTTTTTTACAGTGTAATTTCATCCCCCTACTTGCTATTTGAGGCATAAAACATGAAGAAATACATTTGGAAGGGGTACTAAAAAAATTGGCAAGCAACACACTGTCCACACTAGGGACTTTATTCGCGAATGTGTACTAGTTCAATAAAAATCGACGTCACACTAAACTCCAAAACATATAAAGGAACTTAAATAAAAAACATACAAGACTAACAAAGGCCAGAGGCTCCTGACTTGGGACAGGTGCAAAAATGCGGCGGGGTTAAACATGTTTTGTGAGATAACAAGCACAATCCCTCCCGTTAGGGATTTAGTATCATACCATCATAAAATATATGAAAAGAACATAACCCGTATCATGCCAACAACTGGTTTTAGAATAAATGTGTTTATTTCCGATGCAAAGACCCTATGAGTGAATCAATATTAATACCACAGTATGCCATCTTTAATGACCTAACAACAATATCGTAACTATATCCCTTCTGAATAAGTCTGTTTAAAGGTTTGGTTACCTTTTGAGGTGAATGTCGACATTTTTGTGATTTGTATAGAATTGTTTCGACAATTCCAACTGTCGAGTTAAAAATAATCATTGCTTGCCTGTGTGTTTTGTTTGTGTTTTGGGAAAATTTGTTTTTACTATTTTTTTTTAATTCCATGTTCCTGAATGTGTGGAAAATCAAGAAAAAACCCATTAGATATACTTACCAGGCTGGTTGGGTACCTCGACGGTTTCGTCTGCTATAGGTTGATATATACCAAGAAAGATCATGTCCTGTACAATGGTAAAGCAGTGGAGAACAAAAAACTGTAAAATAATCAAGATTACTATTAGCGGTTTACATTTACATCTTGCTTGTCAATTTGGTAAATATATTTATCTTGTTCAACCCTTACTTATACATATCTTCAGTCCCATATGAATTATTATTTTGTCTAGACAGATTGCATGCATTATTCTTAAAAGCGTTTTTCTGCAGAATACTATTAGTTTGAAATGTGTACAATTTTGTTTATTGAGAAGAGAGGCGGAAGATACTAATGGGATATTCAAACTCATTTTGGAACAATTGGAACATGTAAAACATATATTCTATAACCAGATAAAGGTCAACCAACTCGTGATGGTGTCCATAACAGTGGATATGTTTCGCATCCGCCTATACTGCTATGTTTAGATAGTCTGAAGTCTGAAGTCTGACACAAACACTACCACAACTTTTGAAAATTAAGAAATTATGACTTTTATTGGATTTTTATTAACTTAGTCATATGAAAGTAATATTGTTTGGTTCAGAATAGAACAAAATATATACTGATTTATAGTTCGCTACATGTACATAATAAACTATTGAAAATAAACGGTAAACACAGAGATATGTCTCGCCTTTTTGTAATTTTGATAGTGCAAATGTTGAAATTAAAATAGCAATACTTTAACATGTAATTTATGCAAATATTCGAAGTCAATGAACCATGACTGAAGGTACATGGCTTAATAATTTCTATGAAAATGAGATGTGCCAATGCTAATACAACTGCATACCAAATACCATTGACTTATCCAGAGACATATATATACACATGTGTATATATGTCTCTGACTTATCATAAGTCGTTCCCTTTGAACAAACCTAAACACAAACATTAACTTGTCAACTATGTAAAAGTTTCATAGTCAATGAACCATGATGAAGGGGTGGGGCTATATAATCTCCATGGAAACGGGACTTGCAAATGCCAATAAATTTGCATACCAAATATCATTGACTTAACATTAGCGGTTCATCTTTAACTGATCTAATCACAAACTAATACATGTAAACTAAGCAAAAGTTTCAAAGTCAATAGACCATGAGTGAGGGGGCGGGGCCACATATTCTCCATTGGAAAGAGATGTGCTAATGCTTATACAACTGCATACCAATTAACATTGGCCTACCACTAATGGTTCCCCTTGAACTGACCTACTCACAAACTAATACATGTAAACTAGGCAAAAGTTTCAAAGTCAATAGACCATGACTGAGGGGCGGAGCCAAATAATCTCCATGGAAATGAGATATGCCAATGCTTATACAACTGCATCCCAAATATCATTGACCTACCACTAGTGGTTCCCATAAACGTCATAAACTCACCTAATCACAAACTAATACATGTAAACTAAGCAAAAGTTTCAAAGTCAATAGACCATGACTGATGTTATGTATATGTATTGTCGTATGTGTTTTATAGTAAAGTCGTGAGAGTTGTGTCCCTTTCTATGATGATGCATATTTGTCATGTGATGTAATCTGTCTCTTCTAAATAAACGTGATATGGCAATAGATGTGTTTTTGTTGCTCTCAAGCAAATATTAGTTTAGCGGCATGGGGAGGCACGTATATGTCCCCCATGTACGTAATACGGAGGGGCAGGGTCAAATTATCTCCATGGAAATTAAGGACATGTGCCAATGCTAATACAACTGCATACCAGATATCATTGACCTACCACTAGTGGTCCACCATAAACTAGACCTAATCTCAAACTAATACATTGTTGACGCCGCCGCCGCCGACGACGACGAAGGAAACAGTATACCTATGTCTCGCTTTTTGACTCCATTAAGATGAGACAAAATGGTACAAAATTTAATTAGTTAAAACAAGTGTTTTCGTATGTGTTTTTCATCTTGGCTTATCGTTAATGTAGGTTTTGAAAAGACAGGCAAGAATGGTGGCCGGATATTTCACAATTTTGGAAAAACGCGAACACGAGAAAACGTATGAACACAAATTCGAAAACGAAAAAACGCGAAATGGCGAAAACCAGAAATTACCGCATCCAGCCACCATATCCTTGCCTGATAAAAGATAACAAACCATGAAAACTGCGTCTGAAGATTCATTGTGTACAATGGAAAATATACCAATCAGCAAAACAAACAAATTCATGTAAATGTAAGAATCCGGTAAGAAGCTGGATGTTGTGGCCCTGTATCAATAGATTAAAAACACTGCTTTATTTTATTAGTTTTTACTGAATGTGTGCGGTTTTAACGGCTATGTACGTAACTAAAGTTAATATCCTATTTCTTTTTTTATTTTAGCTAAATTGATAGAAGATATTTCAGTCTCTGTAGAATTGATTTACAGAATATTTTCGTAGATGTAAGACTTGGCGCAAAATTGAGTTTGGTGTATTGGCACTTGTCTAATATCGTTCTAATATTGTTAACGTTGAAGATCGAAAAGATAAAATTTTCAAAAGGTGCATTACTAAAAATATGAAAAAAGATGACATACAATACTCACCACGCCGGAAAATAAAGTGTATAGTAACTTGTCTGAGTTGCTTTCCCCTTCTAAACGTAATACCCGGTATGAATAAGTTTAAGATATAATACAATCATGTATTTGTCTTTTATCCAAAAATATAAATAATATAAAAACGGGTATTTAACTAAAACTAAAAATAAAATACAATTAGGATTAATTAAGATACCATACTTACCAAACCGTCAAGATAAAGTGCATAATCACTGTTACCTAAAATAATGTAAAAAAAATCGTAATCATCATCAGTTCTCTGTCATTTTATTACAGCTGTATTTTCCAAAGAATAATAGTATGAAAATGATTACACCGAAAAACAAAGTGTATGTGTAACTACGTTTGAAATAAAAAAAAAGTACAAAATTATCAAACGTTTGTTTTCATAATTAAGCCTGAAATGAAAATGTTTATTCTTTTAAATAACTTCGAATCGACATTGATAAAAAAAAATTAATCAAGATGGGACCGTATAAATATAGTTATGTATATACTATAATTAAGAATATTTCCTTTTGCATATAAAGCACCTCTTTTGAAATATACCTATATCACTATACATAGAATTTTGCAGTTATTATATTTCTATGTTTCGTAAGAATATGAAATGTTAATTATTTTAGCTATCTTGAATCATGTGTGAATGATTTTATTTATTGAATGTTGTAAGTTGCTGTTAAAAGTGTATTGTATGCATGCATTTGTAAAGGGCCTGCGTATGCATGTATTTGTGCAGGGCCTGTGTATTGTATGGATGTATTTGTACAGGGCCTGTGTATTGTATGCATGTATTTGTACAGGGCCTGTGTATTGTATGCATGTAATTGTGTAGGGCCTTTTTATTGTATGCATGCATTTGTGTAGGGCCTGTGTATTGTTTGTATGTATTTGTGCAGGGCCTGTGTATTGTATGCATGTATTTGTGCAGGGCCGGTGCATTTTATGCGTGTATTTGTGCAGGGCCGGTGCATTTTATGCGTGTATTTGTGCAGGGCCTGTGTATCATATGCGTGATATTGCACGGGGCCTGTTTATTGTATGTTGTATTTTGCTGTTGAATGTGTATTGTATGCATATATTTTTGCAAGGCCGTTGTATTGTAAAAAGTAAAATCACAAAAATACTGAACTCCGAGGAAAATTCAAAAAGGAAAATCCCTAATCAAATGGCAAAATCAAAAGCTCAAACACATCAAACGAATGGATAACAACTGTCATATTCCTGACTTGGTAAAGGCATTTTCTTATGTAGAAAATGGTGGATTGAACCTGGTTTTATAGCTAGCTAAACCTCTCACTTGTATGCATGCATTCCCTTTCAGTCAGATAGGTCCTAACGTTCCTACGTATTTATACACCCCTGGTTATTCCCTTTCAGTCAGATAGCTCCTAACGTTCCTACATATTTATACACCCCTGGTTATTCCCTTTCAGTCAGATATAGCTCCTAACGTTCCTACATATTTATACACCCCTAGTTATTCCCTTTCAGTCAGATATAGCTCCTAACGTTCCTACGTATTTACACACCCCTAGTTATTCCCTTTCAGTCCGATAGCTCCTAACGTTCCTACGTATTTACACACCCCTAGTTATTCCCTTTCAGACAGATAGCTCCTAACGTTCCTACGTATTTATACACCCCTAGTTTTCAAATGTTTTGCGGGTTTGAGCGATCCTGATGTTGATCAACCAAGAAAAGCGCTTCGATCAAAAGCACGATATTATAAAAAAAAGTGCTTATTTTTAATTTTTTATGCGGGATCTGTGTTTTATATTATGCACTTATTTGTGCAGGGCCTCAACTAACGTTAGCCAAGTTTAAATTGAGTTACCCTCCTTAAATGAATAATTCATTCTTCTTCTTATGATTATCATTACAGTAGTACATGTGTAGTAGTATTAGAATTAATATTAGTAATAGTATTTAATTTAGTATAGTAGCAGTAGTAGTAGTAGTAGAAGTAGTACATCTTAACCGACCATTTGGTTGTCAAACAATGCAAGCCGTCTTGATTTGACAACGTTAAGTTATATCGAAAATTCAACAGAAAGATATTTACATGTATATTTTGTAAGTCATAACAATATAAATTACCATGCTTGACTCGTAATGAAATTCAACAACAACAAAACAATGAATAGTTTTACCCTTCCTCGTTTTAATTTCCGCATTCAATACAGTGGTTTCAGTTTAAACTCTAATTTATATTTTATATAATCAATTATTGTATTTTACATTGAGACAAGGAAATAAACAAACAAAAATATATATACAACCTTTAACAAAAGTTTAGACGACTCCATTATCCTTTAGTCATATATGAATATAAGTATTCTATAATCCTTTCATAGTGATGTTATCATAGTCATAAGATGAAATTGACTTCGACGCAATTGTCAATTTCCCGAATTTTACCGAAGTACTATACACACATGTGTAGGATCGGTGGTCTCTTCAAAAGGAAGTACATGTTACACACTATTGGAAACGGAGGTTGTCAATTATCTTGTATATGTGTGGAAATACTGTCACAATTATTTTACCATTTAAAATATGTCAAAAATATTTGAAAAAAGAAAAATGGTTTCATATAAAAATAAGAGACTGGTATATGATTGCCAATGAGATAACTCTCTAACAAAGACCAACTGACGTAGATTAATTATTTGCTTTTATTTCAATAAAAGATCAATGAAATACAATTATCCAAAAGACACAAGACGTTGTAGCGAGCATTAATCAGTCAGTTGAATTCAAAATACTTAAGCTGCATTTTAAAAAAATTAAAAACTCGTAAGGACGAAAAATGTATGTACTTTATTTTTAATAATATGATCGAAAATCCAATCCGTTTGATTAAATTTTGAAATAATGTGAACTATTGCATCCGATGAGATTTCTACAAGTAAAGGAACGACTATTTAACTTCAAGAAGGGTGGGGGTTTATGGTTTTTTCCTAAAAAAATATTCTGATCTCCAATTTGATAAAAAAAAATATTGTAGTCAAGCAGATGACAAAAAATATTCTGAATCCAGATTTTCCCCGTACCTTATAGTGTTAAATTTTGAAAAAAAAATAATTTGATTGATAGCGTCGAAAAAATAAAACAAATGTTCTGACTCAGACAAAAAACCATAACCCCCACCCCCCTCCCTTTTGAAGTTAAATGGTTGCTCCCTAAGCACTAGAAATGTGTGGCGACAAAATGTTGTCGTTGCTATTTAAAAAAAAGTGGGGAGGAAACTAACTAGCAAAAGATTAGAGAGATACAGGTCATAAAACACTACACATGCAGAAAACAAATTTATAAAACATCTAACACGACCCCCCCCCCCCCCCCCCCCCACCCAAAAAAAAAAAGAAGAAGAAAAAAAAACCAAAACGGGAATGATGATGAACCTAGGTCTCCGGAAAGGTCAAAGCTTCCTGCTCCGCTAGTGGCAGGCGTATTGATTTTTCCTGTTCATATCCGTTGATGTTACATAATCATATTATCTTAACCCTAAGAAATTTTCAAATGTATTTCATAAACATATGTATCTTCTCTGACCCAAACACAAGGCATATTCAATATGAAGGCCAAGGTTGTAATTTAAAAAATACTACTGTGGATACTAGATTTCGGAAACAGACAGAAAATGTATATTTCGTTGAACATTTAAATTCGTGATTTACCTTTACTAAAACAATCCACGAAAATGTGTACCCCACGAATATAAGTAACCCCGTCACATGTTCTTTCACTTATGCAAAGTCCGGAACCATGTCAGTGGTTTTTTTTGTTATGTCTTAATGTTATGTCAAATGGGGAATTTGGTGTTGGTGGTGAATATTTGGTTGTCTAGGTTTAGTTAATTCACTTTTATTCACATTTGTCTCTTGCCGTAGTTTGGCCTTAATATATTTCAAAGGGAGAGGAGGAGTGTCGTTGTCGTGATAAAGACGGATAAACCACTCTTTCATTTTCAGCTGTTCAAGTTAATCATGAAATATTTGCTACTTGACGTTAATTCAAACAATAATCAACAAAAGGCGTATTTAACACGTTTATATCAAAATGATAACAATAGAATTATGATTTATAATTATATGCTATTTTGTCGACACTAGGAAAGCAGAAGCCAATTTTGCCAGTAAAAAGCAGATTTTATTTACAGATATGCAATTCAAAGAACTGACTATTATTTCAAAAGCAAATTTAATTTAAACATTTTTGATTTCGAAGCTATGTGATTGATTTTGTTAGATTTTATAATGTTTTATCAAATTGATATAACGTTAGGGTACTCAAACTGCACCTATTTTGACAGTTTTTTCACCTACGTTTATTTATGATCCAGACAAAAGTTTTCATTCTGTGTTTATTTTTTAGATATATCCTCATTTACTATATAGTTCCACCAATTTTCTTATTTTGAATTTATATTGAATCATAGAAAAACGAGTTAGAACCCACTTCCAATCGATCCATGATTCTATACATGAAGGGTACTCAAATCGATCCATGATTCTATACATGAAGGGTACTCAAATCGATCCATGATTCTATACATGAAGAGTACTCAAATCGATCCATGATTCTATACACGAGGAGTATTCAAATCGATCCATGATTCTATACATGAAGAGTACCCAGATCGATCAATGTTTAAATTCACATCCGTAAAAATCGAATAACTTTTACTGATGTTAGAACAATTTGACAATGGTCCATGCTTGCTATCCATTTTTTACGAAATGGATGCCCCTGTAACAGGTCTTAATAGATCATTTATAAAAGTTACTTTTTGTGGACGTTTCCGTAGATTTTACTTTTTGGAGTGGATACTTCATCTGTTGATATATACTGTGAACGTTTTGTGTATATTTAAATATATTTAGCTATGTTGAAAGACGTGCATAATGTCAAACTATTAAAATACAAAATGTTTAGTCTCGAAGAAAACTTGTATGATTTCCGTTGCTATTTGCGCCGGCAAAATAGCCACTGCCATTTATAAGTAAAGGTTTTGAGATATGTAAAACAAAGTTTATATATAAACCAAACTTGTACTATCATTAAAAAAGATATCTGAAGCGTTTAGATGTGAGCATAGAGTATAAAACAAACCATGAATCTTTATCAAGTTATTTTTCATCACAGTTAAAAAAAAATTGCACTTTAGATGTGAGCATAGAGTATAAAACAAACCATGAATCTTTATCAAGTTATTTTTCATCACAGTTAAAAAAAATGCACACAATTTGACGGCTAAAGCCTGTTTACAGTTTCTCGCAATCTATTAGTTTCCAAGCTAATTGCCAGGATGAAAAAAGGAGTTGACATTATTGCCTGTGATGACTTTTTTGTAGATCTTATCTTGTTGGTCATTTTTTGCTCACAATTTTCTTTTTATCATTGCTTAAGAAAAAATAAAAACTCAAAAGATTGGCCAAATGTGTAATTCAAGGGCAGTAACTCCTTTCAGTAGTCCATCACAACCTTGTTTATGTTGACTAATTTGTGGATCTTGTTAATATTGACTAATTTGTGGATCTTTTTTATGTTGACTGATTTGTGGATCTTGTTAATGTTGACTGATTTGTGTATCTTGTTAATGTTGACTGATTTGTAGATCTTATTTATGTTGACTGATTTGTGGATCTTGTTAATTTTGACTGATTTGTGGATCTTATTTATGTTGACTAATTTGTGGATCTTGCTTATGTTGAATAATTTGTGGATCTTGTTAATGTTGACTGATTTGTGGATCTTGTTAATGTTGACTGATTTGTGGATCTTGTTTATGTTGACTAATTTGTGGATCTTATTTATGTTGACTGATATGTGGATCTTGTTAATGTTGACTAATTTGTGGATCTTATTTATGTTGACTGATTTGTGGATCTTGTTAATGTTGACTGATTTGTGGATCTCATTTATGTTGACTAATTTGTGGATCTTGTTTATGTTGACTAATTTGTGGATCTTGTTAATGTTGACTAATTTGTTGATCTTGTTAATGTTGACTAATTTGTGGATCTTGTTAATGCTGACTAATTTGTGGATCTTGTTAATGTTGACTAATTTGTGGATCTTGTTAATGTTGACTAATTTGTGGATCTTGTTTATGTTGACTAATTTGTGGATTTTGTTAATGTTGACTAATTTGTGGATCTTGATTTTGCTGATTATTTTTACTGTTTTCAATTTTTCTGTATCTATTATATACCTATATCAAACAAAGTTAACCTTTGATGGAATTAGCTATTTCATATCTCCATGAGTCATATACTGGTAGCACCCAACGTGTTCAAGTACTTACAATCCTTGGTTTTAAAATTTCAGTTGGAGTTTGAACACTCTGGATGCAGGTAAATCGAGAAAAACACCATGGACGCACAATTTTTCATACACTTTAAGTTTAATTTTCATCATCAATTATAGTTTCCAAGACAATTGCCAAAGACGGTTAAATAAAGCATAATCATCTTTCAAGGCCAATAACTCTATAGCAGACAATTGACAATTTTGTGGTGTCAAATTTATACTTTCTGGAAAGGGTTAAATTGCAATATAGGAAAATAATAAAACAGTTCATAAGGAAGATTTAGAATTCATTTTTAATTCACATAAACAATCATAAATATAAATATTCTAATGGATGCTTCCTACTGACTAAATAAATACATACAAATGCTTATCATTTAATACGATTGGAATGTTAATTTAAAGCAAATATATAGTGTTAAAGCTATCATTTCACATACATGTACATAATAAAATATGTAAATAAAACAATTTCAAATGATTTCCCAATACACGTACAGATAATAATTAATTTTTCACAATTAACTATGTAAGTTATTCCAAAGATTTTCTTCAATTCATAATTATAATCTCATTAAGCAGAAATATAAATGCAAATAAGATGAAAGAATAGAAAAATGTTGTCCAGCAAACCATGATCCTGTCATTTTGTGCTGAGTTGGAATTAAGAACAATCAATCTAGCATGCAATACTATACATTTATTTCCCGTGCCTGAGGGAGATATTATCAGATTATTACATGGCATTTTTCATATCAGATGTATTATCAGCCCAAGAACCAAAGGCTCGATGGGCTGATATTGACTGAGGGCTGATAATATATCTGATATGCAAAATGCCATGTTATGATCTTTTTATCATATGTTTCAACAATGGAGAAAAATAACAGTTTAGTATATTGATCCTTTTAAGTGGTTCTCAAGTAGAAGTTCAAAAAGTGAAAAGTTTACAGACGACGGACACCAAATGTAATACATCCCATATGAAATCTTTCATTCATATGCCTCAACGGAGGAGAAAAACAACTGTATAATATATTTTTATATTGACGAATAAAAAAAAAATAAACAAAACATGATCTTATTATGAACACTGTTTGGAAAAGTCAACATTTGTAAAGTAATTTGCTAAATTATGCTGGAAACTTTGAAAAATACATTTATTGTATCATTTGTTTTGCATTTTACATAATATATTTTCCTGTTTCGTAATATTTGTTTTGTACCTTACTTTATATTTTTCACTGAAAACCTACCATTGAGGTGTATTGTCCGGCATTTGCCGAGTAATGTTGGAATGCCATGCGATAATGTTACGAAAAGGCATGCGATATTAGCCGGAATCAGTCGATAAATTTTTCATATCAGCCAGCTAAGCACCATTTATGTCATGGGAATAACAATTTTAACATTGCAACTATGAATTATTTAAAAAAAACTGCAGAGAAGTAATATAAATGTGTTGCAGATTCAAATCATTCCAATGTGTAAATTTTAATTTCCCTCGACCAACCTGGATCCCCCTCCTTAAGGGATCAGTAGAACAGGTTTTAGACTCTGTGATTGCAAATGCTCTAAACTGCCTCAATTACATTTATTCTAAAATATGGTCCTAAATATGTCTGCTATATTTTTACTACTGGACGTTAAACAACATGCAATCAATCATTCTAAATCACTTCTATCATAATTAAACTAGCTACCAAATAATAAAATGAATTTGATGAAAAAATGGAGTATGAAAAAACACCAGTAAAATTATGTCTATCAGAATTACTTATATACATATACAGATAAAGGTAGATCTAATGACCACATATAACATAATTTCAATCATTCACAACCAGATTTAATAGTAGTTCCAGCCTGTTTAATAAAACACAATATAAAATAATGGAATGTTTGAATATAACATATCTAAATACATGACTTAAGATTATTCAATTATGATGCAATACATTCAGATTTTTTGCAATGCTATTATTATTGCAAAAATTGTGACAGACCAAATTTCGCAAAAATAAAACTCACATTAAATTTTTTTTATAGCATTATCTATAAGTAACATTTCTGGAAATGGCAATAACAAATATCACATTTTTTTGGTCCCTTGATCAACAACTACAATAATGAATGCAACCAAAATTTTCAGAATTTACAGTTCTAGCCTGTTCAATGTAACAAAATATAAAATGCTGGAATGTTTAAATATTTGTGTTATATTGATAAATATATATATACCCTGTTTAAAAGCTTAAAAAATCATACACAACAAATACTGAATACAAGTAAAATTTTTAATATTCTTTATAGACAAGTTTTCAATTTCGATTTTATTAATTAACTGCCCCGGTTGACTGAGTGTCATTAAGAGAAAACAAGTCATGGGACATTGTGACATGAAGATGTTTGCGTTGTGAAGTCAAATTTTTCAGGGAAAAAGAACAAGTTGGAAGATCATGTATAATTGATCACATTGCATGGTTTAACACAGATTTTTCAAAAGCTAGGTTTTATATTTTAACCCCTGCATTTAACTACTCTTCACTGCAATTGAAGGATTACTTTATGTATTTGCTGTATATTTAGACAATATATCATATAAAAATAATTGAAGCTAAAATGATAAAAAAAAAAAAAATTTGGCGGGAGATAATTTTATTTGGTTGGCTTTTAATGAGTTATTTCCCTTTTCGAGTAAATATTTTGTTAGCATATTCTTCTCAGGACCACACTGTGACATATAAAATATAAAGCTATCTGTTAGAAATGGGACAATCAAAGCATTAAAAGATGTGTTAGATGAAAGATCTTTAGGAAATAGATTTGCTTGCAATTAAATTACAGTTATGCAGATTTTTAAAGGGGATTTTTACTCGTATCATTTCAAATGTAAAATATAAAATACTTAATGTACATGATATATGTAAATGTCTAGCTTTATGTGACCACTTTCAAGAAGACAAGTCAGGATGGTACTGACTGAAAATTCTGGAGTTAAATTTCCAGGTTGACACCGAATGTATCAATGTTTAATTATTCAGCCTAAACAATGCCATAATACTCTTCCTGTTAGAACAAATATTTCGTACCTTTAATTAAAGAAACAAATAGTATAATTTTTGCCTCAGTGGAAATAATAAAACAGAATATTACTTCCACTTGGAACTTATATCATGAAGGAACTTCTATTTCATGAAAAATGGATAACATGCTCTAGGTTGCACTTTGTAAATACATCTCGTAGAGACATAACTTGGGACCAGTAAATATACACATGCATAGCGGTCAAATTGAAATCTGTGGAAGACCAAAAGTGAAGGGAGGGGTAGTACAGAATTTTTGTACAAGTTTAAACTCTTAGAAGTTCGGGGCATATAAATGTTGAAAAACACAGCCCTATATTTTGACCTTTGAAAAAAATAATAGTGCATATAAGCTTTCCATTCTAGGACATAATTTTATACAAAACTTCATAGTAAAAGTGGTACAGTTTTAGTCGTAAAGGGAGTTCCTATGGGAAATTGCATTGTCTATATATACAGAATTGCAACCTCTAATGAATATTTTTTTCTTTATATGACATGTGATAAATTTGTTTAACCTTCAAGTCGTGTTTTAAGTCAAATATTATAGAATGGAAATTTTTTTAGAGAAGTGTCTACATTCCCAACAGTCATACAAAATTAAGTATATAATAACATATGCAATTTGACACTTCTTCAAAGTGAGGCATGGTTTGTAAATAAAAATCCACTGCCCCATTATAACGGTCATGCTGCTATTTTCAAGGTTGACAAAGCTTAACTTTTAGTAGGCCTGTTTTTTACAGTAGAGGATATTAAAATAAAGATGTACAAACATTGACCTTATAAAATGTTTGCTACATAGTTCCCTTGTATAAAAATGGAGATTTTTCCACTCAAAAAAGGGTCAAACAAGAATGTGTCCATAGTACATGGATGCCCCACTCGCACTTTCATTTTCTATGTTCAATGGACCGTGAAATTGAGGTCAAAACTCTAATTTGGCATTAAAATTAAAAAGATCATATCATAGGGAACATGTGTACTAAGTTTCAAGTTGATTGGACTTCAACTTCATCAAAAACTACCGTGACCAAAAACTTTAACCTGAAGCGGGACAGACGGATGGATGGATGAACGGCCAGACGAACGAACGGAAGCACAGACCAGAAAACATAATGCCCCTACTACTATCATAGGTGGGGCATAAAAACAAATTTCTGGATGCAATAAATGTTTGAAAATTAATCTCTTATGATAATCCAAAAATCAAACCATATAATCATTTGAAAAATTCTCAGCTTCATGAAATACAAGCAATCGTACACAACCAGGTTCACAATATGGACAAAGGAATTGAAGAAAATGTAAGTATTGCCCCATACCTGATTAGAATTGTGAATAGGGACACATATAAATACATGTAAAAATTATTGATTTAAAACAAACCAAAAAATTGTTTGGTCTATATTAGATAAATAGCTATGGTATTTATTTTTCTCTTTTGTTGTTATACTTCAATATCCAGTTAAGTCGCAATTGTTTTGAGAATATTTTTCACAACTTTTTCATAAGAACCAGAACTCTAAAGACAACCTTTTCTCTTATTTTTTTTGTTTGTTTTAAATTGCAAATATTTCTATGCAGTAGCTCTACAGTGTAGAGCAAAAATATTGATAAAGGTTCATTAATTATTGCACAAAAAAAGCTTTAAGATGTACACAGATTTGATGATTCAAGGGGTAACATGGGGATCATCTATTCCTTTAGGTGCTGATGCAGTTTCCACATAGTTACTGGATGGCACTGATTGGTCTATATTTTCATATTTACTATCATGTTGGTTACCTATTAAAGAAAACAAACATTTTGGTTATTTTACTGATTATTTGATAAAGAATACAAATATATGTACCACATTAGAGCTATTGAAAATTTTCGATTGATGCAATTTGAGCAAGAGTTATTTCCCTTTGTGGCCATGTTGGAGGTCAACAAAATTATTTCACATTCTTTCACTTGCATATAACGTTATAAAGGGGCATAACTCAAGAACGGTATGAGTGACACCACCCAATTTCGAACTTGATCTGTGTTTTCTGGTAATAAGCATTGTGTACAAGTTTCATAACATTTGGTTCAGGCAACCTAAAGTTAGAGAATGGAATCCAATTTTGGGGTGTACTTACGTATGGATATACAGATGGACAGACAAGGGTTACACTAAATGCCCCCTACGGTGATAGTGGGGGCATAAAAATCAAGTTTTCTGAACACGTTTAATTTCTTGAAGACTTGCATAATTCATCACTACACTCAAGTATGAATGATATCTTCTCATACTGCTTGTACAGCATGATTTAATTAGGTTTGTCAAATTAAAATCAAGAAAATCAACCAGTTATACCTCCAACATGGCGGGCAAAGAAATAGCTAAAACTCAAATTATGCCATCTATCTATTCCATTAAAATTGTTATGGGAGGGTAAGAATGAACTTCCAAAATTCCCCAACAACCAACATACTTTCTTAAAAGTAATTTTGCATACATCAAATGAATTCAAAACCCTGAATGACCTACACCCCATGTCCAAAAACAAAACCTTCCATTTAATCCTCCACATCAATTTTAATGGAAAATTGAAAATTTATGTATCCTATAATTATTCTAACACATTCAACTTCTTGTTAGATATGTTCAAAATTTCCTTTTTTTTAATACATGTATAAATATTCCATACTTCAGTTTTTCGTAGTATTTAGCAAATTATATATACTTTATTTTTTAAATACATTTCACAAAATTGAACTCCACTGGCACTTGAAATTAATATCTGTTCTCTCATTCAATATAATTTTCCTATTTCCTATTAATGATAAAATTGACAAATAAACTGTACACAATGTATTTGAATCAGATCATTTTGACAATTTAATCAAATAATAAAAAGGCAAAGTGCAAACATAATTTTCAAGCTGAAGATACTTAATTTTTATTTCTTATAGATGTAGATGCATTTCTGCTGTTGATTTGACTGATGTAGAAAAACATATATATAAGTACCTACCCATTCCAGGAATTCCAGGAATGTTAAAAGGCAGATCAAATGCATGGCCTTGTCTATCCTGCCAGATTCTGTACAACAATATGGCCGTCACTGGTTTTAAAATCAAATTTAAAATGCACATTCTGATTTAGTGTTAAGGAAAAGAATTAATTGATTGATTTTTGGTGTTTAACACCACTCAGCATAATTAGCACTATTGGTAATTTCTTTGTAGCAAGTTTTATTTGGTGCAGGAAGCTGGAGTCCCTGGAGAGGGAAACACAGACCTTCAGCAGGAAAACTGTTAATCCTAGTCAACGACGAGTCAAACACACCTGCCATTTGTGAGGCTAGTATTACAGTAGATGAACTACTTCAACCACCAAGGCCCCACTTCAGTAGGAAGAACAAACTGATGCAATCAAAGTCATGAGGCATAGTTGGCTGAAATTACCTAGCTAAATAGGTATACCTTCTGTAAATTCACTATTTCACTTGCCATTTATTTCGACATTTCAAGGACTGATGATGATAAAAAATATGGTTCCTGTACTGATGCAACATGATGGTCTGGATTGGGTTTACAGAATATCACTCACATCAATTTCACGTGAATTCATGTGAAAATCACATGAATTTTACGTTAAAATAACATAAACTTTTTTCACATGAAATTCATGTGAATGTTTTAAAATAAAGTAATTTAAATAACATTTAAATTTTCAAAATTAGAATCATGAAAAATACCTATTTTTTTTTTTTTGGTAAAATTTTTCACGTGAATTACTGTAAATTCAGAAATTATTGCGAGGTTTTTATTAATGCGAATAATGCGACTGGGTGACTATCGCAATAATAAGAAATTGCATTCTGATATCTGTTACATATATCTGTATGCAGATTATCCTGATATCGCAATAATTAATCTCACATTTTTGTCCATCCTTGAAAAATCGCAATAATAAATGCACGCAATAATTTCTGAATTTACAGTAGCTCATTTGAGGTGAATCTCACGTGAAATTTTTCATGTAAATTTCATGTGAGATTCATGTGAAATTCACATGAGCAAATTTTGCCTGTGTAGAGAATACTATGGACTCGTATGTTTTTGTGTGTATCAATTTTCATGCATTGATGAAATTTATATTTCAATTATTTGATTGCATGGTTTTGCCAAAGTATGTATAAAAACTTATAGAAAATTTGTACTTCCTTGAATATCTGGTTCATCTGTTCTAAGGAAACCCGAGAAAATTCGTATACCATGAATAACACTATAGTGGATCACCAGTAATGGGCAAAAAAAATATAAAAATTTCCTCATATAATAAAAGTTTAAAATTTCTAAAGGATACCCAAGGCTAAATCTGTACAGATTCTTTTCCCTCGCATCCTCTGAAATATAAAAAAAAGTTCAAACAAAGCTGTATACAATACAAGTAGGATAAAAAAAAAGTATATGTCTGTTTACGGTAATCCGAACAATCCTATTTTTGAGCACCGACCAGAAGTCACTTTACCGGCCCATGGACAATTCACATGACTCAAAATCATGTCGAAAAAATAAAATGAAAAAAATAAAATAAAATGGAATACCGACCTACCTACCCTATTTTTTTTAATGATGTAACCTTAAACAGCCGTATATTTTTTTAACCTAGTACGAAGTTCCACGTTCTAAAGAAACCTTATCTTTAATTAGCCTGGTTGTATAACTTACCTTATATCACAAAACAAGTGAGGAAAAAAAATTATTAATAACAAGACTTAGAGACACAAAAAAAAGTCTGAAAACAAAAATCTGAATAGTGGCAGTGCCATTCTTTTATAAAAAGTCATGAAAATAATGTGTTTGTATAAGGACGAAACTTACTGTCAGGTCTCTCAAAATAATCATGTCCCATTGGTTCAAAGACACCCAGGAATATGATGTCTTGTATCATTGTAAAACAGTGGAAAAATAAGAACTGCAATAAAATAGAGCATCATTTAATTTCAGTTTCATCATGTTTCATTGGTTCAGATCTTAATCTATTAGCAGTGCTTTGGGAAATTGCTTCTGCAATATTCTACAAAATTTTAAGATATGATGTATATATAATGTTACTACTATCTAATTCAATTAAGGATGTTCGCTACTTTGTTTCAAAATAACAAGCTTTTTGAAAGACTATAATAAATTGATAGTATATACATAAAGGAACTTAAAAAACAGATAAAAATTAAGGGTCCATGTGCTTGTTTTCGAGATATAAACCATTGAAAATTTGGCGGGAAATGATTCTCTCTAGATTTTTCATACATTTAACATTGGCATATTTTTTCTTTCAAAAACTATGAAAAAATAACAAGGATTTTATAAGATTTTGAAATATGACTTTTTAAACTTTTTGTAATGATATTATGAAAAGAAAAGTAGAGGTTAGTGGGCAAAAGTTTTTAATGGCACTACATGGATAAAACCAGAGGATTCTTAATATCTGGCAAAAATTCTATAACAAGAGAAGAGAACATCCTTAAACAACATTTTCAGTCCTTCCTTTTAGATGAATGTAATTTTTCAACCCAATCATGCCAATGTAGGATTAAAACAGGTTGTCAAAATGGCAGCAAACCGTTTCTTTAACATTTAAGGATGTAGTCAGGTGAAATTAAAAAAATGGAGAATGTATCCCCATAGACACAGATGATGCCCCCGCTTGCATACAACATTATAAAGGGACATAACTCAAGAACAATAAAAGTGACGCTACCCAAATTTGTACTTGATCTTAGTTTTGTGGTAATAAGTATTGTGTATAGGTTTCATGTTTAGTTGGGGCAAACTTAAGTTACAGAACGGAAACTAAATATTTTGCAATTTTTCGATTTATAAAGGGGCATAACTCAATAATGGTTAAAGTGACACTACCCAAATTCAACTTGATCATGTTGATCTGTGTTTTATCAGTGGAAGGCAAAATTAAACATTGCATTGTATAAAGCATTGATTGTAGTTGATTCAACTATAATCATGGACAAAGGAAGATAACTTCAATTTTAAAAATTACTTGAACAATGACATCATTGATATATTTAGAAAAAAAATGAAAAATTTAGCAATTTTTCCATTTGTAAAGACATGAAAGAGGCATAACTCTAGAACAGTAAAAGTGTCGCCACCAAAATTCAAACTTGATCTGTGTTTTGTGGTAATAAGCATTGTGTATAAGTTTGATAACATTTGATTGAGGCAAACTTAAGTTAGAGAACGAAAACCAATTTTGGGACATACAGACAGACAGACAAGGGTAAAACTTAATGCCCCCTCCGCTTCGGCAGGGGCATAAAAATCTAGAATATATTAAAGAACATAGTTCCAATTGATTTTTCGAAAAAGTCTAAGACATTGCTGATGTAAACCTACAATATAAATTTGATAAAAATCTGGCAAGAATTGTACACATGAAAGCACTAACAATGCAAATTTCCATATACATGTACATGTAATTAATGTTTCCAAGCGGCATAACTCTTTTAAACGCGTCAAAGTAGTTCATCAGCACTGATTTTTGAACTTGTCCAAGACAATGCTGATATACACCTATAATATAAGTTTTATAAAAATCTGGTAAGAATTGTACACATGAGAGAACTAACAATGAAATTTTCCATATTATTAATATTTCTAAGAGCCATCACTCTTATAACAAGAGTGCACACGCTGAAATGTCTCGCCTTCTTTACTAATCATTGATATTATGTTGATAGTCCTAAATATAAAGCTTTACTACAACTATCACATACACTTAACATGATCCAAGAAAATGAGGTCAAGGTCATATAAACCAAACAAGAAATACATGTACACCTTACAATCATTAAATACACTAAATATAGTTGACCTATTGTTTATCATGTTTATAGTTTCTAAGATAGACTTAATCAAGAAAACTAAACATTGACCAATGAACCATGAAAATGAGGTCAAGGTCAGAAGAACCATGCCAGGCAGACATGTACAGCTTGCAATCCTTCCATACAACAAATATAGTTGACCTATTGCTTATAGTATTAGAAAAACAGACCAAAACACAAAAACTTAACACTGAGCAATGAACCGTGAAAATGAGGTCAAGGTCAAATAAAACCTGCAAGACTGACATGTACATTATAAAATATTTCCATACACCAAATATAGATGACCTATTGCATATACATGTAGTATTAGAAAAAAAGACCAAAACTCAAAAACTTAACTTTGACCACTGAACCATGAAAATGAGGTCAAGGTCAGAAGATACCTGCCAGCTAGACATGTACACCTTACAATCATTCCATACACCAAATATAGTGACCTATTGCATACAGTATAAGAAAAACAGACCAAAACACAAAAACTTAACTATTACCACTGAACCATGAAAATGAGGTCAAGGTCAGATGACACCTGACGGTTGGACATGTACACCTTACAGTCCTTCCATACACCGAATATGCTAGACCTATTGCTTCTAGTATCTGAGATATGGACTTGACCACCAAAACTTAACCTTGTTCACTGATCCATGAAACGAGGTAGAGGTCAAGTGAAAACTGTCTGACGGGCATGAGGACCTTGCAAGGTATCCACATACCAAATATAGTTATCCTATTACTCATAATAAGAGAGAAATTAACATTACAAAAAATGTTAACTTTTTTTTTCCAGTAGTCACTGAACCATGAAAATGAGATCAAGGACAATGGACATGTGACAGATGGAAACTTTGTAACATAAGGCATCTATATACAAAGTATGAAGCATCCAGGTCTTCCACCTTCTAAAATATAAAGCTTTTAAGAAATTAGCTAACGCCGCCGCCGCCGGATCACTATCCTTATGTCGAGCTTTCTGCGACAAAAGTCGCAGGCTCGACAAAAACTATTGACTGGCACTGATTTTCGTACTTGTCAAAGACATTGCTGATTTAAACCTACAATATAAGTTTCATAAAAATCGGGCAAGAATTGTACACATGAGCATGATGAGAGTGCTAACACTACAATGTAATTATACCATAAAAAAAAGAGTTGTGCGGAGAATTGATACTCTAAGTCAGAAGAGCATTAGTTAAGGAACCAAATAAGCTTAAAATATTGACAGGTTATGAACTCCTTTTCAGAAATATTTGATTTTTTAACTAGAGGCTCTCAAGAGCCTGTGTCGCTCACCTGTATTTACTGTGGTTTTGGAAATCATGTAAAATAAGGTTAAAATCATAATAAATAGTATTAGATAACCCAATAATGATTAAGACCAAGTTTGGTTAAATTAAAAGCAGGTCATCCCATTGTAGTCTTACAATAGTTACTGAAGACCCCTTATCATTATTTAAATTAGTTTTCAAGTTGTGATCATTTGAAATCGTTGTTTTACAATTTTCTCATACACTTCTCATGCTTCTATAGTAAACCCTATGTTCTATTTTGAGCCATGGCAGTCATCTTGGTTGATGGGCAGGGGTCATCGGATATATTTTTTAAACTAGATACCCTAAGGATGATTTAGGCCAAGTTTGGTTTAATTTGGCCTAGTAGTTTCAGAGGAAAAGATTTTTGTAAAAGATCACAAAAATTTACGAAAAATTGTGAAAAATTTACTTTTTAAAGGGCAATAACTCCTTATGGGGTCAATTGACAATTTTGGTCATGCTAACTCATTTGTAGATCTTATTTTGCTGAACAATTTTGCTGTTTACAGTTTATCTCTATCTATTATAATATTCAAGATAATAACCAATAAAATGCTCCGCTGGGCGCAGCTTGATACGACCGCAGAGGTCAAACCCTGAACAGTTGGGGCAAATATGGACACAACATTCAAGCTTGATACAGAACTGAATCGGATTGTGATTAAATATTTGACACAGCATAGGTTTCTGACACAGAATAAATGTGGTCTAAGAACTTAAAAAATTTAAATTTACCTATTCAAACCATATCATTATTATTTGCTTTTATATATCAATCAGAAATTACCAATTTAAAATGGAAAATTTTAAAGAAAAAAAAAGGAAAAAAAGGAAAAAAATATCCTTCCCCCAAATTATTTGAACCCCCTTATGATTCATCACCCCCAAACTCAATCCCAGCCTTCCCTTTGTGGTATGATACCTTGCAGTACAATTTCAGAGTGATCCATACACTTGAACACAAGTTATTGTCTGGAAACAAGAAAAATGTTTATTTTTAGGCCCCTTTTTGGCCCCAAATTCCTAAACGTTTAGGGCAATTATCCCCAAACTCAAACCCAGCTTTCCCTTTGTGATATGGAACCTTGTAGTACAATTTCAGAGATATCCATGCACTTACACACAAGTAATTGTCCTGAAACTAGAATGGTTGTATAAAAATGCTTGTTTTTTGGCCCCTAATTCCTAAAATTTTGAGGCAATTACCCCCAAAATCAATCCCAGCCTTCCCTTTATGGTATGGTACCATGCAGTACAATTTCAGAGAGATCCATACACTTACACTTAAGTTATTGTCATAAAACTAGAAAAATGCTTGTTTTTTGCCCCTTTTTGGCCCTAATTCCTACAATTTTGAGGCAATTACCCCCAAAATTAATCCCAGCATTCCCTTTGTGATATGGAACCTTATGGTACAATGTCAGAGAGATCCATACACTAACACACAAGTTATGTCTGGAAGTTACAAAAATGCTTATTTTTGGCCCCTTTTTGGCCCCTAATTCCTTTACCGTTGGTACCATAACCCCCCAAAATCAATCCCAACCTTCCTTTTGGGGTATTGAACCTTATGGTAGAGATCAATTCACTTAAACTAAAGTTAGAGTGCGAAAAACTAATGTGTCTTCGGACGACGACGACGACAACGACGACGCCAACGTCATACCAATATACGATTTGCGGTCGTATAAAAACTGCAAAATTTCCTTAAAATTACCAATTTGGTTGATTATTTAGGGAATCACTGATGCATGACTAGAGCGGGCCCCCTCTTTGGCAGTCAGTGGGCCCCCCTTTATGAAAATTTCTGGATCTGCCACTGAAAATGTAGGAAAAAGGCTGACTCAGACTTTTACCTTATACATAGCATGGCATTATATGGGTCTCAAATCTTAAGAAAAAACTCTAGAATCTTCTTTGATTTTGGTAAAAACCTTTTTACGAGCTATTGAAGTCTTCTGTGAAAAGAAAAGTTGGTGATACATGGCAAAATATTTTACCCTGTATCTTAGAAAAAAACACAAGGAGCAAGGGTCCGGAAACAGTCATATTTGCCAGTCATGTCCTAAGATGAAACTATTTGTCCTAAACGAGTAATTTGGATTTAGGACAAATTTTATTTTTTTACAGAAGTAATTTCGGTCATTTCATTGACTCAATGTTTGAAATCGGATTTCTTAATCGCCATTTTGCACTTGTGATCACTTGTTTTTGTTTATAATCCCTTTCCTGTAATAAAACTGCCACTACAGTAGTTTGATAATCCTGAGGGCCCTCCTAATATCTATATCAATGCCTCCGGGAAACATTGGCTAATGATCGCTAATCACTTTTTACCTGTGGTTTTAATTCACACCTGACAGTGATCACAAGCTCAGAATAATATCTTTAAAACATTAAAGTTCCCTGACAAGTGTATTCATTATTTATTTACTTTTCATCAAAGACAGTCATCAATTCTGATTAAAAAATTAAATCTAAATTTACGTAGAAAAAAGTATTTTTTCGTGAGTAACACGTGTGCTTTATTTACTATGTAATACGCAAGCGTGAAAATGTCTTCAGCAAATTTAATATTTAATCGTAAAATGCAAATTGATTTCATGCTAAATTAAACGAGTGCAACTATTATCTGTTATATTCAAACACTTTTAAAGGTAATAAAATAAAAAAGCCATAAACGGTGATTTCCTGTCAATTTGATAAACAAAACAAATCCCGGAAATGAATCTGGAATTATTCGTACTTTAAAATATCGCAAACTTCCGGTTTTAACTTTTGTCAAATCGAAAGAAACGTATGCAATGTCTGAGAAATTAACCATTTTGAGTCATTAAAATCATTTCAATTTTAGACTGTTGCCTTCCCTAAACTGTCCTTCATGGTAATGGTAAGACATTTACTTAGTAAATGCGATGAAACAGCAATACAAGTTCGTCATGTTCGTTGATGCTATGAATATAGTCAAGTTGATATCGACAATTTGAAAAGGGGCACCAACTTTTCAACATCTCAAAATGACCGAAATTGTCTGGAAAAATTTCCGGATCCTTGACAAGGAGTCCGAACATTTGACAAAAATTCATAAGCCTGACCCAAGTACATCCTTGCTGGTACTGAAATCATACATAAACAAATTTACCAGCATTTTATCGTCATTAACAATGAATTAAAATTTAAAAAGCTTCGTTGTTCTTTTGCTCTTTGTGTATTTTTTGCTGTACATGTACTGATTTTATGTCATGGATGGATACCCCATATCCTTTGTTTTTCTATTAATTGGTTTAAAGGTTCTCAAGTTATTGCATGGAAATATCTCGAACTGCCTTGACGTTCCTGAATACCCAAAACTGGATTTTTGAATGTTTACATGAATTAATCGTGATTCACACATCGGACTTTGATTAGTACAAAAACTTCATCAGAGATAAAGACTCATAAATTTGTCAAATTTTATACTAAATACACAAATATAGGAATTTATTTGGAAATATGATTCAACTTGCAGGAACTACAAAATGGTATTTCATACCCAGCTTTTTATTGTTATTATCATTCAACAATTAAAAAGAAGGCAAGAACATATGTATAAGATTTTTTTTTTCATCTTTTCTTTTGGCTTAGTACATAATTATTGATAAAGATTATAATGATACTGTCTGTGTGAAACATTTTGAGTTTCTTTTTTTCAAGATTAATATTGACCTGCTTTATTACAGTTTGAAATGCATTTAAAAGTTTATTTCATCATGTTTATTTTCTTTTCTATCTTGAAAATCAGAACTAAAATTTACTTAGAGCATTGCACAAAATCGTATTTTTCTACAATGTTCTAAGCATGCTCAAGAGCATAGTTGTCTTTGTTTTTTGATAATTTTTTCTTAATTACAATAAACAATGTGAATATACCATAAAAACTGCATCTACAGACTCATTCATCACAATGGCAAATACACCAATCAGCAGTACAAACATATTCATGTAAATATAGGAATCTGGTAAGAAATAATGACTCATTGATGCCCTAAAATAAAATAATACACTTTAAATATATATGTAGAATGGTAGATATACTGTAAATTCCAAAATTATTATGATGTTTTTATTATTGCAAAAAAAGCAACAGGGTTGTTATTGCAATAATTTAAACTTGCATTTTGGATTTTTTTATATGAATGCAGCAGGATTTATCCCAGTATCGCAAATATAATATTGGCATTTTGGTCTAAAAAAGCAAAATCGCAATAATTGCTGAACTCACAGTACGACAGCATGTACAATACATTTCACTAATACAAAGCTCACATGTTGAAATGGTTATTCTGCATTTGCCTTATTTTTTTTAGCAAAAGAGACATGCAAATGTATATTTAACAGTAAAATGGGATTAAATTGAAAACTTATAGTTATCAAGCAAGTTTACATAATACAATGTTTTTCAAATTTGTTCAAAATTTTATTCTACTTTTTACAATCTACATGTATATTGTATTTACGTACTTTATATAAGGATTTTTAAAAAAAAAAATATTCTAATCTTAGCCATTTCTCCTTCAAAACCCCTTTTACAGTACATAGCCTTTCTCAAAATTTTGGTATTTAAAAGAAAAACAAGTGAAACTTCTAGCTACTGCTCACTGATGATACCCCCAGCCCAAATATTTGACGGTAAACAGGAAGTTGTTGAGTGATGAATCTGAAAACACATCACACGGTGTAACTTACTTATATAAACCCTGAAACCAAATTTCAGAAATCCTTGTCAAGTAGTTCCTGAGAAAAATGCGACGAAAATATTCATGGGACGGACAGACGGAAGGACTGACGGAAGGACAGACAGAGGTAAAACAGTATACCCCCTTTTTTAAAGTGGGGGTATAATAAACATAAATTTTATAAAATGTAAATGCTGAATGTACATGCAATGGGAGATAACTCTTTTTTTTTTTATAGAATTGCACTATTGAACATGTTGAAGATATAAAGACATTGATTTATCTATAAACAAATTGACATTAAACTTGGTAAAGGATAATTATACACACTGACATTTTACAATTTAAGTAATTTGTTGACTTCTTTTTCTTTGTATATTTTGTTTTCAAAACTGCAGGATTCTTGTATAAAAGACATGCCTCTATCATTGACATAATTGAGGGCAGCACATTAACCTCTTTTGTCTCTCTATTTTGCATTATTTATTAAGTTGCTGTCTCTATGACATTTACCCTAGATCTCCTCTTATTCAATCTTCTTTAAGTGTTTCGTGTGTATGTTGGAGAGTTTTGTTAACCTCAGACAATTTTGCATATTTCAGTTGAGCCTGTTTGATTTAGATATTTTCAAACATTGTCATGATTTTATGTAATCAGACCGGTGAGCTTTCCTGAGTTATGGAGGATTTTCTCTATGAGAGGTGTTGAAATGACTATTGAAGTCCTAAATTATATAAAATGAATAACTCAAAAGAGGAATTAAAAGAAGCATAAGTAGTTGTCCTTTGTTGCTATTTATAATATTTGTGAAGCTTCTGTAGTTCTCCTTTGTTGCTGTATATCATATTTGTTTTTTAATTATTGTTTTTTTCGTAAATCAGGTCGTTAGTTTCTTTGTTTGATTTGTTTTACATTTTTATTTCGAGGCCTTTTTTAGCTTGATATGTGGTATGGGTTTTGCTCATTGTTGAAGGCTGTACAGTGGCTTATAATTGCTTATCATTACTTCATTTTATCCCTGGTGGATAGTTGTCTCATCAGCAGTCATACCACATGTTTATACCAATAGAAATTTTAAAAGCCTGGGCTGGAGGTCCTGTGGCCTGGCATGAATACTGTTTCTATGTTGGGGGTTTTTGCCATGGTATTGTCAGTTTTTCTGAACCATTACAAAGAATAGACTAATTTTAATTTTTACCAGTGTTCAGTTATTACAAATGTATTAGAAATTTATACATATAAACTCACCATATTGTTAAAACAAAATGTACTATCACAGCTCCCTGCAAAACAAAAACAGATATAAAAATATAAACACTTATTATAACTTTTAACAACTCCATAAAAGGCACCAGTTTAAAGTGTGTCAAACAAGAAAATGGCTCAGGATTCAGAAAAGAAAGGGGATTAAGTCATAGACAACATTCAAATTCATATATTTTCCTGTACATTTCCTATGACACAATACTTATGTTATTAAGTCACAATACGAACCGATATGCCCTATCATGGTTATAGCAGCCATATTTACTAGGGGACAGATTTTCATAATGGAGGTGAAAATGCTTTGAAAAACACAGGAAAATATCATAGAAAACAGAACAGTCCAGTTGCTTGGAAACATGCATAGGTTATCCATGTTTTCCCGTACTTTCTTATTATTTCCCCCTCCATCCAAAAATCTTCCCCCTAGGTAACCATACCTGCCAACCTCTGAAACCTTCAAAGAGGGAGATCTCCCCCTCAGCTATGACAGCTGAGGGGGAGATTTTACGCGAACGACATTTTCAAGTGAAATATATGACTTGTTTATTTATTCAGTCAGAGCTCAGACATATTAAAATAAGTCTAAATCTGCTTTTGACTCGTAGAGGTATAAATTTGTAGGTTTCAAGATTTGTCTCCCTTTAATTTAAGACAAATTATGACTTCAATAAGTCATTTAGTGTTAAGCAAGAAATATTTGACCTGAATTAAAATGTTGCAAATATTGACTCTTACAAGTTGATAAGTTACCAAAATTGGTCAACTTCAAGACCCAAGCATATTTATAAAAAGGTCATGCATCTACATGAAATTATGACAACATTGAAAGACAATGCTTTGTCTTCTAAAGGAAAATATGCATGAGAGCCTAAAAAAACGGAGATAGTGTTTATTTCCTTTACAATGCAACCATCTATAACCACACAAAATGAGGAAAATAATCTTATGTTAAGTAAAAATGTTCAATTAGATGATTAAATATAGATAGCTCAGGTCCTTGTGAACTCTCAGACAGGTTTATGATGTCATATAGGTGGTGCACTTTGGCCACCAATTAAAATTAAGTCTTTTCATAAACATAAATAGACCTAAACAAATCTGTCATTTTCTGACTTAAATAAGTCTGAAAATGAAAACACATTTTTATAATAAATACATTTTTTTACTTCTGTAAGTCAAAAACAAAAAACGACTTGTTTATGTCTTAGCTCTGACTGTTCAATGCTGTTATTCATCTACAAAACACCAATAAGAGTTGAAAGATATACTTTATTTCTTCAACTCATAGTTATAATCTATACAAGGTGTGTTTTGTTTTTTTTTGCCTTTTTTAATACCTCTGAGTCTCATAACTCATAACATTCCATATTTTGATTTTGTTGTGAGACCCACACTAAGCATGCTTTCAAACATCGTACAGACCACCAGAAGAATCCAAAAAGTTGATTGAACATGATGTGCAAAATGAAGATTCATTGCCAAGTGTCAGTGAACTTGGTCGTAAAAATTAAAAATCTTTCAATTCGTCTGCTTGACATTTCGATTTGCAGTTATCTATTTCTTCTTTTTTACACTGTTGATTGGTCCAGACAAAGACCTCTATCTTGTTGGAGTTGACATAGCAGAAATGAATTTCGATTACTTGTAAATCAAACATAAAAACTACTGACCAAAGTTTTCAAATGATCGCTGATTGTTTATTTATTTCTATTGACAGTAAAAGTCAGAGAATTATGAACACGGGTCATTCAGGGTTAAAATATCTGAAAGCGGGAGATTCTATACTCCCGCGTGGGAGTTGACCGGCAAGCTGGAGATTTCCAGAATTTCGCCACTGAAGCGGGAGTCTCCCACTCAAAACGGGAGGGTTGGCAGGTATGGGTAACATCTGCCTCATATTAAAAACACAACTTGAGATTTACTCCAAATAATCATGATATCTTAAAATTTGATGGACCTGAATTTTCGGAATGTTTGATTTATATTATCCCGAATTTCAGGTCTGCCAAACTTTACAGAGTTTGATATTTTATACTCTCTGGAATTGAAGGATCTTTGGGAAATCATTTTGAAATCGAAATATAGATGATCATTGCACACCTCAAATGAAATCGTAACTTATTTATCATTACTTTTGAATATTTCTGGAAATATTTTGCACCAACAAGCACAAAAAATGTAAGACTTTGTATAGAACTATGCAAACATTTCTAGCCATCAATAAAGATTTCATGGCAATATTCAATTTGGTCTCAAAGTGCTGCCGAAAATTCTCTCTCTAAGTCTAAGTTTAGACGAAAAAAATGGCTTAAGCGTTATGACGTTGTAGGAAGGCGTCACAGAAAGAAATTGAAATAGCTTTCACAGAAAGAAATTGAAATAGCCTTTCAAGACATCATAATTATTTGGACTACTTGAGATTGGTCCATTGACAAAAGAATGACATCGATTTCCATTAACTTTTTTATATTTAGAGGAAAGTAGCAGAAAAAATCATTGACAGCTTTGTTCATTCCAGTATAGCTTCTCTTACAGGTGTTTGAAAATATTTTCTTTTTTAGTAAATGTGTTCAAATAATTTAACACGAAGCAACAGCTTGGTTTATGAACAAGCTGTTGCAGTCGGATATAATTTTCATTGTTTCAGTTTCCTGTATTTTTCTTCGCAACTCTACATATATTCACTTTTCTTAAAGGATATAAATATACTAAATGAATAATCAAAACCTTTAGTGAGACACTCGATGGATTCATTTTACAACTTATTTCTTTTTCTCTGTGTCAGCTTCAGCATCCAATAAATAATCACAGTCACGGGATCTTTATGTAAATTCTAGAAATGTTCCGAATACTGCGATGAGAAGTTCTGTTGGGATTAGTCCTTCAGCGAATCTATAAAGTAACCACTCAACCCCAAAAGTTATTCAAAACAATAACGCACAACTTGCAACAGTAGTGAAACATTATTTGTATAGAAAATGGTAGGACAAGGGCCTTTGGGTTGATTATCTTAAAAACATGTACCAACAGATGAAAAGTTGGTAAAGAAAAACCGTACGATACAAGTAAAAACAAACTCCACGTGATGGTGCAGGTCGTAGTCTAGTGTTTGAACTGATGAAGCAATAACAATAGAAGATTAATCCTTTTTGAGGGGTGGACAGGGGGTACCCTTCTCCCACCTCCCGCCCCTATCTCCCACCTCCCACTTTTAGAATCTTTTTTTCTGTCCCACCTATTTTTTGTCTCCCACCTCCCGCCCCAACCTCCCTCAAAAGCTGTCCACCCCCTCTTCTTTAGTCCTATACATATTTACGAAGATCCTTTCAATTTTATTTTTGGACGATGGGATTCTCGGGGTTTTACCTCAAACTGTATGGGAATTAAATCCAAATTATTTTCACACCGTCTAATCATATATGATTGGTTAATCTGTTAATCTTCAGTTGTGACATGTATAAGAATCATGAATGAAGTTATGTATAACTTGTTAAAAATGCTTTTAATTTTATATTTTTTTATTTTTTGCGTTTGAATATTTCTTTTTCATTTTAAAATCCACCAATTTTATCGGTATTAAATATGATGACTAGCTGCGAAACCTTATAGCTTATATAGGTCCTAATGATAAATAATTGAAAATTTGCGGACAAGAACCTATGAACTATGGTTCCGCAGCTACAAGCTGACTTGTTAGCCAAAATCTGTTGTTTACATGTATCAAAGGCAAATTAACCACGTGACACTCAGCTTGTAAATTTGTCAATTGAAAATAACTGTTTCCCTGATAAACTAAAAGAAGCCCAAGTGACCCCCTTCTTGAAAAGAGTGACCCATTATTGAAAACAAACTATAGACTACTTATTAGTGTCTTACCCATATTTTCAAAAATCTTTGAAAAAATATATGAAATTCAACTAACAATACTTTGATAAAATATTTAATCCTTTTTTGTGTGCATTTAGACGTGGACATGGATGTCAGACCACACTACTCAGAGTGTTAGAAGATTGGCGTGAAGCTCTTGATAAAAACCAGTACATTGCAACGGTATTAATGGATCTTTCTAAGGCTTTTGACTGCCTGCTCCACAATATCTTGCTAGCATATGATAAATTATCAATATATGGTGTATCCACCCATTCATGGTGCTCTTCTAAAGTCCTATTTATCTAATCGTAAACAACAAATAAAAGTCAACAATGTTCTGAGTGGTTGGGCTGACATCCATAAAGGCGTACCACAGGGTTCCATACTAAGGCCATTGTTGTTAAACGTATTTATAAATGATATTTTTCTTTTTGTTAAAAATGGTAGTTTATATAACTACATGTATTTAGATGACAATAGTATTACTCTGTCTTTCTGCACTCCAGATTTGAGCTCGATCTGCAGGAGGGCCTCACAGTAACTACATGTTTTAAAACGTTTGGGCTCTGTTTCGGATAGACTTTGTAAACTTACTTTTTTCATACTTTTATTCTTAGTCATTTTTGTTTTTGCCTTTGGCATGGCACTTTTGCACTGAAAAATTTCAAAAAAGCTACTAAGAAAAGGTGCAGGAAATAGCACTCCGTTTTGTATACGAGGATTATAGCAGCTCCTATATATACGAGGACCTCTTACATAAAGCTAAGGTGCCCTCCTTGCAGATATGACGGATAAGAACAATGGCTCTAGAAGATTATGACCAATATAGCTCCTGTTTGATTATACAAATTTTTGTCAGTGTTAAAAAAATCTAAGTATTCTTTCAGGTATGGAAATATTCTGGATGTGCCACAGGTAAAGTCGACCCGTTACGGTAAAATAAATCTTTCAAATTTGCAGCTGCAACTTTATGGAACGGCCTTCCAAACCATTTCAGGACTGAAAATGGTTTTTCACTTTTTAAAAAGTCTTGTTCAGTTCTGTCAGTCTGCTTGCAACTAGATCTATATAACTCTTGAGCTATGCGGGGACGAGTAGCCAAATTGGCATTCGTATTATTCATGTTGCTTTTTGTTGATTTGAACTAGCAAAGATGTATTTCTTCGTGAATTTTTATATATTTAATATTTAGTTTCTGACACAAATTTCCAGAAATTGGGTAATCAATGCATGTTGAAAATATTTTGTTCTTTGAAATTTCTATATCTCGAAGCACATACTATAGTTCCAAACTTTTTTTATTTGATTTTTATGATTTAAATAGTTACAATATTTTTGAAGAAGAAGAAGAAGAAGAAGAAGAAGAAGAAGAAGAAAATGTTTTATTTCCATTGCATGGGCTCACAAGGAGCATAATACAATATATGATATTAATAAGACAATAACAAAAAGAAACAACAATAGTCTAGTATACAATACAAAGAAAAGAAAAAGCAGTTTGAACATAATGAACTACACACATATATATAACTTTATTTCCTCTATCATAGAGATTTGGTGTACATGAAGTATATAAATCAGAAAATTAAAAAACAAAGAATTTAAGTTGCTGTTTCAAGTTAATAAAAAGAAAACATGAGCACTGTCAATAATAGCGATAACGGTCACATCTTCTATCGATTGTGGAAACCTCTGCAGATTTTTTCCACATGACGAACACAAATCTTAGCGAAAAAAGTTAATTCGTCATTTCCTAATTCATATGACGTATTGCATGACAGAACTGTCGTTGTGAATTCATGTGCCGAAAGACTGTCCATAAAAACACTGAACTGAATGGGATTAACGTTAATTATGTCCTGCCATAGATCATCTCTTTTGTCTTGTATAAAATCACAGGATACCAGTAAGTGTTCAACGATATTCAAGAAGAACTTGCCACATTTGTGACAAAGTAAATGTTCATCTTCATAACGTACTACAGAACATAAATCAATAACATACTTGGCCATGTTGGCAGAGGCACGAAGTTCAGGAAACTGTTTAGCAATTGTCCATGCTTTATGCGGTTTGATTGAAGAATGAATATGCCTAAATATATAAAAGTCATTATCGCATGAAATTCGGTATAACCACCATGATGATGTTTCTTCAGTTGCTTTTATATTCCGGTTTACAATAACTGACCCGCAAAGTTTTTTTGATGGGAAAGAACCAGTATTTGCAAAATTCACAATATAATCCGTAATATTATATTTTTCCGGGCTGCTTTATAGATGTCGGGTATAAAACCAAGTTGTTCTGGAACGCATTTATATTTGAATTCCAATAGTCTACTTATCATTATTCGTTTTGGTAACGCAGAAGACTTCACCCTACATAGTCTACCAAAAAATAAAAGTTTACATCTGTTGATAATGCTTTCAATTGAAAACCAACCAAGAAGACTTGTACATTTGTCAGAACGGGTTCGTTTCGGAAGTCCTTGGATAATTTTACACAAAAATCTGTGAGATCTTTCAAACATCGTAAGTTCTGTTTGAGTCAAATTGTCAAGTTCCATAACTCACAACCATATAGGGCTTTGCTGTAACATATTTGAAGTATAATCTTAGAACACGTCAAAGGGGTTAAAATTGATGGATGAATTCCGGAATTTAAAACTGAAAAAGCAGTTGCTCTGAACACTCTGCACGCATTTAATGTCTGGTCCATTGATCTAAAATTACAGTTCAGAAGAATACCGACATGTTTGACAGACGTCACGAGTGGTATGACGTCATCATATAAAGTAAGATTGCTTGAAACACTCTTGTTCTTCTTTGAATAATGTAAGAGAAAACTTGAATGCCCAACTCTCGCTATATCATATGTCTGACAAATGTTTATAAGCTAGGTGCTGCATTCATTTTTCTGTTGTTGAGAGTAAAGCAATGTCGTCGGCTTGAACAGAGCTACTTACACTGATATCTAGAAGAACGCATCCCCATTCAGAATCTTCAATGTCGCATAAAAGATCGTTTATATACACTAAATATAACAGAGCTGATAAGACGCCTCCTTGGCGAACGCCGCGTTTTAGTTCAAACCAACGAGATAGTCTACCATTGAATGGTACAGAACTGCGCATGTCACTGTATATTTCATCTATAAGCAGCCATTAATCACCGGTAACTCCATATTTATGCTTTTTATATAACAATGCATCATGCCATACGGTGTCGAAAGCTTTCGTGCTATCTAACAGCACAACAATTACGTCGCTGTTACGTTCAATATAATGACGAATCGGTTCTTGTGAGTTAAATGAAGCGTGAATACTTGATAATTCCTTTTGATATGCCATCTGAGATTGATATGGAAACTTTATTTGTAAGGAGTCGAATCGAGGATAAAGAGACTTTTCGAATATCTTGGCGATACAGCTTGTTAACGATACACCGCGGTACGAATTGGGATCCGTTTTGTTTTTATTTCCACCTTTGAATAACGGTATAATTACACTAGTTTTCCAATCTAGAGGAGTATAACGTGTTTGTATTATTAGGTTGAATAGATTGCATAAGTGTTTTTGCAATGTTTTACCACCATATTGTACATGCTCATATGAAACGTTGTCTAAACCTGTAGATTTGTTGTTACATAAATTCTTACAAATGTTGAAAATTTCTTCAAACTCAAATGGAATGATTGGAGCGTGAATTTCCCTTTGCGCTTTCCGTATTTCATTCACTTCATGTTTTACAAAATTTATGTTTGTTGAATTTGTTCGCATATCCTTTGCATATTTCACTTTCGTTAGTATGAGTTAATCCATTTAAATTCAGTTCGCGACAAAAAGTTTCCTGTTTACGTCTGCTTTTTAAGACCGACCATACATATCTTTGATCGTTGTCGATAGACTCTTCCATTCTGTTGGCAATGTTCATAATATGTTCGTTGTAAGCTTTATCCATTTCATTTCTGAAAGTCCGTTTTGCATGTTTGTAATCAGCAAAATATTGATCGCTTCTATCGTGAACTTTCCTGTTTAGTATCCATAAACTGCGCTTTTTTAACATTGTTTTGTGTGTTAAATCTACGACTTTCGTCCAAAACGGCTTTATATGTTTCACAAGTTGCTTATGTGGGAGTGTTTCCTTGTCTGCTTTTTGAACAGCATCTATAATAGTCTTATAGTAGAGCTCGATATCTTCTTTGGACGCTGGTAGTGACGGCATTTGAACAGACCATAAAAATTGTGAAACTGCAAATGAATAGTCATTAACTGAATTCCTTTCTAACGCTTTGGTCCACGCGACTTTGTCAGACATAACACTTTCGTATAAGTTGTCACTGTCAGCATGACATTGTTCAATGAGTAAAGTACACGCGATAGGCTTGTGATCAGAAACGTTAAATATGCTTTCGTCTGGGACAAACTCATTGTAAATATCTCGTGTATTTTCGTTATTTATAACTATATGATCTATCCCCGTTTTAGGACCACCTTCATAAGATTGAAATGTACATACAGGACCTTTGGCAAAGTCCTGAACGTGTAATAATGTACTGTTATTGTTAATAAGAAGAATTTCAAGAAGTTTACTATACGACGATCCTGAGTAAACGAATATCGTGGTCCACCAATCTTGCAATTGAAATCGCCGAGAATATACACCGTCCCGTGGTTCGAATATGATTTGTACGTGTCCATTAAGTATTCAAGTTCGTTAACGAATGCTTCGTTAGGTTGTGTAGTTGCTGGCAAGTATATAGACAGAAAAAATATACTAGGTAAATAAGTAAGTTTCAGTTCGATACCACATATCCTATTGCTATCGATTACTAATTCTGTGACACGGAGATACAGTTTTTGAGACCAAGATCGCAACACCTCCACGGGCGCTATAAATGTATTTTCTGGGCAGTGTTCATCGGCTCATTTTCCAAATGCTAAATTTTTGTTTGCCGATTGTATTAAGGAAGTGGAATTGTGATTTTCTAAGCCAGTGTTCTGATAAATAAATAACATCAATCTTATTATCATTTAAGAATTCCAGTAGATATAGTACTGCGGAATGATTATTCCGCGACAGTTCCAACATGCTATGTGTGCATGAACATGGACATTATTTATAATACTATAATTCTGTCCAGGTGGACATTTTTTCACAGGACATTATGTCCGACAGAAATTTTTTTGATATTGTTAAAGTATTAAATGATACGTGTATCCATTGCCTTGTTATTACTAGACGTATTTTAACCTATAGTCGCGAACTTTAATACATTGTTACTTTGACAGAGAGATGTCTCATTGGCACTCATACCATCCTTATCTTCTTATTTATATTTTTTTATATATTTACATGTATAATGATTTAAATTCAAACAAGTAACACTACTGGAACAATGCCCCGTAGATTGGCCGTGAAAATGTCCGTAAAAATGCTGGTGATTTTTACAGTGTTTGTCACGGTTAATTTACGGTGGGCCGTGAAACTTATCCATGACAATGCCGTGGAATGACTGTCGTGAAAAGGCTGTGAAAAGTTGTGAAAAGGCCGTGAAGAGGTGCCACCTGAAAACTTGGGTGAAAAGACCGTAGAAACCATGTGAAAAAAAAATGTACACCGTGAAAAAGTCGTGATAATGCATTATGTGCCCATTGTGAAAAGACCGTGAAATGTAGATATAGTACAGTATATGCCTTTATTTGTCGTGAAAAGGCCGTGAAAAGGTGCCAACTAAAAACTTGGGTAAAGAGACCGTAGAAACCCTGTGAAAACAAAAATATACACCGTGAAATAGTCGTGATAAATTATGTGCCCATTGTGAAAAGACCGTGAAATGTACATGTACTACTGTGATAAACAGCCATTCACTGATTGTGAAAACTCCAGTAAAATGTTAAATGTATTTATCAGGCCATAATTTAACAAAAAATTTAAATGCTGTTTCATTCAAGTGAAGTGAAATGCCTGAAAACCTAGTGTAAACATCTACAGACAACTTATTTAAGTACAATGCAAGTGAGACTATGAAAAACCATATTAAAATGCTGTATTTTTTTTTAGTAATAATTGTGACAAAGAATAAAAATATTAATTTTAATAGAACTGTAGTAATTATGTAAAGAAAACATAAAAGCACACAAATGACAATGTGATTAAGTAGCTAAAGTCAGCTGTAACATGTACAAAAATGTATTGTAGAAATTTTGTACATCTCTTGGGTCTGATTTTACCACTTCAGCAATATTTGTCTAATGTAATCTTTCACTTCACTGCCCCTTTGAATAACTTATATATTCCAGAAAAACATTTATAGAAGTTCCTGTTAATTCCCAGGAAATACTTTTAACTGAAAAGCTCTTCTTTCCAACTGGATTCCTGAACTATTTTATATAAAGACTGCTATATCCTTTTGCTCTTCATTCCTAGAATAAATAAAGAAACATTACATATATTATACATGTATATAAAAAAACTATTTATATATTCAAATTAATTTTTGGCATTTATGTACATACATGTACTTAAAACAGCTACAATATTATTCCATGCAATACAGGACTTCACGGTTAATGACCCCATATTGAATAGGGGGCAGATTTTCATACTGGAGGTGAAAATGGTATGAAAAATACTAAAAAACATCATTGAAACAGAACAGCAACTTGGAAACATGCATAGGTTTTCCCATATTTTCATACCATTTTCCAGAAAATCTGCCCCCTATCCAATATATATGGCATCATTAGTTAACGAAGTTCTGTATTGTTAACTTATTGTTTTGTATTATTTATTTTTTTTAGATTTTTTTTAAGACTAAAGACACTTTTAAGACAGACTATTAAATTTAAATGTTTCTTTGAAGTAATAATATGTATGGCTAAAGCCAAACTTGACTAAGTGGCCGTAATGAGTCACAGCTATTTATTTTACAGGGGGCCAGGGGCGTAGCAACTTTTACTGCAGGCACGTTCGCCATACCAATTATTTTTTAAACACCTCATTGCCATACCAATTATTCTTATGATATGGCACAAACCCTTCTAGAAAGGACATTTTGCCGTACAAATATTATAAATACTTTCCCTGCTACGCCCCTGATTAATTCCTTTTGAACTCTGTGTCCCGAGGGCCAAGTCAGAAAATACTTAAATAGCTCCCGACACATTCAAAGGGGGTTACGCCTCTGATTATCAGAGTGAACTCCATTTCAGAGATACTTATTGCTATTATAATCATTTCCAATTATATATGTCTATGTCTATGTCTACGTATAGTGTACTGTACATAAATGTCATTTTTGTCGAGCCTTCGACTTTAGTCGAAAAAGCGAGACATAGCGATCCTACATTCCGTCGGCGTCGTCGTCGTTGTCGTCGGCGGCGTCCACAAATATTCACTCTGTGGTTAAAGTTTTTAAAATTTTAATAACTTTCTTAAACTATCCTGGATTTCTACCAAACTTGGACAGAAGCTTGTTTATGATCATAAGATAGTATCCAGAAGTAAATTTGTGAAAATAAAATTCCTGTTTTTCCGTATTTTACTTGTAAATGGACTTAGTTTTTCTGCCGGGAAACATTACATTCACTCTGTGGTTAAAAGTTTTTAAAATTTTAATAACTTTCTTAAACTATCCTGGATTTGTACCTAACTTGGACAGAAGCTGGTTTATGATCATAAGATAGTATCCAGAAGTAAATTTGTTAAAAAAATGTTTCCTTTTTTCCGTATTTTACTTATAAATGGACTTAGTTTTTCTGCCAGGAAACAATACATGCACTCTGTGGTTATAGTTTTTAAAATTTTAATAACTTTCTTAAACTGTCCTGGATTTGTACCAAACTTTGACAGAAGCTTGTTTATGATCAAAAGCTAGTATCTAGAAGGAAATTTTGTTAAAATTTGTACCTGTTTATCCATATTTACTTATAAATGGACTTTGTTTTTCTTCCAGTTAACATTAAATACAGTCTGCAGTTAAAGTTTTTAAAACATTTATTAGATTCATAAACTATCCTGGATTTATACCAAACTTTGACAGAAGCTTCTTACAATCAAAAGATAGTATCTAAAGGAATATTTTTATAGATTTTTTTCCTCATTTTTGTTGAGCCTGCGATTGACAGCAAAAGTAGGCGAGACACTGGGTTCCGCGGAACCCTTACGATTTTTTTTTATGTGGCCAGTGTGGGGGAAAGGACCCCCCCCCCCCCCTTTTTTTCCCCAAATACATAAACAAAACAAAACCGTAATCGTATTTAAAGGATCCGGTAAGTCTTAGAAAACATTAACCGAAATGATTAGAGGAATCAAGTGCAACAGACTCAAATATAAGTGAATATATCACATGCATGTTTGCGCGGTTTCTGCAAATTCAGTCAAAATCAGTTCAATGGATTCAAGGAAATGCTCACAAACGTCATCAACATTTTGGTGATATGATGCATAAAAGAATAAAATATTAATAACTTAACTTACCTCAAACTTGCTGTCACTCGTCTTGCATCTATAAAGTAATAGTAAATTTGATCGATTTGGGTTAACGGAATAACACACGGCTATATTTTATATCATTGGAAAGAGGAGAACAAGCCTCGTCGAAATATTGATGTCGTCGTTGTCTGCAGTGGTCACGATTTTCTTAAATTTGGGTCAAAGGTCAAATCTAAAATTTCAAGGAAAACGTAGAGTCACGTTTAGACAGCTGGCCACCCCTACATATTTGCGTTTATAGCTAAGTAAATTCGAATAATTCAAAGGATTATAACTATAGTTTCAATATTTAGGACTAATTTGATAATTTTATTGCCAAATATGGTTCGAGATTGACATTTGTACTATTAGGGTGCACCTTTACAATTTTCATTCAGCTGTTAAATAACAGTGACCTTGACCTTTTAAAAGTTCCAAAATCGGAATTTTTACATACGATTCGATACCAGTGATCTTTAGAGATGTTTTTTAGATATTAACATTTATAAGTTGCCCTCCCAAAATATTATTTTTCCGTCTTTTGATAGAAGATGTTCGTCATGATTTTCTGGGTAAATATCCAATTTTCTTTTGGTGAACGTGGAAGCAAATCAAATAGTACTTAGTTCCAAAACTGATGAATATTAACGCAGAATTGATTGAATTAGCAGGTCTGAGTTTATATTTGCTTTACAGAAATAAAAAAATAAACTGCAAACGGTGAAAAAGGGGGAGTGTTTCTGTTACAAGTTATGAAAACAAAATGAGAATTACAAACAGCAGGCTAATCACTCCATCTTACACACTTATATCAAGTGTAATGTACATGACTTATCGAACATAAATTGGCCTACAATTGACATGAAGTTAAAGATTATCTACAAAAAGAAAGTTTTGTACAGCATCGATGTATTTTACAAACACTTGTAAACAACATCAATCTAATTAAAATATAGATCTCTGATTTCGTTATCCTGATTTGAGCTTATATATAAGAGCACGCGAGTTAATAAAGATCAGAATTTTAATAAGAGCGAAACAACAGACCAACCAACAATCAATCAATCAATCGACGCAAGTAGCAGAATGCGAGGCATACAGAATACAATCTGATCGTGGTGGCGGCAACACCGTAAACTATTTGTATAGCTTTATATTTCAGAGGGCAGAGGAACTGGATGATTCATACTTTGTATATATAGATCCGTTGTGTTGCGAAGTTTCCGTTATATAATCATTATCCTTGACCTCATATTCATGGTTAAGTGACTGCTAAAAAACTGTATAGAATTTTTCGTCATGTGAATGTCTCAATTTTTATGAGTTCTAGGATAACTATATTTGGTTACTAATATATGGTATCTTTGCAAGGTCTACATGACCGTCAGACATGATTCACCTGACCTCGACCTAATTTCACGGATCAGTGAACAATGTTAAGTTTCAGTGGTAAAGTCCGTACAGTCTCAGATAGTAGTGGGTTAAATATATTTGGTGTATGGAATGGTAACAAGGTGTACATGATTTTGTGGCAGAGTTCATTTGACCTTACTTCATTTACATGGAACATTGATAGTGTTAATTTTATGTAATACTTGTTGTATAATATAAAAATTAGAAGTGGAAGCAAGCAATTATAGGCAACCGTACGCTCTTCGACAATATTAATGTGAAAAACTCATACCGTATGGTCGACTATAAAGAGGCCAGTTATGAAAAAAATGAAAGAATTCATTTGAAAAAAAAACTAACGGCCTGATTTATAACGAAAGCTAGTTTTTACGGTAATGATGTTTATGATCATACTTTTCTCAGATTATTGATGAGTCCTTTCATTAGTTTTCAGTAAGGGAACACACATTTGATTTCGAAAACAGGGAGGGAATGAGGATTTTGAAAATGAATTACTTGGCCTGGAATGAACTGAAATAATTGACTTTGTACAAGACTGGATGAGAATGAATACTATTCAACATGAACTGCAGGATAGTTGAGGATATCAATGTGTACAAAAGTGAAAATAAATTTTCGCGCCGCCAGCCCCATCCCTTTCTTCGGAATATAAAATGTTCTACCCTAACGGCGAGTACTATTATATCGGTACTTTGTGTTTTTTGTCTTCATGTTAGTTGTTTTTGTGCTTCATGCCGATTTGATAAGTCAAGCCATTTCAAACTGTTTTTCAGCAGATTTTTCTTATCATGCTGTGTTGTTATACCATTGTCCAGGTCAGAGGAGGGTTGAAGGATCACAAACATGTTTAACCCCTCCAAATTCTGTATATGTCTGTCCAAAATCAGGAGCCTGCAATTAAGTGGTTGTCGTTGGTTGCTGTCTGTTGTATCTATTTTTTTTGTTGTTGCATGAACGGTGGTATATTTTTGTTCAATCTAATTAAAATATAGATCTCGGATTTCGTTATACTACGTTATACTACATACGAGGTCTATGTAGTATAACGTAGTATAACGAAATCCGAGATCTATATTTTAATTAGATTGATTTTTGTTGTCGTTCCCACCGAGAGGGATTTAGGTCGAAAACATCATACAAGACTTTTGATGTGCCATATTCCGGGTGTGAAACAAAACCGACCGATTTGATTCTTATGTTACAATTATAACAAAATATTCATTCACTAAAAAGTTTAAAGTTTTGAAAAACAGGCACAAAACAGATTTCTCCGAACAAAGTGGCAATCTACAAAGTTAGCTGGCTATTCACAACAAATAAATCAATCACACAACAAGCAAAAAAGAGAAATGTTTTGAGTGACCTCTGTCCTTGTTAATGACCTAATAGTGTAAGCAACAAAATGATTAATGGCACGAGATAATCCGTGTTAAATCAATACCAAAATGTTGACTTAATTTGTGTTTTTTAATAGCTATTTTTTTCAAAACGATTTTTATTTCACGCATGCAATTTGGCACACACATGCACTGTGTCTTATTGCTTAAATCAGAGTAAAACATATTGTGATGATACACGTAATAATTTTGCTTTCGATGAAAATAGGGTAAATTTCGGGTAAAATTTTACTCTTACTAAAATGCTGAAATACTTATATCAAAATCACTTAAATACTTTCCGATTTCGTTATATGATATATTTAATTTATAAACTATATTATAGGTACTGTTTTAACTGCCAACAAAGAACGCAATAATTTTATTTTTCATGTTAAAGATTCCCCGTACAATACGGTAACTGGTGGTACCCTGTAAAAACACGAAATTTAGAAAATCGAGACCACGCGAACTTACGACGACAATCATGATTGTAAAATATAATGATTTTCCTATAATGTGCAAAAAAATCAGCCGTGTGTTATCCGTTAACTTAAAACTCGTTAACTAGAGGACTTTTTGGACATCGGGCACCCTACTATAAATAACAATCGACCTTCGGCGTCTCTCAAATTTCCAACCTAAGTGCGGAAATGTTACAATTACTCTAAAAGAAACACGAAACCGGATACGGTCTGATATTCCGGGAAGTTCTCGTTTTTACATGTTTCGGTTCCAATTAAAATTAATGTTTACATTGTTTATAAAAAATTAATAATGTACAGACGAGAAGCAAAATACTTTTCTTTAAATACAAAATATTTATTGGCACAAAGTCATCAATTATAACAATGAATGGTTCCATCTAAAAGTCAGGCCTGTACAGTAGTATTGCATATAATAATATTTAAACAGACATATATTTATAATGAAAAGTTTATAGGATATTTAGAAAAATGTGAGTGGAAATAATTAGACCATATTACAATAATCACATGGGATGTTTTAAATCTGAATTAGGATAAGAAAAAATTGACATGAAAAATATCACGGCCTTTTCACTGGTTTCAACAACCAGTGAAAAGGCCGTGATATTTTTTATTAAGCATGAAAGGACAAGTTATCACGGCCTTTTCACATGATATTGAAATTTCACGGCCTTTTTCTAACATCAAATATTTTTCACGGCCTTTAGAAATATTTTTTTTACAAAAGTCACGGGGTATTTTCACGGGGTTTTCACGGCCCTGTGATATTTCACAGACATTTCACGGCCTTTTCATGGGCTGTTGTTACAGTAGTGTAACAGATGCTGTTCAGTACTATTTTCCTTGGAGGACACAAATTTATTAACAATTACTACGAAAAATTGTCCTGTGTATAGGTGGACCATATTTCATAATTGTTGCTGTAAAATGTTGTCCACTTAGGGGACAAGATTTCATGGCAATGGACATTATTTAATACCAAAATTCTATATTTTCTTTTGCCTTCTTCTCATAATAAATATAGTAAAGTTCGTCACATTTGATATTATACTTTACACATTTCCTTCTTATTGTCTTTAGCGTTAGCTGGATGATTCTTTGAACTTAAATGTCTCGATCTATATTCACTTCCATGGCATTATTTGTTTGTTTACATTTGTATAATAATCAATTTCTAATTAATCGTTCAGATTTTATTACAATTTAAGTATAATAAAACTTTTTAATGACCTTTGTATTACTTCCCTTGGAGGACACAATTTGATAGCAACTACTATGAAAACTTGTCCTGTGGGTGGACACTCTTTCATAACTTTTGCAGTAAAAATCTGTCCACTTTAGGGACAATATTTCATGGCAATGGACATTATTTAATACCAAAATTCTATGAAAAACTGTCCAGGTGGACACTTTTTCACAGGACACTATTATGTCTTACAATTACACATGGAAAATGCACTTGAATACTTGTATTTTGTTCATTCCCAGTTATATTGTTGTTGGTGCTCATGCTATTATTTTTTATTGAAGTAGAGGGAGCTGGATTAACAATATTACTTTGTACAGGTATAATGTCTTTGACTAAAACGGACAAATTCGTAACATCAGAGGATCTGACGTGTTTTCGTTGTGAGTCCACTAGAGTATTTGGCAACTGAAAATGGGAATGTTCATTAATGGAATTCCTTTGAATCGGCTCTGTGGACTGACTCAAATCGTCAATTTTACCATTGATGCTAGTTGACCTAGATTTACAAAAAGATTCGCTCACATTGCTATAATCAAATGTTTCAGCTGAAGCTATAACTTGTTCAGATTTAGATTTTAGGATGTCTGCGTAAGATTTTGTAGACTTGTCAAGAACCTTGACATCTTTCTCGGTGTTTATGATACGCTTTCGCAAATCAGTGTTCTCACGCAAATTCAATTAGTGAATCACTAATTGACTTTGCGTGAGAACAACAATCAATATTTACATTATTGAGTACATCGTCAAATTCTTTAAGTTTATCACTCATGAGGTTTGTCTTTGTTTTGAGACTTACAACGCCTTGCGCGCGTGTATCACTTAACTGGTCAATTCTAAATGACTCAGATTTCACGCTTGAACGTAGTTCGTTAACATTTAGTTTTACTGTTTTAAAGTCGTTTTTTTATTTTGTTTACATCTGTCTTTAACTGTTGAATGTTGTTTTCGTATTCATCAAGTTTGTTTCGGAAAGTTCCTGAACTCTTTTCAATTGCTAATTTATTAGATTTGCATGTCATATTACCGCTTCAAGTGAAACGACGCTCATGTTGTTTACGGTTTTAGCTAAGTTTTCGTTGTTTTCTCGCAAAGATGAAATTTGATTCTGAAAGTTCCGCAACCGGTCATTGTTTTTCTGGTAAGCGTTAACCAGTTGCTTGTTTTCTCGTACTAATACAGAGACGGTCTTATTCAGATATTCAATTCAGTGAGTTGTATTCTGAACCGTCAATCTCGTGAACAATTATTATGGAATTTCCGAATGATTTGAAAGCGCTTTTAGCCACCATGAAGTTAGAAGGAAAAGAACCTGAGTGGAAATTTACTGCCAGTTCTAACCAGGTTACAGCCCAACTCACCTGGATCAAGGCCAAGGACCCAGACACTACATCCAGGAACCCTATAATTAAGCCGGCCCTGTAAAAGAAACACAAGCCTCCATCTACCAGGAGACGAAATGCCGAGCGTTTCACCCAGTGGATGGACTACAAAAAAGCCGTTACTTCCGCTGCTACCCCTGAAACTACCACCAGTACAAGCGTAGATAACATCTGTCAGACGCAAGCCAGGGATACAGTTATTGGTATACCACTTACACCAACAAAATATCGTGAGAACCATAGGGAATCATCATCAAGACGGACATAGTCACTAGTCCGTACAACTCCCAGAAGGCATGCCATCACCGTTACTTCTATACTCCATCCAAACCTAGAAGTAAGCGTAGTAGGATAGACTTCACAGAGTGTTTTGACATCGATGGCCCCGACCTACTTCGCACACCATCATATACCTCACCAATATCCATGCCAGATCCAGAGGCCATTCAAACTGCCTTTGCCTTACAAGAACGGCCAGACACTCCGTACCAACCTCAACCACCAGGTCGGAGCAAGATGAAAGGGAAAAGAACAGCAGATCCAACACTGCAAGAATAGGTTATTGTAGTCCGCAATATCTATCAAGATAGCCGGACGATAAAACCCAACATCATCGTCTTCAGATATTCAATTTCTTGAGTGTAGTCGCCTTTCAATGTGTTAATTTCTCTTTCTATGCGCACGAGAGTCTCTTTCAAACACATTGAGAGAATTCGTTGGAATGAGTTTGGTTATTTTCATCTGCTGTAGACATTTTTCGCGCACTTTGTGTATGCGAACGAGTATTAAGTGTGTGATGCTAGATACAGCACATAGCAATCGCTACCAAGTTTATTTTCAACTGATTTCCCATTAGGTTTTCTAGGACAAAGGCACTTTTTAAGAGTTGCATTCAGATATGGAAATTTTTTTTGACATTTTGCAATTTCCAGAAGTGCGTAGCGAATGTCGTCAATGTCACAGTGTGCGTTTTTACATTTATCAATTAATTTGGACACAATACTGTCTTTAGGTAAGGATAAAAGTTCTTCTTGTATAAATTTTATTACCGATTCTGTTATGCTAGTATCGTTGCTTATGTTGCTTATGTTTGAAGGAACATCAATTATAATGTTAGTTTGTCTTTGTGACGAAAGAAGATCATCAAAAGGATCGTATTGGCTATCTATAAAACTCAGTGAACAAGTAAATCACTTGGTCTAAGTTCCGTTAGATCATTCATTATGTATAAGATATGTAGTGGATCGCTGAAAACAGTTCACAGTGATTTGAATTTGAATACATGTTTATGAAGTAATATCTGTAGAGTTATTTAAATTCTTTTTTATCAATATGGTGTAGTGAAATGTATGGAATGATCTCACCAAATTCTTGATCTTTGAACAATGATTAAACTATCCTATTCTATAATAATGCACAGAGAACATAAACAACACGTCCATTTCTGCTTTCGGTGGCCTAGTGTTACCTTTCCTCGTCAGTAGAATCTAGAGTTGTAATGCATGGCAAGGTGGGAAATAGACACACATAAATGTAAATAGACAATTTGGTTAGGGGACGACCATTTGATATTCTGGGGGGGGGGGGGGGGGGGGGGGGGGGGGGGGCAGGAGGATTTTGAAAATAAATAACTCAGCCTTGATAATCACAAAAATAAATGGTTTGTTCTGTGGTAGTTTGAAAATAAATTACCTGACTTGCAATGTATTGAAAATAAATAACTCAACAGGTCTAATCGAAAGTATGAGATGGCACCAGATTCTTCATAAATTCATCTTTTTTCCAAAAAAAAAATCGGGAAACACTTCCCATATCTTTTAATAATAAAAGTATAAATATTATTTAAATATACTTGAAATGTCAGAAAATTGGTTTGATTTAACTTGAGGTTAATTGTCTCAGGAACACTTACCTCACTTTTATTAAATCAGGGCCGTAACTACATTGAGACAAATGCCTCATGTAGGAAATTTCAAATTGTGTTCACCGTGAGTGCCTTGCAAGAAGCAAGTTCTATTCTCCCTCAGATGTAGCCCCTGATTTTTCGGGATCAATGTTTCTTATTTATTTGTCTTTTGTTCATTGATTGCCCTTCTGTATTCTGTTAGTGTTGCATTCATTTTGTAATTTAGTAATTTTATTATTAACTTGATCATGCATTGATTTTGCATCATTTGTTCTATAGCTTCTTGGGCCTTCAGCGGTTCAAAAACCCTTCAAAAAAAATTTTGCCTCGCTCCGCTCGGCCATGTTTGCCAATACTTTTAAAAGAGCCTTAGTTACAACCAAACTTTAATACTGTGTATGTATGCAATACGTGTATATGCATTGGGGAATATAGAAGATTCATTTCTGCAGAGGATAACAATTAATTCTGATTAAATGGTACATAATGACTTGACTTTACATGAATTATTTATAATAAACAAATAATTTAAAAATTGTATGTTTTCGAATATTATAAATATAGTTGTGAAAATAAATAATCAGTCCCTTGCTTTAATGAAAATGAAAAATCTTGCTTCAATAGTGCAGAAAATAGATAATCTGTCCTCTTAGTTTACAAAAATAAATAACCGATCCAAAACAAATCCTCCTGCCCCCCCCCCCCCCCCCCCAGAATATCAAATGGTCGTCCCCTTATGATATTATGAGCAGATGCAAAAACCTGTATGTCATCCTCGTGCCTGATGCAGAGGGGTTGATACACATTGTAAGTTGACCCGACTGCAAGAGGCACCAAGGGACGATGCTATTTCAAATGACATGCCCAAGTTTTCATAGTAGCAAATAGAAAAATACTTAAATATAATATGTATGGGAATAATTTTGATTGTCAATGATAAAATAAATACAAGAAGGAACATTATTATTATTGGGGAGTCTATGATAGGTAACCACCATATGCCATCCTCGTGCCTGATGCAGATAAGCTAGATCTATATTTTGCCTTCATCATTCATATCACAAACACATATTAATAATATATCAACATATATATTCTCTACATTCAGTAGCCAGATTAGTTTTTGACTAGGAACCAAGTGCTTAAAATTAGGACAGAGTGAGTTAATTATGGAGTACATGCAGTTTCTCCTAGTTTAAAGATGATGTGCATGAAAATAAAAAAAAATGTTTTTCATCATCAATTTCATTTGAGGTGCACCTGAGACATATACTGTTCGAGAAATACCATGATATCTACCTAGTTCAATTCAAAGTCCATGTGAGGAATACGCAATCGAGTAAAATTTCTCCTCCGCTCAGGTGATCGCAAAAAATAAGATATCTTTCAAGACCAAAATTTGTCTTGAAAGTGGTATATAGTTACAGAGCTTTCCATCAGAACAGTTGTGCATTTGGAGTCTCCACTGATCCTCACAGTATTGACACAGAATTTGTTTGTGAGGAATACGCAATCGAGTAAAATTTCTCCTCCGCTCAGGTGATCGTAAAAAAAAAGATATCTTTCAAGACCAAAATTTGTCTTGAAAGTGGTATATAGTTACAGAGCTTTCCATCAGAACAGTTGTGCATTTGGAGTCTCCACTGATCCTCACAGTATTGACACAGAATTTGTTTGTGAGGAATACGCAATCGAGTAAAATTTCTCCTCCGCTCAGGTGATCGCAAAAAATAAGATATCTTTCAAGACCAAAATTTGTCTTGAAAGTGCTATATAGTTACAGAGCTTTCCATCAGAACAGTTGTGCATTTGGAGTCTCCACTGATCCTCACAGTATTGACACAGAATTTGTTTGTATACAAATTTAAAGCTGTATAATATTGCTTGCAGAAGCTAAACTGACATCCCCTTTAACGTGTGAGATTCAACTTTGTATTGCAGGTTGTTTATATCTTATACTGTTTTTATGTTATCAGAGACATATAATAATGTATTATATGTCTCTGATGTTATGTACAGATTTTTATATTCGGTCAAAAGCTCCTGAATTAAATAAAATTTTCTTATCTTATCCAGAGACATATATATATATATGTGTATATATGTCTCTGTCTTATCTTATCTTACGCATGATAAAATGTCAATTAAAACAAAAAATTCGTAAGGGTTCCGCGGAACCCAGTGTCTCGCCTACTTTTGGTGTTAATCGCAGGCTCAACAAAAATGAAGAAAAAAATTAATAAAAATATTCCCCTCTATACTATGTTTTGATTGTAAGTAGCTTCTGTCCAAGTTTGGTAAAAATCCAGGATAAATTATGAATCTAATAAATGTTTTAAAAACTTAAACTGCAGAATGTATGTAATGTTGACTGGAAGAAAAACTAAGTCCATTTATAAGTAAAATACAGAAAAAATGGAACAAAATTTTATCAAATTCTAGATACTATCTTATGATCATAAACAAGCTTCTTTCCAAGTTTGGTATAAATCCAGGATAGTTTAAGAAAGTTATTGAAATTTCAAAAACTTTAACCACAGAGTGAATGTAATGTTTCCTGGCAGAAAAACTAAGTCCATTTATAAGTAAAATACGGAAAAATGGAATTTTTTTTTTACAAAATTTACTTCTGGATACTATCTTATGATCATAAACAAGCTTCTTTCCAAGTTTGGTAGAAATCTAGGATAGTTTAAGAAAGTTATTGAAATTTTAAAAACTTTAACCACAGAGTGAATGTAATGTTAACTGGCAGAAAAACTAAGTCCACTTATAAGTAAAATACGGAAAAAATGGAATTTTTTTTTTTACAAAATTTACTTTTGAATATAATCTTATGATCATAAACAAGCTTCTGTCCAAGTTTGGTAGAAATCCAGGATAGTTTAAGAAAGTTATTAAAATTTCAAAAACTTTAACCACAGAGTGAATATTTGTGGACGCCGCCGACGACGACGACGACGACGACGACGACGCCGACGGAATGTAGGATCGCTATGTCTCGCTTTTTCGACAAAAGTCGAAGGCTCGACAAAAATCAATAATCCGCTATCGGGACAATGAAATCTCAACAGATCGATCAGTTTCTATACCCAGGTTAAATGAATGAAATCCCTTCAAATATGTGTCAAAAAATTATAATTTTTTTCTCATCTCTGCTACTTATAAGTAATGATGATACAATAATTAAACCTTAATGTCCTTAATTGAGCCCCTTTGAATGTTTAAATATTGAAAGATATGCATGTTTGATGTAAACGTTCCACAGACGAAGATTTGCCGCTATTTTTAGAAGTCAACAGAGATGTTTAATACAATATTTTTAAAAGTACAAAAGTAGAAACTAAATTTGTGATTGTCATTTTACCAGGGGAAGATATTCCACATGAGAGATTACCCTGTCATCAAGACAAAGATTGAAGATGGCTGATGATGAAGTGTATAACAATTAGGCTTCAGACCTTTTATTATATCATATCATATGTGATCATATGTAGTAGTGTCATTTTTACGTCTGTTTAAATTTCTTCCTGAGTATTCTGACTACTGTTTTCTTTGAAAAGTTTACTATTCAAGTGGTCCTATCAGCTGCATATATATTGAAACAAGTAAAACATGTGGAAAAAATTGTTGAAAGTGAAAGTAGTGATTTGGCCAAAATGAAAGTAGGGTAAAAATTAGCATTCAGCATTTATTCAAGATTCAAATCCTACCATTGTCATGTTAATAGGGCTCTCAAAAGAAAAAGCAGAGATGGATTGTCCTGGAACAAGCATATTTTATTAGAATAATAATGGTCTTTTATAGTTTAAATTTATTTCATGTTTGACATGGTGCAAATTTTTTAATTCAATTTGATTTTTACAAAGAAATACATTGTAACTAATGGGAAGAATAATTTGTGTAGTAAAGTATGTAATAAGATACATATTAATCCTCAGTGCATCCTGGATAGCTGCAGTTAAACATAGAAATTTGTATAAAAACAACTTTAACTGGTTCCATTAAAAGGCTTCCATATTGCATTAATATTTACAGGAAATGAGTTTTGTGATTATTGTGTGGCCTTGAACAAGTACAGTGACATAGTGCATATTTCCCTATAAGGGTAAATTCAGTAAAAAATCTCCCATTGACTTTAATCTAATTTTGTCTTGAATTAAATTTATACCTGATTTAACTTTAGAAATTGGAAGCTTTCATACATAAGTCATGAAAGTACAAATGTAGCCCTATCTTTTGCAACAATAAAAACATAGGGTCATGCAGCATTTTTGGGCATTCACATGGCCTTGTTTACAAACACTGTAGATTCGCACTTAATTCCTTTACTGGCCCCCATTACTTTTCAACCCTGAAGTAAAAAAAATTAGTACATTTCAGCATTCATTTTTTTTTTTTAACTCTAGTTTTGATCCATCTATCAAAAAATATTTATTACAAACATTATCTACCAATCAGAAGAGCACAGGACTTCAGTTTTGTACAAAAAGCTCTCCCCCAAATCGGCATGCAGTCCCTTAGATGACGTATATTTATTTACTGAATTTACCCCTATAATCCAATTTATCAAGAACCATAATACTCCTGAACAGCAAAAATGAAAATTGCCAATTTCAAACTTGACCACCATTTTATCATCAGTAAAAGCTTAATTATTAAAGTTATAAGAGTAATTTGGTTGAAAAATACATAAGAACAGAAATGACAATATTTTATTATAAATTGTCATTTTTCAATCTATCAAGAACCATAACTCATTGACCTCTAACATGTCTAAGGTCAAAATCATCAATATTTATGTTAAGTTCTATTGTTTTAACAGTACCAACATATAAAAATTTTAAAAACATTGGTCAAATGGTTTAAAGTAATTGTATAAATTATATTGATTGCCATCTGCCAATAGATTAAAGGACCATAACTCCTGCAGAACAGTAAAAGTGAAAATCCTCAATATTGAACTTTACCTCCATTTTGTCATCATTAACCTAATATTTAAATTTGAAAACTATTGGTAGAAGGGTTCATAAGTTATTGAACAAAACAACATAGGGTGCCATTTCTAATATATCAAGAACCATAACTCCTGAATGGCAAAATCGAAAATCAACATCCATGAACTTGACCTCCATTTTGTCATTAGTATCAATATATATTAAAATTTAAAAATCTGGATGAACAGTTCCTAAGTTATTGCAAGGAAACTTGGCAACAACTCACCATACTTCACCAAATTAATTACTGACTTTTTCTTTTGGAAAACCTAGTTAAAAGTCAAATCAACACTTGTTTGATTCAGCATCAGTAGTCAAATCAATTGCAATCCATTTGTAAATTCATTTCAACATTTGGTTTGTCAATTCTGCACCTAGAATTAACTCTTATTCTAGTTTTAAGTTTAGTCTAGTGGTCTACAATCTTAAAAGGGTTTTAAAGTTGGTATACCTGTGATTGAAAATAGAAATACCCCTAAACATGCTAAAATCAACCATTTACAATCAAATTTAAGGGGACATAGATTTTGATAGCACAACTCTTAGACCAAGGTTTTATACTGTGGAATCACAAGGATAAATTCTTTTTGATGAATCTTTGATTGGTTCTAAAAGGATAAAATTTTTAGATGAATCTTTTTTTGAAAATTTACTTCTGTTTCAAAAACTAAAACTGAAACTGAGAACATAATTCCATGAAAATATTAAAATACAATTGAATAGATATTGTTTTGAAAATCTAGTAACCCTATGACATTCCACATGAAGCCCATTTTATCAAATAATTGACTTTTTACACCTAATACAATAGTGTTAAAAAATGTATATCATGTTTATTGTTAACCATCATACACTGTACATATGATTTAAAATCAGGACACGACTCTTCAAACCTTTCCATTACTTATTTCAATCACTTTGCTTTTCTGAAGTATCTTAGAAAATTCTCTCAGAATTTTGAGAGCTGAATGGGGTAATTTTGAAAATGTAAATAATGTGGTGTAGTTGCTGCATCACAGCACAAACAATGCTTTGATTTTACTGTTATGAGGACTTAATTTGTCCTCTTTAAAATTTATATTATACCAATATAATTTAATTTTGGATGTAACACATCTTCTGATTGGCTGAAAGTTTTTTGTCTATCAGCTCATAGACATAATATTGTCATGTGACCGTGATGTCATCAATGTTTTTTTCATGATTTACTCCTTATAGAATTTAGAATTAAATTAAAATAAATTACTGTAATATTTTTTTCTGTCGATTCGAAATAATAACATCAAAAATGCGGTGCATACTTTTAAATAACCTGCTACGCAAGTTATTCATCAGTGTGCACCACATTTTTTATGTTATTTCTTCATACTCATAGACAGAAAAAATATTACTGTCATTCCTTAAGAAGAAGAAAAACTACTGAAGCTACAAGAATTCCTTACACGTATACAGGAGTGAGAAATATTGTTGTTTCAACATCTTAATTTGCATGCAATCTCAGATATTAGAATAATAGTGTACACGGTTATTTCTCTTTAGATTATATGATAGGAAATCAAAATTAAAGGAAAGTAAAAGAAAGAATAATGAAGACTCTGGCCCAAGTAAAAAAAGAACCAAAGACAGAAAGACTCAGAGTAATAGTGATGACCTAAATCTAACTCAACAAGCAGATTTTGATGTTCAGACAGTAAGTTTTATTCAGTAGATATAGTGTGAAAAAAATGCAAGGGGGCCCAGGTTAGATTATATGTTTTAGCATTTACATTTAAATTCTAAGTGCATTAGAAGTATGTGCTATCTATCAGCTGTTTGTTGTTTGGTCATATGTGGCATTATATTGTCAGTTTGTTTTAAACTTATGAGTTTGAAAATCCAAAAAAAAACCTAACAAATTGCTTAATTTTATTGAACATCATGTACAGTGGTGATCTGGATCACACCTGAAAATTGTCATCTTAACTGGAAGAGATTGGATAAAAACAGCTGCCATATGATATTACTGTGGGAAAAGTTTACAAGTCTTTCAAAGAAACTACCCTATAAATATAAATGTTACATCAACCATATCATTGTACTTAAATTAAGTGATATAATTGAGAAGTATGTCATTTTTTGTCAACTTACTTTGTTCATGGAAACACAGCTTCTTTAATTTTCATAAAATTTTGACAAAATATTTACTTTGACCATAATATAAAAATTTCAAAAAAACTTGAAACCCACACTTTTTTGGAAAAATTTCATTTGATATATAGCAGATTGACAAACACTAATTTTGATCATTGTGAAGCTTAATTTTTTCTTAACAATAGAATATGTGATTAAAAAATTAAGCTGATTTTTACAGAGTTATCTCCCTGTAGTGTTATGTACCACTTTAAGTCCAGTCAAAATCAAAAATTATATAAATTCAGAATTTAAAAACAAAACGACTGCACAAGTAAGACATCAAGACTAAAAGTTTTCTTTTCAATGTTATACTCAAATTTCAAACAATTTACTCAAAAGCATAGAATTCAAATGAGACATAAAAATGAAACTTTTTCTAAGGGAATACTGTAAACCAACTAATTTTCATGAGCGATTTATTTTCGCGAGTCGAGAAAAAAACGTGAATATAATTCGTCACGAACATGAAAAAATTTTTCCTTATTTATTTTCATCAAAATAAATTTTAGAATCGCGAAATTAAATCGCCGCGAAAATGGGTTAGAAAGGACTAAACGCGAAAATTGAATATCTATGAAAATAAGTTGGTTTACAGTACTTGGTTTCACAAAATATTAAATATATGTCCTATACTGAAAAACAAATAATAAAATTGTGGACGGTATTATGATATTTTCATGGGAGATATTAATTTTCATCTTCATCTTCTTGCTGTCTGTTAACAGATTCAAATGGCAGTGTTCCCTGTCCCCGGTCTGGATCAGGCAATTTTAAGGTGTATCAGTTTGTAGTATATATCATAAACATTATTATATAATCAAGTTATAATGTCATCCTAATGGTAGGGTAGTTTTTCATATTTATTCATTTTCAATCATATGATGGGACCAAAATTAAACAAAAATCAAACATAAGTATTGGGGGAATAATGATATTGTTACATTTGTATACATTGAAATGTTCATGTATAGGTATAAATCAAAGATTTTTTTTACCATTTAGAAAAGCAGTTCAAAAGATAAATTTGGCAAACAAGATACCATTTTATCAACCATTTTAAGTATCTCAATTTTAGCAAGGTTGTGCATGATTCTTTCCTTTTTTTTTAGAAGTAAAACAACTAGTTTTAATTTTTATGTACTCTACCTGGTAAATGCAGTGTGGTCAAGCTCCCTGTTAATCTAGTTAAAAATGAATTTCTTAGTTTTATTATATGAATATGTGAAGAGTGCTTTTGTATAGTTACTGTATTTTTTATAAGTTTGATATTTAAGTTGGGAAGAATAATGTCAACTGACAATGCGGTTGTAGAAATGTCCATGTAACTGATGTTTTTGTTTACATCAGGGATAGAAATAAGATTTTGTTTTAACTGGCCAAGCAGGCTAACTCCTTTCTAAATTAACTTGCCCTTTCAGACTTTTACTGGCCCTATAAGATTGAGAAAAAGAAAACATTGGTTGTCCTAGATGTAGTAATGTGTTAACTGTGTAATAAGATTTTTGATATTTGGTAATTGAACATTTTTACAATGACATGATTTTAACCATGTGAGTTCAGTCTCCCATTGAAGTAAATATTTCCTATTTCAACCTTCCTTTTCATAAGCTCTTTGGTTATCAGTTCTGGAGTTATTTAATTTAGGCACTTTGGCCTTAGGAATGTAATTGTTCAGAAATCTTTCAATTTTAGATCATTTTAACTTTAATGTATTGGGCTACCATTTTTAACAATACAAATCTTGTGGCTGATGTGACTTATTATTTGGACCAATCAACATGTGATGAGAATTCTCGAAAATGTGACTTGATAAATTGACATCAAAAACAGGCATTGTGAACTATTGCAAATGTGGCTTGATATTTATACCAATCAACACAATGGTATCTCAACCAAATCAAATGAGTTATTTATTTTACTTTTATATTTATATTTTTAGTTTTATAACACAACTATTTATATACGCATATGGATTTCAATTTCAATGTCCCTTCTGTATCTTCCTCCTCGTTTTAAGAATATTTTAAAGGACGTTCTACTTATAAAAACATACTTTTAATGAAAACACTACCGGAAATGAAGTAGCTAGGCAGGCAGATGACCTAATAAGTCAACTGCCTGTATTGAAATTCAGAGGCCACAGGCCAGCAGGCGACTGCTTATTTCGAATTCTGTACATAGACCTATTATAACTTATTACCATATGGTGAATGTTTAAGGTGGCAAGTCTCTCAACTATGATTAAGCATAACAATGTTTCGAGATATCTCTCCCCCAGTTCATATTCGAACAAATAATCATAAGAAAGTGCAATAATCTAGCATAAAACTAAAAATGTGTGTTAAAATCTATGAAAATTAATATTAATATAAATTGTCTCATGAGAAGATGTGCTTTTGAAATTTGTGTTTTAGTGTTTTTTTATGAAAGATATATTCATACATGTACTATTGTTGAACATTTATTAACCAAGGTTACATCACCATATACAGTTTTAGTCACCTTTGTTATTAAATTTTTTACTTGTATTCAATAGTGCCTTTAAAATTGTGCTGTTAATAAATTGTTTACTTTGATGTGTTATGTTTACATGTTATAATGCCTTGCTTTATACAGCTTTTACTTCTGTAAATTGTGAACACATTAGGACATGGCCAGATATTAAAGCCTTTATAAAGAACAGTTTAATTGATGAACAAGCCCTCCCCTTCCAGATTTTCTTTGTCTATGTTATTTTTAATGTAGGTATTACATACCTGGTAATATGTATCATAAGAACTAACATAAGGTATGTATACTAACATTGCAGCATCTCAATGGGTCAGGTGGAAATTAAGATTCAGATATAGCAGTAGAATTGAAGTGCAAGAAGGAGCCTTAAAATCAACAGTTATAGGAAAAAGAAAAGTTAACAATTTTCAGGCTATACCATCTCCTGTATATCAACCTTTTATCAGATCATCTTTAAATTAATTTAAAAAAACATAAATCAGGTGGGTGCTTCATAGGAATTTGGCAGGATGAAATCCATATGAAAAGGGAACAATTGAAGGGGTGTTTTCATGCCTGTAGAGACATGGATTTTATTGTTTTTTTTGTCTGTGTGTCAATTTCTTTGATATTGCCATATGACATGGCAAACTGCCTCTGATAATGGTCTTGTGGAAAGATGCTCCTATTAAGTGCAGTAGGTTGTTGATTTGATTCCTGACTAGATCAAAACAGAGACTTGAAAATTGGTTTTTGATGCTTCTGCTAAGCAAGATACTCCACTATAACAATGTGTTATCTTAAAGGATTTATAGAATTTGTGATACTGAATTTCACAAATTTTTCAAAAGCAACTTGATATAATTAACAATTGAAATGTAATAAAGCTTGTCTTGTTTCTGAAAAAAATTATGATCAAGAGGTCAAGGTAAATGTACAGTGAAATTATCAGACTATTTAGTTCGGAGTTGTTAGCCCTGAAATGTCTGCTTTATGTAAATTTTGCATTTTTATGCCCATTGAAACTATTGTAAATAAAGAGCAAACTTATACATGTATTGCAAAAATACAAATATAAGGTTAATTGATAAACAATAGAATCCTAACAGGATTACCCTTACATTTTGGTTATACCCATTTTAGTGTTTCTACATGTAAGTGAAAACTATAGTAGGTTGAAACTGTGAATAGCTAAACTGATCGGCAAGACATGATCTACAGATAGTTTAAAATGGCTGAACCTTTCAGTTACTTCTTCAGTAGTTATCGCCCTAAAATGATAACTTTTACCTATTATTTATGTTTTTGTCTATAATCTTAAAAATGTTATTAGATAAAGAGAAACTTTAAACAGCAAAAATGATGAGCTAAACAAGATCTACAAAAAAGTCACTATTAATGAAATCAACAACTGATTGCTGAAAGGAGTTATCGGCTTTGAATGATAATTTCCATCCATTTTTGTCAACACCTTGAGGATGTTGTAAAGGGGAGTTTCTGTCGGTAGCATCAGCAGTTTGTTACATTTTATGAGGTCAGTTTAAGAGGATTCTATAAAGGTACGCCATTGACTTGGAAATTTAGCTAATTCGGGCTTCTGGAACACTAGTTTACAAAAATTTATTAATGACATTTGACACAGCCATATCATGTAATTTATTGATAAAACGAGCTCAGATATTCAACTAACAAAAGAAGTTGTGTGTCTGATACTTTATCAATTCAAGAAAAACATTTAATTTTAATTGCACAAGCTGCAGAAAGAAGTACATGGTGCACGAATCCATCTGTTCTACCCGCAATTTATAGCCAAGGGGAAATAACTCCAATTCTTTATATTGGCAAATATACTTCTTTATCAGTACTATATCTGTAAGTTCACAATGGAAATTCAAAGTAGTATTCAAACCCTCACAAGCACTTAGATTAGCTCCAGAATTCTCAAATTTCAAGACACTGTAACCTACTTTTCTTGCTAGAGCAACATTGATTCTGTTTGTCATTAACTTGTATTGTCCTCTTCACACTTTATAATGACGAATTCCTCTTTTTGTCTCTTGTTATCACTTGAAGCTTGGAAAGATTCGTTAGATGTGTCAGAAATCACAATTGCGTTTACTTAAGCTTGATGGAAAAATTAATGCAGAGGCCACATACCACCTAAAATGAAATAATATATGTATATAAACATGACTTACAATCATACCATTACATGTATGAGTCATTCCATCAAGGCAAAGTAAAATTAGTATACCAAGGGCAAGTAGTCTGTGCTTTCATACTTGCATGCTGCAGTGGATAACATGACAAGTTAATTGTTAACAAAGATTGCTGGAGTTCTTAAACACAGGTTTCCTAATATTGTATGATTTTAGCTTCAAGGTATGTGAGCTCTAGAAATATATAGAAATCCCTTTCTCCTCTCATGAAGTAAGACAAATTTTATTGGGTCAGTTTAGATATGCTTTGTATATAAAAACGATAGTAAGATATAATCTTATCCCATCTTTACATCTCTTTTTATCAGTTGACTGTTTTGTTGTTTAACTTCTTCAGTCAATATCCCATCAACAAGTGTGACCATCATGGAATAAATGGTACTCTTAAATATGAACATGAAGTCATTCTCTTTGAATTCTATTATCCAGTTTAGCAATAAGTAATTTATAAGAAAATGTGCATTACTCTTATGATTTGAAAATTTGCTGCATAGGTTTCCTGTAGATTGTAAGTGTAAATCTTACATTTGCATATCCAACATTGTGTGAAGTCTTTCACTAAACTGACCCTCTTTTGCAAGATTTTTTACTTCCTTTCTGCTGTTAGCAAACCAATTTAAACCATATGAGCCATAATGGACCTGCTTCTACAATACAATGCATATCTTATGCTGCAAACTCTAGAGAATAACCTATAGCACCTATATATATAAATATATGTTAAATGCATTTTCTGTTGTTGTACACTGCCTCTGTGGTAGCGTGTTCACCTTAGAGGTTATGGGTTCAAACTAAAGACTGTAAAATTGGTATTAGCTGCTGCTTTGTTAAGCACACTGCATTAAGGATCGATTAAGAGCAAAGGCTGGTCGACTTGGAGTCGGAATGTCTTCCTGTGAACTAGCACGTTAAAAATCCGGCAACTAAAATGGGCCAATGTTCGCAATTGTTTCTCCATAGGCGGTAATGGTAACGTTTTCTTCTGCTGCTCAGTCCATATCATTAACTTGGATATGTATGATGGCTCGTTTCGAATCTTAGACATTTTCACATATGTGGTTAAATTTTCGGGGTACGAAGTGAGATTACTTTTTCCGTAAATTAGCAAACCCCGAAAATCCTTTCTTGATGCGGCTCCTCGTGGTAAAAAATTCCTTTTTTAACACAATAAGTTCTTTGAAAATTTAATACTTTGAACACATTTAATAGCTCCATAGTTGTTACACATTTATTCTATGTTCCCCTACTTTCTAAATCAACACAAATGGTTAAACTCAGTCACTTGTTTATCATAGAAACGTGTCAAATATCACGACGCAGAGATTTTTTGTTTACACACAATTTTTGAGTTCCTCATTTTGAGGCGCAATAGCGACATTGACCCAAATGCTCAGTAATCATTATCAACAGAAAGGCAGAGAAATAGACTTAATACAGAAGATAATTGTTTCAAGCATAATCACACTGACTGAACCCAAGTGTGATAAATCTATCCTAATGGAATACATTCTCAGTCTAGGAGACTATACTTCCTACTACATTCCAGCAGAATCTGAATTTCTGAAGAAAAATGATTATAGTGTCCACATTTTCTACATTGTTTACTATATGCTGGACATCTTCTCTGCTCACCATCATCAAATCCACAATAACTACAATCAGCATTTGTTGTCATATTTCTATCATTTCTATAACCTTGTCAAATTCCTGTGCCTGTTGTAATACCTGTTGCTCTTATTTGCTGAACGTATGCTGTGATTTCCTAATTCCGTGTCCTTCATCTGTAAATAAATGTCTTCCATTTGTCCAGCTTCTTCTTCAAATTTATCCAGCGTCCAACCTTTTGCTTATTGTCCTCTTTATCAGTTCCTGATTGTATAGTGTGGATACAATGTTCCAGTATTCTTTCCTCACATGTATCTTCAGATTCATATTCATGTGTTTTTTCTCTGAGTCTTATTACAAATGTCACTGTACATGTATTCTCATCTTTTAATGGCTTCATTTTTAAGAATAAATACCTGGCATGATGTTTGTTCCTCTTTGGCAAGTAATGCTTATTAAATTTGTTCTTTGTTATTTTATACTCATCTTCTCCTTCTTCATTTCTAAAGCTTCTTTCCAATCTTGAAATGATTAGTGCATCCTTTTCATCTTCAAGTTCAGTTATCATAAAATATCGAAATTCCCTCTCTATACTCTCCTGCCACCCCCCCCCCCCCCCCCTTTCCTCGTCGCCATATTCAGATGGTATTTTAATAATGACTTACAAATATACAATTGGTAGCGCCATAGCGACGTAACGTGATAAGTTAATGTCCCGAATGTTTGTGTGATACGTTCCCAGAATAATCTAAGATATTACATTCCTCCTTTACTTTGAATTGGAAATAACTATATAAATGTATATTAAAATGTGTAAAATAAAGTTTGTATACAAGAATTTAATTGTCACAGTATCTATAATGTTCACTTATGTTTTTGTGATAAAGATAACGTTCACATTCTCAATTTGTATAAATGAATTAAATTATCACAGTCTCTGAAATGTTCACGTATTCTTTTTTTTTTGTAAATAGAACAATGTTCAAATTCTCACTAATCACATAATATAATCTTTGACATGTTGAGGATCTCGACGGTATCTTTTTGGGTTATCATCTGGTTCCTCTGCTTGATTTTCCTGATTTCTTTTATTTCCCTGAACCCCCATCAGTTGATTGTCATGATATTTATATTTTCAATGGTTTTCCAAAATCTCTTTATCCATCCCCTCCCGCGCATGTCTTGCGGGGGCCCATTACTTTTGTCCTCCGCCCCGCCCAGCGCCTGTCTTGTGGGTGGACCATTTTTTTTATCGGCTTGTTTCTGTTCTCAGAATACTTGTTAATGTTCTCCTTGTATCGTCTATCTCTTTCATTTGTATCATCATATAAGTTTTCATCCTTGTCAGTCGTTCTCGGTATATACTCTAATTTTGTATCTGGGTGTGACGTTGAACGGTTACCCATAAAAATCTTCTCTATAGGTGTTGAACTGTCATTCTCTTGTAGATTTTCTTTTTGTTCTGTTTGGTAGATGAGTTTGATTTCCTCTGTCCTGTTCTGTAAATATCATTACATCTTTATGTTTGTCTGGTATCCTCAAATGATTAGGTTTTGTAAAAGAACCATCAGCTCTGATCTGTTACATTCCCAGCTCAATAAGGGTTGGCATGCTTATCAATGGTGGAGAATTAATTTCTCCCTTAACAACATGAAATTTTGTCTTTGTACCACATGTCTCATTTCTTATGACAGTCGTAAATTCTCACTTTATTGGTAGTGAATTTTGCAGTGTACTTAACTTGATTGTGCTACTATCTAACACTGGATTTCCATGTGGTTTCTTCTGAAACTTTTAAAAATTGATTCTCATCCATCACATTCACATCTGCTCCACTCTCAGGTTCAACTTCCACCTTCACATTCACATCATCAATTCTCACTGTTGCCGTTTTTTCAATATCTTTTGTTCCATGTATGGTCTTCACTTTGCGAATTTTCATTAGGTGCTTGGTAGTTTCTCCAAAATAATCTTCATCTTCTTCATAGTCTGATTTGTCTGTATTTGAATCGGTTTCATTTCTATCTTCTGTTGCTTTCTTCACATTTCTTCTGTTTCTATAGTTGACATCTGTTTTGTTGCTGATTATCGTATTCTACCTCGTTTCTCTTTTCTGTTCTGCATACTGAAGAAAAATGATTATAGTGTCCACATTTTCTACATTGTTTACCATATGCTGGACTTCTTCTCTCCTCACCATGATCAAATCCACAATAACTACAATCAACATTTGTTGTCATATTTCTAGCATTTCTATAACCTTGTTGAAATCTGTCATGTTCAAATTCCTGTGCGCTGTTGTGATACCTGTTGCTCTTATTTGCTGAACGTATGCTGTTATTTGTTAATTCCATGTCCTTCATCTGTAAATAAATGTCTTCCATTTGTCCAGCTTCTTCGTCAAATTTATCCAATTTATTAACTTTTTTTCTTTGTTTACACTGCTAATCTCTGCTAATTTCTTTGTTTTAATCCTCGTCGCCACTGAAAGATCCGAGCAAGACTTGATTATTCAGATGGTATTCTAATTATGACTAACAAATATACAATTGATAGCGCCGTAGCGACGTAACGTAATAAGTTAATGCCCCGAAGGTTTGTGCGGTACGTTCCCAGAATAATCGAAGATATTACACATTCCTGATTACGTTTCATAGAAAGAGCACATCTTTTTGCAGATGATTAACTTTGTCTGCACATCGTCTAGAAATCATAAGAGAAACAAAGTCTACCACCAAATCTCGTGCAATACGCATGATATTTCTCTACTCGCGACAGTTAAATTTTAAATATTTGAAACGCTCAGCGAGCCTCTCGTTTCAAATTTTGAAAATTTAACTGTCTCTAGTGAAGAAATATCGTATCACATTCTTGTAATAGTAAAATCTGTATATATCCAAAGCTGTGCGAATGTTCATTACATTCTTTAGGTATGACATAGAACTGGACAGTTGTAACTTGAAATGTGAATAGACAGACGGGCGAACAAAGTGAAACTATATATCCTCTGCATATGCAATGATGGAACTTGATTATGACAAAAAATCATGTAAACTTATTTTTATTTCATATAATGATGAGTACAGATATACAAAAGATGTTTATATTTAGACAAATGAAATTGAAATACAATATATTGTACAACAATTCAACATAATTTCGAATTTAGAAACTGACAAACTACGAATTTTAAATACACTCATACAAAATGAAATTTTAAAAAGTTTAGAAATTTCATTCATTACATTTTCTCTAAAAAATACATGATAATAAACAATCTATGAAACACAATATAATATATAAAAAAAAACAATACATTTACAGGCTTTGTGTAAGATCCTATGGCTTTTCTTAGTTCTAATGCCTGTAAAAATCAATTTAGTATTTTCCTGCAATGTATCTAATATAGGTCTATTTAATTTACTGTGGGGTTTTAGCGACACAAATATTAATGGTACCAATTTTACTACACAAGATGCACATTTCGACAGTGTAGTCTCTTCAGCGATGCCCGAGGCCAAAATATGTAAAATTCCAAAACCCAATACAAACGCTGAAGAGCTTATAAATCAAAAAGGGTTACTGAAAAGTAAAGCCATCCCTGGCATGGGATCAAAGCTATGCCTGAGGAAGATTATATAACATTCCTTAACTTTTAAATTATAAAATGTAAATGTATTTGTATTTTCCTTATACGTTTCCCATATTTGTTCAGGCTATTCCGGTTCAGTGTATTCCTCTATTTAGTTGAGTTGTAGACCTGTATTGTTCAAAACTTATTCTTGTGTTTTTAAATATATCTTAAGTTTCTAAACAAGAACATTCTCAATAAACATTTATATATTTATTATATACCAAGAACCAAAAATAGATTTTAATTTGAAGAACAAACGGACGTAAAAGATTTAATTTTAGAAAATTTCAAACACTTTTGTTGGGAGGGAAGTTATGCAATGTTTCGGATATATATTTATTTAAAAAAAACATATTTATAATTATAAAATATAATTTTTTTCTCTCTTAAAAATAAAGAAATGTTTTAGTAAATCGGTCATTAGATAAATTTTGGTGTTGCTATGGCGGTAAAGGAAGCGTAATGGCTGCCGCAGAAAGGACAATAACTACTTTGCACGCTTGAAGAACTTCTGACATCATTTTACCTAGGGCGTCTATATCCATCAATGCTAAGAAACCATACAAAAAAGACCAACTATTATTAGCGTTCTTTCGCATGAAGTTAAGAACATGTTGTTGGAAAAAAGAGATGCTATAAGCTATAATGTCTGCCTTGTCATCAGTTCCCGCTGTCTTAAAGCTCAATCATGCACCAAGGGACTCGATGGGTCCATTTAATCGCGATGATGGAAATACAAATACTTACGATATTCCATTAAAACAATATAAAGCAAATTACAACACACCAACACTTGGTGATATTCTCCGAGGTGCAGATTCAATAACAAGCATTACATTTAATTCCTCTGTTCTTCATAAAATCACTGATTCAGGTCAAGATGGATTAAGAGAATCTCCATCAACTGCTTCAAGATTGTCCCCTTTTAGAAATATTGCCTCGCCATCATACAACACCTTATTGACATCAACTGCTAATGCAAGACCAATATATAACACTAACAGGTCAGCTGGGAGTTCAAAAAATGAAAATCAGATTGTAGAAGATTCAGAAAGTTTACCGGATAGTATGAAGCTTAAAGGCAGTAAATATAAAGTGAAAGATAATAACTCCTCAGGATCCAAGGAGTCTAAAACCCATATAAGCAAAAAAGGTAATTTACTTCACCACTCTGGAGTTATATTTTATGAATGCGTTACACCGGTTGACCCGAGGTCAATCATCATAAACAACTTCATCGAACAATCACTTCTTACTGTGATGTAATAAAACTGCTTATGGGAAATAGACAACTTTTGAATTCGTGCACTTTCCTAAGCATTGTGACATAGGAAATTTACGGAAAATGCATGAAATTGAAATTCTTCTATTGTTAGGTACAAAAATATATAAGAACTAAGGCCCCAAAAAAAAAGATATGTCTGTTTAAGGTTACATACTTTAAAAAAATAGGCTAGGTAGGTCGGTATTTCCATTTTATTTTTTGTGACATGATTTTGAGTCATGCCGTTTCGTCTTGTTGTGGTCCGAGTTGATCCTTGGCCAATTTTTCCCATTATTTTAATGATTGGATTATTTCCCTTGGTTATTGGTTGGGGAAAAAATGGCGGCAAAGTGTTTATTTCATCACACGAGTCACAAATTTCCTTATAACAGCTGTCATATTCACAATTGTGAACATTGGGATGTATCAGGCAATTGATTTATATTTTTGGCAACACAAACTTCATTTATGACACGAGTTCAGTTAATTTTTGACTTTACGACGGAAATAAAATGACTTAGGGTCGGCGCTCAAAAGTAGGGTCGGTCGGGTAACCGTAAACAGACATATATTCTTGTTTGGCCTAAAGGGGTAGTCAAAACCATCCTCAATTTAGACTACTACAACAGTCGCGTGGGCGACCTAAAAACTCCACAGGTGACCTAAATTTCACTCTTGGTGGCCATTTGGCAAACATAACCTTTTGAACCTGGCGACCCTAAAGAAACAGTTCAGGGCCAATTCCGTTAGCCAATTTTCAAATGCATTTCTACTGCCGGATCAGCAATGAGCTTGCAAGTGGGTTGGTTTTTGTTGAGCCTGTGACTTTTTTTGCAAAAGCGAAACATAGCGATCCTACATTCCTTTGGTACATTGTAGCGGCGTCAGCTACAAATATTCATCTGTGGTTAAAGTTTTTGAAATTTTAATAACTTTCTAAAACTATGCTGGATTTCTACCCAACTTCGACAGAAGCTTGTTTATGCGCGCTATATCGATCATAAGATATAGTATCCAGAAGTAAATTTTGTAAAAAAAAAATCCTGTTTTTTCATATTTTACTTATAAATGGACTTAGCTTTTCTGCCAGTTAACATTACATTCACTCTGTGGTTCAAGTTTTTAAAATTTTAATAACTTTCTTAAACTATCCTGGATTTGTACCAAACTTGGACAGAAGCTTGTTTATGATCAAAAGCCAGTATTTAGACATGTTAGAAGGAAATTTTGTAAAAATATATTTCCTGTTTTTCCGTATATTACTTATAAATGGACTTAGTTTTTCTGCCCGTTAACATAACATTCACTCTGTGGTTAAAGTTAAAATTTTAATAACTTTCTTAAACTATCCTGGATTTGTACCAAACTTGGACAGAAGTTTGCTTGTTTATATCAAGAGCTAGTATCTAGAAGGAAATTTTGTAAAAATATATTTCCTGTTTTTCCGTATATTGCTTATAAACGGACTTAGTTTTTCTTCCAGTTAACATTACATACAGTCTGTAGTTAAAGTTTTTAAAACATTTATTAGATTCATGAACCATTCTGGATTTTTACCAAACATGGACAGAAGCTTCGTACAATCAAAAGATAGTATCTATAAGAAAATTTTTAATAGGTTTCCCCCCTTTTTTGTTGAGCCTGTGACTAGCAGCAAAAGTAGGCGAGACACTGGGTTCCGAGGAACCCTTACGAAATTTTTAAGTGTCAAGCGTTTCATGGACTATGAGTAACGACAGCCATTAATTGAAACAACAATAAATTTGCTAAAAAAATATAAAATGTTAAGAAATGAAGACACTTGAAATGATTTGCTCACAATTTTGGCAAGGGAACAGAGATAGATATGTTGGCTATCGATGTCTAAACTGCTGTAGATGAGACAAAAGGGATTAATTACGAAAAAACACCTCAAACTGGAGAAAGGGGTCAAGATGAAGTTTTCCCGAATGCCATTCTGTGGTGTTGCACAAAAAAACACAATGCACGCTGGCAAAAAAAAAAATGTTTAAAAAAATCACTAGTCTACCTACCTACCCTATAATATTTTGGTATGCAACAGGAAACACCTTTTTTTTTGCACAAGTACACACAATAACCATTAGAAATAAGCTGGTCTAATGTTTTATTAACCACCACCATACATGATCATGTACAAAATGTAAGTCTATTGAAAAATACTAAAATATGCTCTCTAGGACTAGTCTTCAGGTTATGCTCTTTCATTATAGCAAATTTCTTAGGTGACCTGAAATTACTGCCTGGTCACTTAAATTATGAATTGGTCACTGAAATTTAATATGTGGTGGCCAAAATGGCAACCTTGTTTTTTAACCTACTTTGAGGGCAATCCACAGACACAAATACCTCGCCAAAAAACATCTAGAGGGCAACATACAATCTTCACAAATGACCGGTATTTATACAATATGTTGATCTTCCAAAGACTAAAAAAGTTGTAAATAGATTAAATCAAAACTCTATTAAAGAGTCAGCAATTAGCACTAAATTCTACATTTAAAAAAAAGCATTCAAGATGACAAAAAAATGTACGTGTCTGCATGTATGACATACTCCTTAGTCCAGGCCCTATCTTAATCATTTTCTACTGGAAATTATACATGCTTATGAATTTTAAGATACTGTTAATTCAGAGATTAATGCATGCATTTATCATTGCGAATGTTTGACTACTGACTAAAAAAAATGTGATATCTTAATAGACAAGGGGTTTTTAATTTATTGGTTTACAGATTTTTTATGTGAAAGTTTCGGGTTGTTCGGGGAAAAATAGTTAAAGAAATATTTCACAAGACATGGATATGTATAGAATTACTTAAATTTTAATGCCAAAAAAAATGTTCTCATTTGTTTGAAACATGCAATGCGTGTCATCTTCATATAAGTTTGTAAAAATTGGGATTATGTGCACTTTCAAATGGGATATATGAAAAAAAGTCATATCACAATAAAGAAAAAATTAAATACATAAATTGTTTGTGGTCATGATCTTCTGTTACTTTTTACTTTTACGTCTTTTCCATTTGGACGGGTCCATTTCATATATGAGGATCACAAAATGAATATCTTACGGAATTATGACAGAAAAGAAAAACAGTCTTATTGTAAAGGGTTATTTACAATTGATTTCTTTCTGTAGAATTATTTGTGTACACAACATTTCCAGATCTGTTCGATTGTCTAATTTTCTAATTCTACTTTTAAGAACACAAACGAAATAGATTATTTTGAGATTTTTATTTAACGCAATGAACGATGTATTATCAGTTCTGTTTATGTTTAAAATTGGTATGAGAATGCTCATAATTTGAGGTAATTACTACTACGCAGATATTTTTATTCATATATCAAGGTAAATGAACTTGGTAGATAGGCACGAATAAAAAAAGTATGAAATTTCAAGTTTTTTTTCTCTGAAAATCAATAAAAAATTATGTCGGGGGGGGGGGGGGGATATGTAAACCAACAAATTGAAAAACCTTGGCCTTATTAATGCCAATTCAAAATTTTATGAAGGAAAAAAACTACAGAAATTAACAATCCAAGTATTAATTAGTGTGAACTTGATCGATATATTCACATTCTTTGCATTAATTAAAACAATGCAATAGTTTCTAAATTCATAAAATAATCGAGAAAAAAAAAATTTAATATTCTACAGGAAGAAGAAGCAGAAAAAGATCAAGATCAGCAATTGGAAGAAGTAAAGGTCAAAATGTTGTAGATCGACTCTATCAACCACCAACAAGTAATGGTACAAAGACGCCATCTAGTAAACCAGATATTAAATTAAAACCACAACATAATGATGTAAGAGATCCGTCTATTGGTAATGGATTAAGTCTTGGTGCTATGCAAATATCTTTATGTAAACCTGTAACTATTCATAACAATAAGCCAGATAGGAGAGATACTAAATCTGAAGTGCCGAGAAGGTATAGCGAAAGAGTTTATACTGCGTCAACATCAAAATCTCTCGTTCAAAAAGAAATTGTGGATGTTCCAAAAGAAGCTGTGGTTTTACCTCTGGTGACAAATAGTTCACTTGTGAAATCAATTACACAGACTGAAATTGTAAGAAGGACTAACAACTACTTCTCACCGTCAACACAGAAACTCCCAATGCATATGGGAGGGTCAGCGATTAAAAATCAAAATCAGTCTGATAGTGCTAACAAAGTGACTAAAATATATCTTTCTGACAAACACTCAGGGACAGTGAAGGATTGTGGGATTGAAATTCCATGTGCACCACCTGCCACACCTACAGCAGGTAAGGGTTAAAGTTGAACATACTCTTTTACTACAGTCCGTGTATGGAGTATTATACCATACACCATGAAATATACACCATACTAAGACAATTCCCATACACTGTAAAACATATACTATAACACCATATACTTATACACCGTTAACTTTTCCCCATACACTATTACCCATACACCATGCTCCATTTCACCATACACGTACACCATACATCATACACTATTTTCAATACACTTTACACTATTCCTCTTTCTCCTTTCCTATTTGAATCAAACATGATTTGCATCATTCAAAATTACCCACAATGAAACTTTTTTGATGTACATTTTGTAATTGCAAATTTCAATTTACATATGTACATTTTGTATCTTCAATTTAAAAACTGAAATTTAAACACCCTCATGACCATACATAATTTCCTCATTATATTATATATTCATATCACAAAAGATATTTTTCATTCTGAATTTCAAAGTACAGCGAAAATTTTCTAGAAAACCACTTGAAATTAAAATCCAATGGTCATGATGGTATTGTCTGCTTTTATTGTTTTTTGAATGCTCTCTGGATATCTTATCTGTCTCTTTATTGCCTGTTATTAACCGTGTGTGCACATACATGTACATTTTGCAGGAGTGGATCCAGCGATTTTTAACAGGGGGTGTTCCAACCCAGGATAAAGGGGGGGGGGTTCCAACCATATGTCCCAATTCAAAAGCATTGATTGTCAAAAAAAGGGGGGGAGGGTTCCAACCCCTGGATCCACCACTGTTTTGTTTTTGTACATTTGTACATTATTTCCAATCTAAATATATGCTAATTATATGATATACATAAAATTGAGAAAGGAAATGGGGAATATGTATAAGAGACAACAACCCAACCAAAGAGCAGAAAACAGCCGAAGGCCACCAATGTGTCTTCAACACAGCGAGAAAATCCTGCACCCGGAGGTGGGCTTCAGCTTGCCCCTAAATAAAAATGTGAAATTGTTCAGTGAAAATATCTGTCATACTAAACAATGGTGTACTTACATGCATGTATCATAAAAATCTAATACAAAACAAGGAAAACAAATTTTTTTAACACAAAATGATATACAATGTATACCAAATTGGTCATACATTTTGTGTAGTTTGTTGCAATATGGATACATTTGTATTAATCAAATGTAAAGTTTATTATCGAGCTTGTTATTTCTGTCACAGAAAGCAAGACATAGGGATAGTCAAGTGATCCGGTGGCGGAGGGGTTAACTAACTTCTTAAAAGCTTAATATTTCAGAAGGTAGAAGACCTGGATGCTTCATACTTTGTATATAGATGCCTTATGTTATGAAGTTTCAGCATGTGCACTCTTGTTATATTTTCTGAACACCTATTTCATTAGTTTTATGCATGAATGGGCATAATTAAGATCATGGAATTTGAAAATACAATGCACATGTATGTACAAGTATGTAATGTATCTGGTAAATATATGAATATTTCCAGATTTTGACTGCAGGCCATGCATTTAAAGTGTAGTCACCCACTGACCTGGGCCCTCAAACAGGAACATTGCAGTTGTTCTTTTGCATCAAAAGATTGTCATGATTGTTGAATACTCCCAACTTCACAACAAAGGTCATCAGATTTATTGTCCCTGTATCTTGTAATATGTTTTGAATCCCTTTAACAATGACATGTACATGTACATGTACAAAACATGACAACATGTAAATGCATGTTTATTAGGTTGGTTCATTTTCACTCAAGCAAATTGTTAACCTAAACAAGTGTCCTGCTAAAGATTTGAAGTGGACAGCCTATATCTAATTGACAAAAGTAAATGGCACATCTGTGATATATAACTCGGATATTTGTCATGTTTGTGAGCCAAAAATTTTAATGTCAACAAAATGTTACTACAAAGTCTGTAAATTTGTTTGTAAGGTACATGTACATTTGTAGGTCCATTCATTTCATTAATATTATGTAAAGTATAAAATGTAGATGACATCTGTATTGGAAGTCATGTCAATCAAATATATATACAATTATATATACATGTATTGTGTAAAATCTAATTATCAGTTGGACTTAAATCGTGAGTCAAGAACAATAGAATTTTACTCTTCAAGCAATTAAGATTTAAAAAGTCATTAGTTTGTTTACTACGTACAGTAACCACATTTTTATTTCAGAACCATAATTATTGGTTTTTAAAATTAAAACTTTCATGACTAAGTTATTTAAAATAAACATGCAATTTTTTAATGCTTTTTCTTTTATCATGCATGTTTACTTTCAATTACTAATTACATATATAATGGAGCAAATTGCATTGATTATGATAATAATTTTTTAAAGATTTTAACCGTAACAAATTTGGAATATTTTATGCATACATGTACAAAATCTAAAGCTGTTTCCAGTATAGAAATGTATTTTAGTCTTGGAAAATGATTTAGTTGCAATTGGCTTTGAATAACTGCAATTTCTATGTACTCTTGGATCATTGCCTGGTGTTTAAAATTTAGTCTTTTTATTAGTTGGTTTTGGTGCTTTGTGTCAACCAAATGAGTCAAGCCTTTTTCAACTGATGTTTACAGTTAGCTCTAATCTTGTGCTGTAACTAATCATATACACTATTCAATTCTAACTATATCTTCATTGTGCTGTGCCCCCAAGGGTGACTGGGGAATAGAAGTATGGTCACCATTGGTCTTCCTCCGACCGGCAGTAAAACCCTTGCTAAAGTGGGGCGTCCATTTGGCTGTGCGGGATGTACAAATGTACAAATTTGCAGCAACGTCCGGTCAGAATTGGGACAATGCCTCGTGTAAAGAGAGTGCCATGCTCTCTGCATGTTAAGAACCCTTGCAACAACTCTTTGAGGGGTCCGTAGGTGACCTGTTGCAAGGCTAAATTTCTGTCCCTATCCAATATACCCTCATTTCCCGTGGCAGTCTAAATTTCTCCGACCTTAAACCCGGACGCCCCTATTACAGAACCTACCTATTGTGTTTATTGTTAATTTGTTCTCGTCCTGAATATGCATGGAATATTTGCCACTGGACGTTAAGCAACCAACAATCAATCAATCATTGTGCTGTACACCAATGTCCCAGTCTATGGGGAACATGGGGAAGGTTACTTTAGTGCTCACAAACATGTTGCAAATTCCCAATTCAGCAATTTTGAGCAACTAAGGGGGAATTTGTGTTTACTACACAATGTATAGCAACATTTCAATTAATTAATAAATTGACACAAAACTTCTTCTTCAGTTGTTTAAGGAATGACTGTAATATTTTTTCTGTCTATGAAGAAATAGCATAAAAAATATGGTCCACACTGAATAACCCGCGTAGCGGGTTATTTAAAAATGTGCACCATATTTTTTATGTTATTTCTTATAAGTTAATTCTAAAAAGGAGTAAATCATGATAAAAACGTTGATGACATCGCGGTCACATGACAAAATTATGTCTATGAGCTGATAGACAAAACTCTTTCAGCCAATCAGAAGATGTGTTACATCCAAAATTAAATTATTAGAGGATGATGATGACATTTTATTGGTATTTGTTTTCATTATTACCATTTACCATAATTTTTTTGCAAAATTTTAACTAATATGTGTACATGTACATGTATCAGACTTGGACTTCTTTTGAACTGAATTTATTTGTGTGTATACATTGTAACTGTGTGATTGTTTATTCCACATTGGCTAGAGGTACATGTACATGTAAATGGAATTTTGAAAGATTTAATTTAACTAAGTTATAATATTATTATTTATTTATCTTTATAAACATTATTATTTTGATGATCATCATATTATTTTTCTAAAAGATGCATGGCTTTAGCGGGAAAATGTATACATGAATTAAACTTTTGCCTCATGCTGTCTTATACTTTTAATGTCCTCAGTAGAACATAATTAGAAATTCTACTTAACAATTCTAAAACATATAAATTTTAAAGCTCTGCAGTTGATAATTATAACTAGTAAATAAAATTCAAATGGAACGCTTCATTATATTTGGCACATTGCTCTGCAAGGACTTGTAATAAAATTGTGAATGGAAAACAGGGAATGCATTAACAAAGAGACATCAACTTTACCAAAGAGCAGAAAACAGCCCAAGGACACAAATGGGTCTTCAACACAGCGAGAAAATTCCGCACCCAGACAGGTTTCAGCTGGCCCCTAAACAAAAATGTATTCTAGTTCAGTGAAAATGGACGTCACATTAAATTCCGAAACCTATAATGTACCAAAATTTAAAAAACATACAAGACTAACAAAGTCCAGAGGTTCCTGACTTGGGACTGGCACAAAAATGGGGGGGGGGGGTTAAACATGTTGTGAGATCTCAACCCTCTCCCTATACATTGTACATGTAGGTTGTCTGGCAGCTGGCTGACTGCACTATTCATGCTATATGTATATACTGTACATACATTGGCTTTGTAGTTGTCGAGCAGCTAGCTGTGTGCACTATATATATATATATATATAAATTGGCTTTGCATTTGTGTACAGTTGCTCCTAATTATAAACTTCTAATAATACATGTATATAAAGATTATCATATTTGATTGTACATGTATGTATGTAAATTTGTGTTAGTTTTTGTGGTCTCTGATGGATTTTGTCAAAATGGATAACTATTAAAAAAAATTCTAATCTTTTAATTGTATTTAACATGATTGAATGGTCTGGGGTATTTAGATTCTTGATAATAATGTCCTGATGATCAAGACAAAGCCTTTATGATTAAGAAAAGTTATTTAATCTTTTTCTTAAACATGTAAATTAGTTTTCACTTTTTACATTATAAACTGATAATAAGATTTATTTCCTAATAACTTTCAAGCCATATATAAAAATCAATAATAGTTCTATAATTATGCCACTTACAAGTACAGTTTACGATATAGTACTTTGTGAAACATTTAAATTTTATACCAGGTTTTTTTTCCTATACCAGTTATGTTAATTCATTGAAAAGAAAAGTTTTATGTTGATTTCACCTTCGTCAAGAAAAAGACGATAAATGTTTGACTTGTGATGGGAAAGTTATTTTTATCACTGAGATACATACCTGAACTACCTGGATAGTATACGGTGTTATGTTTGGATAATTGAATCATTTATTTGTGTCAGAATAATAATGGCAAGACCTGGGGTAAAATTGCCGTCAATATTTTATGAAACAAAAAGCTCAAAGAGAAAGAAGACTGGTGGTAGTAAGTGTTTACTAAATTCCTTTTGTTTACAAGTATAAATGCTTAGATACATGCAAAGTATATATTTATATATATACAAAAACATACATGTATATTGTAGATCAATATTTGCTGATGTAATTGATGAAATATTGATTAAGAAATTTTAAACATCTTCTGTGTTGAAAAGAAATTCCAGATTCTTTAAAGTCATAATGAGGCTAAAGAAAAATTGTTAAATGTATAAATTATAGTTTTGAAATTATTTAACAGTTTTTACAGTAAATGAATAATATAACATGATACAGTACACACAAAAAAATAAATAAGATTCTTTCAAAGAAGCTTAGGAAAATTGTTGAATGTATTAATTATAGGTTTGAAATTATTTAACATTTTGTAAATGAACAAAATAACATGATACAGTACACACACAAATTATGATTCTTTTCATAGAAGCTTAAGAAAATTTGGCTTTGAAATTATTTGACAGTTTGTAAATGAACAAAATAACATGATAATCTGAACACATCTTTGTGATTTTCACACGCAGTAAATTCTGGTGATTTTTACGGATCCACTCTTAAATATATCTCTGTATTGCCATATGTATACATTGTATATGTATAAACAGTCATTTTGGGGCCTTTTATAGCTTACTGTGCAGTATATGGGTTTTGCTCATTGTTGAAGGCCGTATAGTGATGACCTATAGTTGTTAACTTCTACATCATTTGGTCACTGGTGGATAGTTGTCTCATTGGTAATCATACCATATCTTCTTGTTAAATGCTCATGGTGTATAATTATAGGGTCATAAATCGTAGTTGTAGTAATCCGAAAGTCCAGCGATCCCCCAATTTGGGACTCCTGTAGGGTATCTATCCCCTTAGGTCACAAGGTGACGCTTAAAAATTGTGTCAAGTCACCAGGTAACTTTTTAGAAAAATTTGACAGGTTAATGTTTAACCATAAACCTATAGATGTAAAAGGTCAAGGTCCTTTTAAATGAGATTCCAAGTCGCAATGTTGACTGCCAAATGTTTTCCACACCCACCCATGCCAGTGACCAAGACATAAACACATTTTTGCTTACTTATATTCATGTTTGTGATGTTATTAGTAAAAGTTTCATAAATGGCTGAAATCATATTTTATATATTTATTTATTGTCCATAATTACTTGATGTAAAATTCTTTACCCCCTTCCCCCAATTGTTTCAGGACATGTTTAATGTCTGGTTGCCAGAGGTCATGGATAAATTTATTCTAAAGTGTTAAACGTACAGAAATAAAAATTACTATATTTTTCATACAGCTTGTAGAAAAAAAAAAAAAAATAAGAGATCTTGAGTCAGAATAAAGTGTTGTATATTTGTGTGACATGCCTTTCTGTGGAATGTTACATCGTCAGCTAGCATGTTTAAAATCTTACTCAGTGTGTATCTTTCTAGAACTACACAGGCTCAGATTCATATCACATTAAATGTTGTCATCCAGAACAGTTTGAAAGATTGCCCAAATGAGACAATAAGTGTCTTAAATTATGATCATCTTTGCTAGGTCTATAACTCTTATTTCATTACTTCTTTTTCCAGAACAACTGAGGAAGGTGGAATATATACCTAGTCTAACTGATATCAGGGTAAGTATAGCAAAGTTAAACTCAAAGGATTGATCATGTCTTTCTCTAATTTTCATGCTTTTTTCACATTTCTCGATTGGTGTGAGAAAAATGTTTCTTATCTCTAGATAAAACTTTGTTCTCAGCTAATGATTGGTCAAATTTAATTATGACGTCAAATTTTCTTGGTTTCTTCTGAATTTCCTATTGTGACGTTATGAAAAAAGGCGACCATGCCTGATGATGTCACATGAAAAGAACACAACTTTCTGCAAATCTTTGAAAAGGAAGGATAAGCTTTGTTCTTTAAATCATTATAGAAACAGATTCCAACACTATAACTCATGTATTACGATATTTCTCCACTCTCAACAGTTAAATTGCAATTATTTAAAAAGCTCGAAATATAAAAATTTAACTGCCTGGAGTGGAGAAATATCGTAACACACTTGATGCAGTGGTGGAATCTATATACCTACACATGCACAGCTGTCTTCACATTGAATAAACTTTTGAATAGACAGGACCGAAGCTGAATTGTAAGAAAATTTTAGTTAGATTCTATTGGCCTGTAGACATGACTTCACAGGCACGATAGCATCTTTACAAGCCTGGGCAGGTGGGTTTTTGGTTGAGCGTGAAGAGTGAAGACGATGATGAACAATTGCAGTTTAATTTCCAGTTGCAAATCAAATGCATATTTAGGATGAGAACATGTTAATGGGGTATGCATATGAACCCTACTTTGTACTAGACCAACACACTCAGTCGAACTTTTAAAATGCTCGTTCACAAGGTAACAGTCAGCTGGATGATTCTCAAAAGAATATTAAATTACAACAAGTCTTGATGATGTTTTGAGAAGATTCATTGTGAATATTCATCCTGGCCACCCCTTTATGGAGCTACATATATGGTTTATAATGCTTAAAAAAAATGAGAATGGTATAATTACCAATGAGACAACTCTCCACCAGAGACCAATGACGCAGAAGCATAGACTATTCACAGTTCCACCTCCTAAAGTTGTCTTCTTGGTGAGGATTTCAAAATCCTGGATCAGCATCTGGATTCCTTTGTCATTTTCAATAGAAAAATAAATATGTGCAAAAGTAATTATACTCATATGTATTACCTTGAATATCAAGAGAGATAACACACCTTGTGCAATATTTTTAACTTTTTTTGTGGCTGACATTCATTATTTTATCATTATCTTATTTCAGTCTCAAAGAGCAGTAAAAGTTAAATTACAGGTGCTAGAGAAAGAAGCTCAGAAAAGAATGGAAAAGCAACAGATTGAAAGAGATAAAATAGAAAAGCAGAACAAAAAACTGATGGAAAAGGATTTAAAACAACAACAGAGGTTACAGGTAAAATTGCAGATTTGGTTAAATGATAAATTTTGTTTTGAAAATCCTTTGAAAACTAGATTATTCATATAGGTCAGTTACAAAGGTCTTTTAGGAAGGTTGCAACAGTGGCAATTTTAAATATTTCTCATACCATATCATTAAATTGTGTTTTTAATATGGTCAGTATCAAAGCTGAGTCTCTTTTTGAAATTTGTGAGGTGTAGTGTATGATAAAATGTGTCAGTATATAGCAAACCCTGATAAAAAGAACAATTACACGTTTGAAGTTTACTTCTTTTGGAACATTTAATGAAGCAAATGCAGTTTCTGTTATAAAAATAAGAAGATGTGGTGTGATATTCAATGAGACAAATTTCCACAATTGACCAAATGAACTTGAAGTAACCAACTATAGGTCACTGTTACATAATGGCCTTCAACAATGAGCAAAATCCATACAACATAGCAAGCTATAAAAGGCCAAGACAAGACAAAATGTAAAACAATTCAAATGAGAAAACTAATGGCCTGATTTATATACAAAACAATAAATGAAAACAAATATACTATATATACAGCAAAAAAATGACAGCCACTGAATTTCAGGCTCTTTACCTGGGACAGGCACACACAGAATGTAATAAATGATTTATTCTTCAGACCTTTCCTCTTTAATTGCACTTATAATTGATTTCTTTCAATTCTTTAGATAGCAATATGCTCATTTTATACATGAATTGCTGTTAAATCATAAAATGTATGTTCCTAACTTGTGCTGACATCCTTTCATGTAATAGAAATTTTAAGCTCAAGAACTTTTAAAAGCTAATTTCTTTTCTTTTCTGTTTACTTCATTTTTACCAGAAGGGTAAGGAAAAAAATCTCTTTTTTTAATCTTTCATTTTTTACAATGAAAATGATAAATTACTACTGTTTCAAATGAAATCTCTTTAGACTGATAATGGGAGATAATCCAAATGTTCTAAGATTTGTTAAAAATGGGAGATAACCCAGATCTTCTGAGATTTCTTTAAATTTGGTGAAGAAAAATGCACATGGTAAACAGACAAAACTTGGTTAATAAAGTTTTTTTTTGTATATTTTTCAGATTTATGCACTCAATAAAGTTATGACAGAGTTAGAGAATTCAAGATTTAAAGAATTTTGTGCCAAGAAGGGAATAAAAATGTCTTGATAGTAACCCACCATAGGATTTAAACGATTACTCAAAACCAGGGCTTTCTTTACTTGAATTCTGTGAATTCAACAATTTTGCTAGTATAATTTATACGACCAGCCATTGATAGTTCAAAGAGCAACAGTGGCTTCTTCAATCCTTGGATGACTTAATTTTTAAATATTTTATATTTTTTAAGATAGTACGTATTTTTAAAATTTTTGTATGACATATTGCTAAGAGAGTACCAATGCATTTTTTTCTACGACATACAGAAAAAATGGCAGCATGTTAAGGTCGTGACGTAAAACGTGAGATCTTTTATTTGTAGAAGACAATTTAGTAAATTTATTGTTTGAATCATGATGATTTGTTATTGATAGTTCATTTGTGAAAAACTGCCACTTTGCACATTAATATGTTTTTTCTATATCATTTTTAAAAAATCAGTATCTAAATAAAAACACATTTGCTATCACATAACATCTATTTAGATATTTTAAAACTGTTTATATTGTGAATTAAATTTTAAGAAGTATCTGATTCTGGTATTTATATAGTCCAAACAAATGTTTGTGACTTTAATTTTAGATAATGTGAATATAGATCGTCATGTATATGTCAAACATGGATTTAAAAAAAAAAAAAGACTTCACTAAGACATTTAGTTGGTTTACAGTATTGTGATACAAAAACAAATATATTGTTTGATATTCTGTATTCATTGTGAGGTAATTTATCAGTCACTTATTTGTGTATTTGTGTATTTTATATGGATTAAAATCATTATGACTCCATGGAAACAAAAACAAAGTCACTTAATATGGAAAAATGTTATCACTCAAACTGGTATTTATTACAAAGATATACATTATCATCATATCATTAATTAAATCTGAAAACTCATCTCAGATTGACAATGGGAGATAATCCAAATGTTCAAGATTGTTAAAAATGGGAGATAACCCAGATGTTCTGAGATTTGTTTTTTGGTGATGATTGACAATAATAATATTTCTAAATTAATGAAATTTTTGCTTTGGTCATTGTTTATCACTTATTTTAAGGTCATCTTTGTTTAAGAAACTAAATAGATAATATGTACTATCAATTTATTAATAGATTTATCTAAACTTGTTCCTAACTTTCTTAGGAAAAGGAGAGTCGAGTGAAAAAAAATTATATTTGAAATAAAAATCTTTAAGGGATTATTTATTTTCACATTTTTTCCAATTTGATAATGAAAAAGACAAATATCACTCCACTCAGGAAAAAAATCTATTTTTTATCTTTAAATTTGTCAATGAAATGGACAAATTATTACTGTTTAAAAAGAAATTTCTTTAGACTTATAATGGGAGATAATCCAGTTGTTTTAAGATTTGTTTATAAATGGTGATGATTGTGAATAATTTCTACATCAGATAATTAGAATATTTGAATGTACATGTAGTTATAAATTATTATAAGGCTATAACTTTTGAATTTCTTTTAATATACAATTGCAAAATGTTTGCAGTTTGTGAAAAGATCAAATGATGTTAATGAATCTTGATAATCAAAATGAAAAATAAGTGAAGCAAGAAATGAAAGATGAACAAACAGTTTAAAAAAAACATAAATCACCCTTAAACCTTTCTAAATGGGGTACAAATGTATGTAGCACACTAAAAAATGCTTTATAGGCTTCACAACAAATTTTTATAATACAAATATGAAATTAAAGCACAACTTATTCATCATGTTCATAGAAACTGTAAGTTTTAGCAGGTGGCATCTCCTGTTTTTGCAAGAAAAAATAATTTTATAAAATCTATTGGTTCAAGTATACTGACTATTCTATCTCAAATTAAAGGGTCAGAATATTAATTGAACAAACAAACTGATATTCCTTTTATAAAGGATTTTTTCATCATTATAATGTTATGTATGAAGTCACTGTCTAATCTAAGAATCCTTAAGTGTTGTCATGTGGCCATTCTTGTCAAAAGTAATTAAATGTGCTATCCTACAACATCAGAATTTTTAAAGACTCTTAAGGTTAATTTATTGTGTCCATAATGTGAATTTAACTGTTATCATTTAATTTAACTGTTATCATTTAATTTTGCTGTTTCTTTGATTACATGCTGGTTTTAAAAGGAAGTTAACTTATAACATTACATTGAGGAATTCGTGAAATCTTAAAAAGTTTATTTGTCAGCAAAAGAACTCTGTCCTGTGTTTCATCACAGATCTTACAACTTAAGTAGATTGTATGTATACTAAATTGTTCATCAAATTTAGTCTTAAGAATTTTTACGACTGTTAGGCCTGGTGCTTACTTTGAAACTTTTTTCAATTGTTTTGCTGCCAGTATAATTTGTTGTGGTTGTTGCTTTTTACATATTGTTAATGAGTGCACAAGTACTTAATTCTTGTTAAAAATCTGTTATAGCATGTAAAGTGAATATGGGTAAGGCTATTGACCAGTTACACTGTGTACTATGGAATCGTTTATTTTATGTGGATAATAATTTTTTGGGAAATGAGAAAAACTTGCATTTTTCGTGGATATTTGATTCATGGATATGTCAATTCTGCAAAGAAGCCAATTTTTTTTTAATTAGTTGAATATTCAAATTTGTGGTTCACCTGTGACATGAATCCCATGAAAATTGTTATCCAACGAAATAAATGAATAGCAGTTAATTTATTGGAGATGAAATATGGGTAAGGCTATTGACCCGTTATACTGTGTATGAACAGTTTATTTGTTTAAGAGGAAATGTTGTTGTGTTTGCACCAGTTGATTTATGTTTTTGTCTGCTTGATACAATAGCCATTGCTTCAATTTGTTGATAACTTTTTTTAAAACATCAAGCAAGGAGATGATAAGAAAATTCAGTTTTTAGGCCATGATAAAAAAATAATACTATGTTTTTATTCCCCTCTCCTTGCTATTTTAAGAGCAACAAATATTTTGGGCTATTTTCTTGTATATTACAATAATTTTTCACCAAAAAATGGTAAAAAAGAAATAAACCTCCTTCCTCAATTTGGAAAAAAAACTGGATAAGAATCCATGACTTTTTGTATTATGGCCTTATAGAAAACTTAGTTGTTATAGACTTGTAAGAAAAAACAAGTTCCTATAGATTTTATATTTCCTATGAAGTATATTTTTTCAATATTTCACTTTAAGTGATTTGAAAGTTTTGAATTAAAATGTTTTTAGAATTGATTTGATATGATGTAAGGTTGAGAAATAAGTATAGAACTTTCTATTATTTTAAATGGGCTTTTCATAATTTTACATAGCAAGGCATCATTTTACAGCATGGTTTCACATGTTGGATGTTGAATATTTAAATGTTATGAAGATTGAAAATACTGATATAAAAGATGATGTGTGAAAATATGTCATATATATAGGCTAACATTAGTCAGTTCTTGCAAGATTTTAATTTTTGCTGATTTAATTTGGTTGAACAAAATATATAGTTGGTTGTTTTTGCACGATATCAATTTTGGCTTTGTTTTCTCAGTAAAGGATGTTTGCTGCTCTGTTACAAAATTACAAGCTTTTTAAAAGACTGCTTAAAATTAGTAGTACATGAATATGAATATCTTGTCCTTGATTTTGAGAAATAAGCCATTGTAAATTTGACAGGCAATTATTCTCTTGATTTTTCATACATTTAACATTAGCATCTTTTTACTTTCAAAAACTATGACAAAATAACAAGGATTTTATAAGATTTTCAAAGTAGGCTTTTTCAACTATATGTGATAAAATTATGAAAAGAAAAGTAGGGGTGAGTGGCCAAAATTTTAAATGGCATTTCATGGATAAAACCAGAGGATTTTGAATATCTGACAAAAAATTAAAACACAATCGGAGAACATCATTAAAAAAATGTTGGTAATGTGAAAACCACCAAAAACTTTTCAGAATATTTAAATCAATGAATTTCAGAGCACTAACATCATAAATTAATCTTTTCAACAACAAAATTTCATGGTCTTAAACTTTTAAAAATAGCCTATATACAGTATTATTGATTTTTTTTACCTGTTAATCTTTCAAAAATAAAAAAAAATATCATGAGTTTACCTGTAGCTTTTTATAAATGTGTCATTTTTAAACAAATTTTATGAAAGTGATTATATAAGTACATATAAATGTATTTTGAATTGTACTGTTTTTGTAGACAATTGTGACTTTATCACAATCTTTTTCATTATTTATTTATATGTTATTTTATTAAGTGTTGTTGATGTTTTTTAAATTTTATATATTAAATATCTGTGATAGTTGCATTTAAATTAAGTATTGTTTTCTACACAGGAATATTAAAAGTCTTTTTGTCATAATCTTGTGTTACTGTCATTTTCTCATTTTCAACACTAGCATGGCATCACTTGGACAGGAGTCTTAACATATATAGTATTGAGACTGGTTTAATTTATTAATAATTTATTGATTGATAAAGACTTAACTTTCAGTGGCAAATATTACATGCATATTCTCGGCAATAACAAGTTCATGTCATGTGAATATACCATCAGTTGTCTTAGACTGACACACTGAGTCAGATTTTGTGTGTATGTGCTATTCATATCACTACGTTATACTTACCTTTTGAAAGGATACACATGCTTAATGACACACTGTATGGCGTGGATGTCAATTGAATAAAGTAACACTTCTGTAACATTAAGGATGTACTTAGGTCAGGTTTAGGAACTTTGGCAGATGTTCTGACTGCTTTGTTTTTTTCCTATGATACAGTGTAAAATATTTTGCTCCATATCACCCATTTTACTTTTCATATAAGACTTCAATAGCTCATAAAAGGTCATTTACCCAAATTTAAGCAGATTCTAGATTTCTTTTCTTTCGATTTGAGACCTAAATAATACCAATGCATATATAAGGTATATAAGTCCGAGTCAGCCTTTTCCTGCCATTTAAAAAAATATAAATATCTCGAAAAGGAGCTCCATAACCTACCAATATTTTTAGCTTATTTTGTTCCTTAACTAATGCTCTTCTGACGTATAGTATCAATTTTAATTTCTAGACTTTTAAAATTTCACCTATGTACATCCTTAATATTTAAGAAAAATGACACCACAGTATATTCTCAGAGCTTGCGAAAAAGTGATAGTGTAACACTGAAGGGTACAACAAAAATAACTGGAATAAATTGAGAATGGAAACGGTGAATGTGTCAAAGAGACAACAACCCAACCAAAGAGCAGAAAACAACCCAAGGCCACCAATGGGTCTTCAACACAGCGAGAAAATCCCACACCGGGAGGCAGGCTTTCAGCTGGCCTCTAAACAATAATGTATACTAGTTCAGCGTTAATGGATATCACACTAAAATCCAAAAAACATAAACAGTAAATGAAACAAAATTTTTTTTAAAATACAAGACTTACAAAGGCCAGAGGTTCCTGACTTGGGACGGGCCGAAAATGTGAAGGGGTTAAACATGTTTTGCTAGATCTCAACCGTCCCCCTATACCTCTAGCCAATAATATTTGTTTAGGTAAATAAACCCATCATAAAACAGAACAAAGTTGTTGAAGGCCAACTATTTATACCTACTGTTACACAAATATCACAAATATCACAAACCACAGTATACTATTTATATAATAATGTGTTTAACATTGACTATGGGAAAATAGTAGCCAGGGTGAGACACAATATTGTCTCTCTCCCTGGCTACTATTTTCCATAGTCAATGTTAAACACAACATTAATATCATTATTATACTGACTGTTTATTATTTCAAATAGTGCTAATTGTGTATTTCTATGTAAAAAAAATGCTTTATAGTATGAAAAGAAGCCCTTTATGTTTTTTCTGCATGTATATATGCTGTCTTAAAGAAAGTTGATTTTGTCTACTTGACTGTTAGAAAGAGTTACAAATAAATAGATTCAAAAGTATGTGTATTGAGGTGAACAGATTGATTTTAACTCTTTCTGAATATTAATCATTATTGAGTAGTTAAACAAGTAGAATTTTGCTTAAGCTGGTGCTAGAGGTTGTCTTAAACTTGTTATGAAGTACCTATATTTTGCTCAATTTTGAAGGCATGAACTCATGTTGACTTCAAGATGAAAAAGTACCAAAAAGACATCGTGTCATAGCTTTGATTGCTATGTCAAAGCAACTAAGCTCCGCCTTTGCACGTGAAATTGAAAATGACTGACATGAAAATCAATAGTCTGTTGCAACAGCAAGGCATACTATTTTCGCATAGTGCAGTTATATATTTCTTTCAAAAACTATGCAAAAATAAAGCAATTTTACTATAGAAGGACATTCTTACAGGAAGTATAATAATTATTAATAAGATAGATGTTGCAAAGCAAGTTACCATTAAAAAGGATTAAAATACCATACATTAAAGAAAGACCAACATGACCATAACCATTGAAAAAAAAGGATGAACAAACAGTCCACAATACTACAGAGAAACAAAAGATTGGACAATATGAACTATATCAAAGACAGAAATTAAGGTCAGCAGCTCAACCTGCAGTGAATCTGCTCTCCTTAATTAAAAAGACTGGAAACAACTGACAAAATATTATTTATTGAATTTTATAAAAGTACAGTTTTTAATACGAATTTTTTCTGCCATCTGATAAATATATTAAGGAATTCTTTCTTCTTGAAGAGACTTTGGATTGAAAGACATAGGGAGCAGTTCTTCTGCTGTTACTCTCTTTACTGTTAGGTCAGGCTTTACCATGTATATATCCATCTTCATGTTGAACTGCAAATACAAGGAATCAACATGATAATAAGGGAGCTACCATTTGATTTTATGGGGGGCTAGGATGAAACATTTTGTCCTGCATTTTTTTCAGTTGTAATCTCTATCCTGCTTTTTTATTTTTCACTCTATTCAGTCCTGCCTTTTTTTATTAGTTTATCCTGACTTTTTACATAAATTGTCATCCTGCCTTTTTTTTTGCCAAGTTGCTCATCCTGCCTTTTTTTTTTACTCAAAACTCCTGTCCTGCCTGTTTTTTCAAATTTCATCCTCCCCCCCCCCCCCCCATAAAAATCAAATGGTAGCTCCCTAAATATACTGCTTAATTGATTCTTGTACTATAAAAAATAAAATTTGGTTGAAATAGAGGATAACAAAATACCAGGCAAAGAAAACTAGAAATTAAAAAGAGCAGCACAAATATTTTATACATCCCAAAGATCTCTTCAAGAAGATGATTAGTGTTAACATCCTGTGGTAAATATAAAAGCTTCAATGATACAAAAATTAATGATTGCTCATACGAATTATAAAGTCCTCTTACAGAAGGATATACAATCTCCAAAATACCTTTTCAACACAACCTTCCCCTCTTATTGAGCCAACGTGAACACATCGTTAGAAAGTCACATGGATATATTAAGATCATGCAACAAAGATGTTCATATAATGACTTCAACACTATTTGTTTATCAATGGTAATCCGGTATAAACTGGAACAGAACGAAAAGTTTGCTTAAAAGGATGTATTTAGGTGAAATTAAAAAAATCTATCATTTAAAATTGATACTATAAGTCAGAAGGGCATTAGTTTAGGAACAATATAAGCTAAAAAAATATTGATAGGTTATGGAGCTCCTTTTCGAGATATTTTTTTTTTTTAAATGGCGGGAAAGGGCTGACTCGGACTTTTACCTTATATTTGCATTGGTATGATTTGGTCTCAAATCGAAAGAAAAGAAATCTAGAATCTGCTTAAATTTTGGTAAATGACCTTTTATGAGTTATTGAAGTCTTTTATGAAAAGAAAAATGGGTGTTATGGTGCAAAAATTTTTACCCTGTATCGTAGGAAAAAAACCAAGGAGTCCGAATATCTGACAAAAATTCCTAAACCTGACCTAAGTACATCCTTAAAAAAGAGGTAATGCCACTTCTGGTGGAACAATTCTTTTAATACATCCTGTCCTTTTATATGATCTGACCAGTAGTCAAAAAATGGTTCATTATTTTCATTTACCTGGGTTTAAAGTTATTGCAAATGAATGGTATTTTTGTTCGAGCATATTGTTTTTCTTTAATTGTTTAACATTTCTTACCGATATAACATGTTACTTTTATTATTCTTCCCTTAGTTTATTTATTTTGTATTTACATTGTGTCATAGGTCAAATTTATTTGTTCAGTGTATGTTCAATGGTGTTAATATGTCCTTTGATTGAGTTAAGCTATTTCAGTTGATATTTTATAGTGTGTCTTTCTATGTTGTGATGTTACACTATTGTTTCAGAAAAAGGGTGAAGGTTTGGTACCATTAAAACGTTTAAACCCGCTGCATTTGTTTGCACCTGTCCTAAGTCAGGAATCTGATGTTCAGTAGTTGTCGTTTGTTGATGTGTTTCTCGTTTCTCGTTTTTTATATAGATTAGACCGTTGGTTTTCCCGTTTGAATGGTTTTACACTAGTAATTTTTGGGGGCCCTTTATAGCTTACTGTTCGGTGTGAGCCAAGGCTCCATGTCGAAGACCGTACTGTGACCTATTATGGTTTACTTTTATAAATTTTTACTTGGATGGAGAGTTGTCTCATTGGCACTCATACCACATCTTCTTATATCTATTCAATATACTTTTTGATCTTTTTAACTAATACTTCACTAAACTAAAGGCTCTAAAGAGTCTGTGTCGCTCACCCAGGTCTACGTGCATATTCAACAAAGGACACTCTCTAACATTGTAGACAAGAATAGAATTCATGACAAAAATCTCTGTTTTGTTTGATCTTGTATTGCTGATCATTTAGTCTGTTTGGTTTCTCTCCGTCTTCTTTAGTTTTTGCTCAAAACACAAAAGAGGGTAAAAAAAAAATCCGCATTTAAGGGCAATCACTCCTATAAAGAGTGACAGTCTACTAACTATATCGGCAAAATGTGATTTGTTAGTAGATCTTGCCTTGCTGATCATTTTTGTGATTTAAAGTGTCTACTTATCTACTAAGTACTAGTATTATGATTTTTATCATATAAGGCAAAACGCAAAAAGAATGGTAAAAATTGTCATTAAATGCAATAACTCCAATAAAAAGTCGTCAGACGATTTCCTCCGTATTGTCTTAACTGTAGATCTTGTCTTGCTGATCATTTTTGCTTATTTAAATTTCTATCTATCTATTATCATTTTTAAGATATAAGTCAAAAACGCAAAAAATTGGTAAAAATCGTCATCAAAGGCCAATAACTCTAATAAGGAGTCGACTGACGATTTCGATCATTCAACTTATTTGTAGAACTTGTCTTGCTGATCATTTTTGTAATTTAAAGTTTCTCTCTATCTATTATAGTTTTCAAGATAATAGACAAAAATGAAAAAAATGATAAATTTTGTCATTTAATGGCAATAACTCCTATAAGAAGTCGTTTACAGTTTTGACGTTTATGAACAATTAGTAGAGCTCATCATTCTAAACATGTTTGTACCGTCAGATTTTCTCTATTTATAACGGTTTTCAAAATAATAGACAACACTTGCATTTTATCCCTATGTTCTATTTTAAGCCATGTCGGCCATCTTGGTTGTCAGGCGGAAACATTTTTAAAAATAGATACTCCAATGATGACTGTGGCCAAGTTTGGTTAAATTTTGCCTACTAGTTTCAGAGAAGAAGATTTTTATAAAAGTTAACAAACGACGACGACGACGACAACGACAACGACAACGACGACGACGGACGACGGACGACGGACGACACACGCCAAGTGATGAGAAAAATTTACCTGGCCCTTTGGCCCTTTGGGCCAGGTGAGATAAAAAGTAGAGCAAACATTTTTGGAGGAAAATTAAACATGTGTAAAATTAATAATAAGATGAAAATAACATTATATGTTCTTCTTTTGAATATTTACTATCGAAAACATTACAACAAAAGACATGACAATTTAATTTTTCTTTTAATAAATGAATACATATAATATATAATAAAGAAAATTAAAGAAAAACTTTGACAGAAATTATCACTTTACCCAAAATTTCTCTTTTATAATTATCAAGTCAAGTTTAATTATTATAATAAACTAGTCAGTAGTTCCAAAAATAATCGTTTGAAAAGGAATTTTAATCTAAACTAGCAGTATACTAAATTTAAACTGTTTTGATTTTTCTTCCTTGCCCATGTTGAAACTAAGAACACGTCTGTGTTCTTCTCTAATCTAAGAAATCTTCCCTTTGTTTGCCAATGTTGAAGCTAACTACATGACTGTGTTATTCCCTAATTTTAGAAATCTTCCCTTGCCAATGTTGAAAGCTAACAACCTGACTGTGTTATTCTTTATTTGAGAAATCTTTTCTTTTAGAATTAGAGTTAAATATTGCATCATAAGTGGAATTGATACTTTAAAACATGCTCATAGAAAGATATAAAGCATACCTCTACAAAAAACTGTCTGCAGGCTCCACACGATCCTTTAAACTCATTCTTCACATCACTGAAAATATTGGACAAGTACTTTAATTTGATGGCCATTATGAAGTGAGGTAAACAAGTTTTGAAAATCATCATCTTACTGATCTACTAGTAATTGATTGGTTGTTTGGTGTTTAACGCCACTTTCAGAATTCATGGCAATCTTATTGGCGACGGAAACCGGAGTGCTATACAGATCAAATGTAAGACTTTTTTTAGACGATTTACGAACAAATAAACATATAGTATTCCTAAAAATATTATGGGCAGTGTATCTTGATAGATATAGTCAGAGACATATAATACAATGTCTCTGATATAGTGTATGCTTGATCGTATATCCTGACACTTGTTCTTTTAAACAATGTTAATTGTTGTTGGGCAACAACTGAATGAATTCGTAAGAAAAAGTAATTTCGTAGGAAGATTTCACCATTTTTTACGCAACTTTAAAAACGTATTCTTCAAAGTATGCCATTATCGTTGAATATAAATGCCTATTGAATGTTCGTTTTACTGCAAAACCAAGATGCAAGATTTTCGACTCATTGTTAAATGAAGATCTTCGATTAACATCCAATGAGGTCACATTTGTATATTGTATATTTTTCAATTTAGAATTATTATGTTAGGGCATCAGGGAATGTTAGCTTTATAGTTGCTACATTTTTTTGTAACTGTGGTGTAATCTTAAGACTAAGTCTTCAATTACTTACTTACTCTCTTAAAGCGTCAGTCTTAAAGCCTTGAGACAAAAACAAAATGAAAGATGTCATCACGCATGTTTCGTGTATCAGCATATTGCAAATAAATTATACTTTCAAATACACTACAAAATGTTATCAGGTTATCAGTCACGTATAAAATCTTACCAATTTACTGCTATTGCTTTTATATTTTTTTTCCCCTCGGAAATAGCTTTACAAATGGCGACTCTCTCAGCACAGATACTCAAACCATATGATGCATTTTCTACATTAGCGCCTACAATCATTCGAAAAAGGCAATAATGTCTTTATGCCATTCTTATTGTTACAGTACAGTTTAACAATGATATCTGAATATCAATTTTATCTTCATGTTCTCGATATATTGTGTCTTTGCACACTTATCAATACGTTCCTGATTGATATTATAAAGTCGTTTGCAGGGCAACTAATGACACTTTTTACAGAAAGTTTTTACGGCTGTTTTATATGATTTGCAGATTACTTGATGATCTTCCGGCAAATGGAGAATAATTAATGACCTTCCAGCAATTCACAACAATTTTAAAGCCCACATCTATGGTTATAACTCAACATGTGGTTTAGATCACTTTTGGCCTTTCTTGGCTCCTCATGTGTATTTATACACCCTTGACTGTAATTTTTTGGTGATTTGAGCGTTCCTAACAATGAAAAATTTAGTAAAGCGCTTGGACACATCAAATTCATAAAATGTTGCTTTCATTTACTAGCACTGGTTCGATACCCCTGTTTATCAAAATATACCTCTCTCAATACTCCGTTGATAAATTTAAATAGTATAAGGAAACTATAAAGTAAAAAGTCCATCAGGAAATGTTAGATTTGTCTATTCTTTTTATTATGTCTCTTTTAGTCATATATAGCTCACCAAGTATTCAAGTATAAACAAATAAATATTATTTAAATCCTGATGAAGGTAAACCCAGGAAAGGGCTTCTGACTCACCAATTTTATTAAATGTTACTTTGACATAGGTCGGGGCCATATGTAGTTTTACTTTTGGTCGTCATTCCGTCATTCCGTCATTCCGAAACGAACAGTTATATGGACTGTTTTCTAATCGCCTTCACATATTGAGCTGATTTTTGCTATGATGAGTTACAGATCGAGATTACGTTTGGTTCTGCTCCGCTAATTTTTGCCGAAATTACGGACTTTATACTTTGAAAATTTCGTGAAAATAACAGTTATAATGAGTTTTTTTCTAACCGCCTTCACATATTGATCTTATTGTAGTATGTCTACTAGATCGAGATTACGTTTGGTTCAGCTCTGCTGATTTTTGCCGAATTTACGGGCTTTGAACTTTGAAATTTCCACTCATAAAAATGCCTTCAAACTTTTTTTGCAAGCGCGGCCAGTCGTGTCGTTCCGACACATCTAGTAATCGAGGATTTATTTGTCTTTATTTACATCCACCATATATCCGTTGCTCTTCCGTTTAATATATTGCTTTCGTGTTGTTAATGTATTGAACACATTCGTCAGTTAGTCACTCTTTCATCATATGGCCGAGTTCTTATGCTTTTATTTATTTTTTGGAAAATTACAATTTTGATTATAGTCGTACCTACAACGAGTTGGATACAATTAAAACGACGGAAAAAACGAGGAGGGAGCTTTCAAAATTCCTATAAAAATAAAATTGGTATACCAAAATAAGTGTCTACCAAAGACGCGAGGAGAAAACAATCGCCGAGTACATGATGAGATGCGTTTCTGGATGAACCTTTATCAGTCATGCACGCTCAAAACTAAAATGTTAAAATAAAAGCTTGAGAGAGATATATATAGAGAGGCAGAAGAAACCAAAGAGATCGCCGAGAACATGAGATGCGTTTTTGGATAAACCATCATCAGCTACTCACGCTCAAAACCAAAAAGTTAATTTACAATAAAAGCGAGAGAGAGAGAGAGGCAGATGAAACAAAAGGGTTATTCACCTATAAGTCGAAGACAAATTGACAACGCCATGCCAAAAAACGAAAACGTTCAAAAGATAAACAATAGTCTACAAGATATAACATAATCATAAAAACTAAAGACCGAGCATTACAAACCAAAAACAAAACCAGGGGTGTTCTCGGTTGCTCCAGAAGAGTAAGCATCTTTCTCTACACGTAGCACCAGTTGAGTTGCACAAGTATACGAAGGGCAAATTCGCTGATGTCAACTTCGAAGGAAAGAGGACAATCAAATGAAACGATTTACATATAAAAAACAAAACCAAAGAGCCTTTATAAAACGGTTAAATATCGCGCGTGACAAAGGTCATCGATCTTTGTCTGAAGGAATAACAACCAACCTAGTAATTCGTCAGAATGCTGAAAAGCAGATGCCATCGACCTTAAACTATTTATATGAAGAAAAAAAAAACAACAACCAAACAACAAATAGCAAAGATCACTGTTACAGTATAGGTTTCGAACATTGTAAGAACTCAACTACTGTAGGCTTTACCACTAAAATAACGAAGTCCAGTCTGTTAGCCAGCATGACGTAAAAACGACGAATCAAAGAATTCAACTTTATATATAACTAATTTAGACAATGGTGTTGATTAAAAATTACACCATTTCAGGCACTTTCGTTTTCCACATTGATTAATATTATAACAAGTTCGGGCCCAATAGTACCTGTTATCTAATCTGTACGTTCCGCCTCTTTCAGGCGCACCACCAAACGGTGTATTTTGGATTTGCTATATACACGGGTCATAATCACACCTGAACTTCGTCGACAGGGATTGACACTACTAAATTCAATTATTGACCAAAAAAATATATATATCTGTAGTTTCCGGTTGTAGTAAGAAAACCAGGACGGATTCAAACAGAAAGATTTTGAAAGCAGAGAAAATTGTGCACCTTATAATCAGCATGACTTTATCAAATGACAATACGAATACTAAAAATCCAGGATGTAAATAAGGCGTAGAATTCAGTCACGGAACCGCGATGTCGCGTGTGTGTCCTAGTTTTAATTAAAATAACACAAGATAATCAATAAGTACAATTATGCTAATATTTACCTGAAAATATGTGTCCATCTTCTGTTAAAACAGCTGAACCCACATGAAAATCACTGTATGGACAGTATGCATTGTCTTTGGCCTTCACTGCTGCATTAATTAAGTCTTGGATAGGTTGATCTGTAATTATAATGCTGGTCTATTTACTTTATACTACACTAGTAGGGACCCACAGAGATTACATTGATGGTCTTGTTTTAATATGTTATACTTTGTGCAGATGAAAAAGATTAATGATCATATGTAGGTATTTTTAAACCGCAGAAATCGTACAAGTTTGTTCCACATTTCCTACAAGACAGGCGCGTTGCTACGTTTACGTCAAAACGCCCGAGCGTGCACAATAATTTCGGAGGGAAAATAAATCTCATCCAAATAAATTAAAGAAACTGTTTTGAAGCACACGAGCAATTAGATTGTAATGCTTTTTTCAATGACTACAATTGAAGCCATAAAAGTGACGAAATTTACTTTTAAATTTCAAATGGTATCAAATGATATATTTGTTCATTTTCTGTCAAACTTTGAATTAACAGTGAATATTCTACTCAGATTACTTTTGTTTAAAGCAATTTAGTATCTGCTGGAATACTATATGCGTGGCTTGCATTTTTATGTTACACCTGACCATCTATGAAAATTAATCATTTCATGCGTCCATTAACGACATTTCCCGGGAAAAAGGTGTGAAAATTGTATGAAGTTAAAATAATTAATATAGAACTTGTTTTTTTTTCAATTTTTATAAAGTCTTGATTTTTTTGTCTATTGATTGGTTTACCCAACATCTTCTTTTAAACATATTCTAAAGTAACCGGTTTGGACATTTTTCTCTAAAGCAAAGGACAATTAGAGTCCAAACCAAAACAATGAAATCAACATGAAAAAAAACCCCAAACAAATCAAATTTAAAAAGAGAGGCTAAAGATACCAAATGTATATTCAAACTCATTAGTTGAAAACAAACTGACAATGTCATTTCAAAAGACGAAAAACGTCGAAAAGACAAACAGTATATAAAAGACAACATAGAAAACAAAAGACTAGGCAATACGAGCCCAACCTAAAACCGGGGGTGAACTCAGGAGCTCCAGAAGGGTAAGCGTGTCCTGTTCCACATGTGGCACCCGTCGTATTGCTCATGTAAGTAAAAACTCGGAGATAAGTCTTATTCGGAAATTCAAATTCGAAGAAAAGAAGACGGAATTGTGGTTACAACAATGGAACATGTTTGTCGTCAATTGTGAAACAGTCAACCAACTCGTGATAGCGATCTTAAAATTTCTAAAGGGATGCTTTCAACTTCACCACTTGCAACACTTGGTTTAAAAGCTTCCTAGTAGAAATCTTCTTCAAGGAAATGCAAGTTTTAAAATATCGTATCAACTGGGAGATATATACACATATCAAACGTCTACTGGAATGTTGCTACCTTGAAATTGAAAGTTCACAACTGGGAAGCTGAAATCATCTCTATGTAGTAAAGTTTTGTGTTTTCAACCGACAAAGTATGTTGCTATTGATGAATTTTTAATGACAGAAATGGTCTCTTTTTCAGGATAACACGTGAGCTTCCAGGGGTTTCGCCCTCTACTTGGAGGTCCTCTGCCCTGGGGCCGCTGGGGACCTTCAGACCTTTTGCCGAGGCTTGGGCGTACACTTAAAAATGGCATCGCTACGCCACTGTAAGTGGTTAATTCTATTTTGAATGGACCAAGTCGTAAGAGCTGATATACAACATTTTCAGGATTCAAAATGTTGGGATAATTGATATACGTCGAGAACATATCTATACAAATTTAATCAGGACCGAAAGATTTTATTTAAGATAATATTACTGTATACCTATTTGATTATACATGTGTGAACGAGTATTTGTTACACCCTCCCCTTGTGTGTCTAAATGACACCGGCTATAACGATTCGCCTAAAACGAATGCATCAGTCATAATTTGAAGTTCTGACAAACATAATGATCAAAATTCACTGTGAGTATACAGACACTTGCAAAAGTTTTAAAGCGTGACTTGGCCAATATATATGAAAAAACAATATGCAATGTTGGGTTCAGCAAATTAAAAAAAAACAAATTAAGAATTTGAGATTAACTTTTTTGTCAAGCCTGAAGAAGATGCTAAAACGAACAAACAAACACTTGAATTTCATATGATTTAAAACACCTATTGTTGTGCAGATATCTGTGTCCTCTATTGTTTATGTAGACATCCGACATCGGACACTCCTAGCTCGTCCCTTAACATCAAAAAAATTTCCCCCTCCGGCTTGGCTTATTTTTGCACCTTCTGTCGAAACGAAAAAATATGCACATCAAAATCAAGGAAAGATTTAAATTTCTTGAAACAGAAAATGCATTTAAATTTTTTTTATCTAGGTCCATGCTAGAAAACTGTTTTACGTTGCACAGGTTTGTCTGTACTCAGAATAAATTAGGTAGATCGATGTAAACAGCACCATGTTTGCCAAAAGGCTAAGCTGAACCGCAATGTAGATGTAGCGACATTTCTGCATTATGTAAAATTAACAATAATACGATGTATAACTCGAAACACTTACCTAATGACTGAAAATTCATTGTACACGTGGTCATAAAAACAACAAAAAGATAATATGTACCTGTAAAGTGTATTATTATGTTTGTCACGCCACCCGTACAAGGTTAATGGTTACACACATTTAATTTCCTTTTGAATAAAAAGAGTTGTAGAGTATACGTCAATAAGACAGCAACTCAACGACGAAATCAGTACACAATAAACATTAAGTCATCTACATGTATTCATGGAATATATATATCACGAGTGAGCATCTAGCACGACCCTAACACCCCCAAATTCAAACACCAATGCAAATGTCACCTACGGTGTCTAACTCTTATGATCCTAAATCTAGATATGTTGTGAGTTAATTTTTGTTTTATCTGACAATACCAAAGATCTCATTTTTATACTAAATTTCTTAATGTAAAAAAAAACTAAATAAATATAGCAAACACATTGACTTTTAACGGACACTTGGTTGATTGATTGATTGATTGATATTTGCTTGCTCGGCGTCTAGTGGCAAACATATTTTTTAGCAAATTTAGGACGAGAACAAATGGTACAAAAGGTAGCTTTGTTCTGCAATACAGGTCGACCGGGATGTAGGGCCGAAATTTTGACTGTCTCTGGAAAATTTGGGTATGTTGGATAAAGCAAAAATGTTGCCGTGCATCTATAAGGCCACACCAATCTGATTAATAGTTCTTTGGATTTTCCCGCTCCTGTTTTGGGGAAATTTACTTTTCAATAAAAGAAAATAAAAAAATTACAGCTTCTGCGAATTTTTGGTCCGCATGCCGCTCCAAAATTATTTTCTCCATGAAATTTTTTTTCACATAGACGCTTTTCTGTTGCATATAATGCTCCTATTGTTTTGAAAGCACGTGCGATAAATCAATTTGTAAATAAATGGTCAATAATCGGGATGCCAACATGCAGTTGCGTCAGCTCATTGCCGTTAACAAGTAGTTATTGAACACACAGTTATCCGAAATGCATCTCGTTTTACCTTTAAAGAACTGTTGTAGGATGCAAAAATTAAAATTCGTTCATTCTAGATGACCACAAACACATCCAAATATTTGTTAGAACCATCGTCACCCCCGATCCTTGTTTCAACAGACATAGACCTATCTATCTTTTGGGTGAAATGAATTGTAAAATTCCATGAACTTTTTTAAAAAATCACATAAGTATTTGATATTGATGAAACCCCATATCCTCTTGTTAGTCTTTTGGCATGCAAGCAGAAGTCTTCTTTTGTTAGAGGGAATTTAAAGAGATCCAACAAGACCAAGGTGATGCCGTATTGTGATTGAAATGCTCATAATAATAAGGGGTGTGTAATTAGTTCAACCACTTCTAGTCGAGCTAAAGAGTTTTAAATGCATTACAGCTTTTAGGAGCAAAAGAAAAGAGTATTTTGCTCAGTAAGAAAAGTTCATGTGAATGGGGTGACGGGTATTGTAAGGGAATATTTTAATACATTTGGATCTATAGATATAAGAAGATGTAGTATGAGTGCCAATGAGACAACTCTCAATCCAAGTCAAAATTTATAAAAGTAAACCATTATAGGTCAAAGTACGGTCTTCAACACGAAGCCTTGGCTCACACCGAACAGCAAGCTATAAAGGACCAAATAAATTACTAGTGTTAAACCATTCAAACGGGAAAACCAACGGTCTAATCTATATAAAAAACGAGAAACGAGAAACACTTATGAACCAATACATGTAAAGCAATATAACTAACTATCTTACTCAGGATTTTGTTTTAGTACAAAGCAAGAAATATTCACCTCACTCATTGTTTTGATCCTAAGTATGCACAGATAGTTCCAACTGGATGTCAAGCAGCCAATGAATAAAGGCAACAGTAGTATACCGCTATTCAATAGTCATAATTCGATTAAGCAAAAACAAATCCGGGTAACAAACTAAAACCAAGGGAAACACATCAACTATAAGAGGAAAACAACGGAACAACAGAAACACTGAACTACAGCAATAAACAATCATTACCATATAATGAAAAGTATCAAATATCTTACAGGGGCATTTTATTGGATACATACACATATTTTAATTTTATTCAACATGTGTCATTTACCTAACTAACATACTTCCTCATATATGAACTGCATCTGCTATGCTTCCTAAAAATATATTTGGATTTAAATCAAAATTCACATAGACACAACTTACCTGAAGAAAATATTCAAAACTAACTAAACCACAGTGAGACAAGAAAGTCTGATATGGTACAGGCACCAATAAATCAAATTATATGCATTAGAGCATTTGTTGCTCTTCATTTTTCTATGAAATAACCCAGTTATAACATGTACATAAATTGTACAACTTCTAAATCACACAATTAAAAAAAAATTATACCGCTCGCTTCACTTGTAGAGCACTAGCCCACCCCCCCCCCCCCCCCAAAAAAAAAAAGAAAAACCTCATTTTCAAGAAATACATAAAACACAAAAAACAAAATTCGCTCGTTCGCCCCATATTTTTTGGAGCTTTTGTCCGAAGAACTATTAATCAAATTGGTGTGGCCTAAGGACCTCTCACAGAGTCATTACAAAGGTTACTTAACGTGCAGTGCAGGAAGCCTGACAAGCACTATACACGAGGCATCGGTTTAAATCAAGGGATCTCGGTGGCCAAGTGGTCTAAGTAGTTTAAATACTGTATCATTAGTCTGTCAACACTGAAGTTATAAGTTCGAACCCAGCACGTGGCAAGTGCATTCGACTCCAATCTTAATTGACTAGGATTGTCAGTTTGCCTGCCGAAGGTCTGTGGTTCTCATCGGCTTCCTCCAACAGTACACACTGGTCGCCAGAAAATAGCCAATAGTGCTGAAGTGGTGTTAACACCAATCAATCAATCAATCGAATTTAATGTCCTCATTCTGACCGAACGTGGATGTGTATTCATTCATTCCGCATAAACGAACGCCCCACTACTAGTCAACCCTTGGGGTGGCGGAAAGATGGAAATGTGACGGGGGATAGTTAAACTAGTTTAAAAAGTAATTTATAGTATGCACTTTTAACCTCAACTGAAACTAACAAATTGAATTTACTTAAGCGTCATTATAAATATATTCCATTAGGACAAGATTTTGAGAAAGTACGTTAAACTTTGTTCTGCTATTTTCTAAAATAAAATAATATAATTTTTATATCTTTGAATTTCATCAATATGTACTGATTACAATGTAATGAGTGATAGGGATGAGCCGCAGGTCACCCATTCAAGCTTTGTATTATATAATAAGGGCGAGAAATTAAGATGACATATCTCATGCATGAGGTTGCTGACGAACTCATAAGCATATGAAACAAATCAAAATTCGATTATTTTTCACAGATGAAATTAAATACATCAGATATTTGTCAAATCTATTTATCTCTCCATAACATAGGAAATCATAATGGTTAAATTTATGATCGAGTATGTAATTTTGTCATTAAAAATATATATGAAAATCATGGTGAACTGGTCTCATCTGCTTATTCAAAGGGAATGAAATTTGCCATCCGGAAGTCCATGATATGAAAGTGTTTAAAACGTGAATTCCAATTTACATTCCATATCGGTATATATACGAATGATACATTATACCAATAACGATAATTAAATCTAAATTTAAATGACTCAAATTATTGGTCCGAACTATTGAGGAGAAACAAATTCTTAAGATGAATGGTAGACTATGTCCAATAACCACGAGGAATGAACCTTTATTTTCTACAATAATGACCATTGAATAAAAATATAATTATTCAAAACCAACGCCTTGATAAAGAATTTTCCCACATTCCGAGTCTGACGTCTTAACCTTGACCACTACTTTCCGTCAATATTGAGCCGTAACGGAACCAATCGCTTGGTACATCTTGCACATCTTATGTACTACTTTTTTTATATTTATTTGGATGAAAATTTCAGGAAAAGGAATAAATTAAATATAGAATTCAAAAAATGAGAACATTTATTCATCGTGCACCTACATAAATATTTATTGAAAAGATTTTATTGAAATTGAAAACACCAAGCGAACGCAGAGTAATTCTTATAAGCTGATAATGCAAGAGACATTGCCAAATTTGATGATAAACTTTTGACTAATAAATATAAATTTAAAATGTTGAATCCATATGAACTAATTTATCAAATTGGAGATAAAAGTTGGCTAACCATATTAACGCTTTTAAAATCAATGCACAGTCGTAGGATAGATCATTCATATGATAAAGCCCTTAATCAGTATACAATTTAAAATTACTCATAATTTTGAAGGAAACGGTATATTATGTGCATATTTTGAAATGTAAAGTTGCCATTTTTCACCAATGAATATTAAGGTAAGTTCTCTGAACGGACTGTAAGTATTTAAGAAAATAGTCATTGTTGAAAACATATATATATATTCCTAAAATGGTTACAAAAAAGATGCAGGCGACAACAAGGCGACAATAAAATATTATAAGTCATAAGAGAGAACAGAACAAAAGCATGTCCAAAGAAACAAAGAAGTCTTCAAAATCACTACACAGAATACTAATGACCGAGCAATATGAACATCACCACAATCCCGGTGTTAAGTCGGGTGCTTCGGTCCTGCTACAGCAGTGGCACCCGTGGTGTTCGTCATGGCAAGGACAATTTCGGTGATAAGTCGGATTGTGGCTACGACAATAGGGACTAGAAGTAGATTTGGTTTAAAAGTGTCCTCCGTGATAGAAAACGAAATCTCTGGGATATCGTTATTTTAACTGGGAAATGTGCAGGATATGCGGTCGCTGCACAAATGTTTCTACATACAAATGAATATTTCACAATTCGAGAGCTGAATTAATATTCCATAGAAATGCCTATTGTCTGTTGAAAAAAACACACCCTCCAAACGTAACACATATGTTGTTATTAAAAAAACCAAGCATCTCGAAATTAATCAGATGAAAGTTTGTACCAATCTATCGGGATTTATAAATAAGCAGCCGTGTCCGATTAAACAATGTTGATATTAAATCTTATCGATCACACAAATTCGTTTTCGTGTGCAATATCGTGAAATGAAACACCAGAACTGAAGAACATGGGAGAATATAGTTTAAACCAACAATTTATGGTTGTATATATGGTTTTAAAATTGACCTCTTATGATTGATTGATTGATGTTTAACGCCACTTTCAACACTATTGTGCTATTTTGTGGCGGTCAGTTTTTATTGGTGGGGGAAGCCGGAGTGCCCGGAGAGAATCACCGACCTTTGGTAGAAAAACTGACAATCCTAGTCAATTAAGATTGGAGTCGAGTGCACCTGCCCCGTGCGGGATTGGGAACTCACAACCTCTGTGTTGACATGCTAGTGATACAGCAGTTCGACTACTTAGACCACTCGGCCACCGAGGCCCCCGACCTCTTATGAGATGAGTGTACAGTTCAAATTATGGTTTCAAATAAAATTCTCTTAAAATGTGGGAGATATCAATTCTTCATTTAGCATCAAACCTGTTTAATGGGAACATATAACTTTATTCTATTAAATTGACGAATTTCCTTTTGTTCCATTTCAAGTAAAACGATGGAATGCTAACCCTGTCAGGAGAGTAGCGAAAGGATTACATTTTCGTATTCTAAGAACACTCTTGACTTGTGCGGAGGTGACCTATTGCAAGGCGAAATGTTTTGTCTGACCCAACATATCCAGTTTTTCTCTGAGAGTCTACATTAACTGCCCTTCATCCTGGTTGGACCACGTTTTAGAACCTGCATCATCTTTGATGTATTGTTACAATTTGTTATCATCTATTTAAATATATTTGTACATAAAACTGGTATGTGCTGAAGAATCAATTACCCGATTCGTACTTGATAAAAACCTTGGTGTAGTTCCCATAAATTTTGAATGTCGGAAGTTTCGAATACGACCTTAACTATAAGCCGATAGCAAGTGCCTGCCTATGAAATAGATCTCTAAATTTTCACCTTTTATAACTTGAACCACCTGCAAAGGTGGACTGGAGTGTAGAAATATGATCATTCCAGGTCTACTCTCATTCGTCAATCAACAGTAAAACACTAGCTAAAGTGGGCATCCGTTTGACTGTAGAAAATATACAAATATGGAGCTAAGTCTTATCGAAGATTGAGAGCGTCGATCTCTGTATGTTAAAGAATCCTTGCAATAACTCTCTTACGGATTCGGTAGTGGCCTGTTTCAATGGCAAACTTTCTTTGCCCTTTTCCAACATACCCTCATTTCCCATTGACTATCCTACTTAACCGTCCTTCATTCTGGTCGAACAATACCTAGCAGAACCAACCTACTTATGTAATTGTTATTTTTTTCTCGTCATGAAATATTTGCCACTGGACGTTAAGCAAGCACCAATCAAGCATACAATCAATCACTTCTTAATTTGCAGATGTCAACACCGGGAATATGTTTCCTTTGTGCAATACTTTGCTTCTTACTACAAGGAAATTACGGTATGTATCAAGGTATTTACATTGGTTTAAAGTATAGATAGATACAATGTAACATCAGAGGCTTCTTAATTTGTTGTTAAATCCTGAATGAGAAGTTGAAATGTTTCCATGTATAAATCAGCTAAATTTTGTTTGACCTACATATATATTATATCAAATAAAGATTCATCAATTATCGAATCAAACAGGGTATACAAATTCAAAAAGGAAGCTAAAATGAAAGATTCGACTTTGAAATTTACACGACAATACTTAGCCAAACAAATCAAAAACAAATACGACTGACGTCATTATGTGTAAAGCCATGCATGGGGTCTGGATGAGTGGGTCCTTCGTTTCTGCTGTATTCTTTAATTTTTTAGACCATTTTCTCTATTCCTTATACTTTTTGCCCATTATTCTCTATTCTTTATATTTTAGCACCTCATTCTCTCTTATTTATTTTTTTGGTCCATTTTTCTCTATTCTTTATAGATTATGCCTATTATTCTCTATTCTGTAAACCCCCATCCACACTCTCAGCCATTGTCAAACACAATTTAATGAACTAAGAAAATCACAACGATGTTCATGTAGTTTCCGTTTAATTGAAATAATTATGATTAGCAAATAAAGAAAATAATCAGAAATTCAACTTCTGTCAACGTAAATTTCTTTGCGCAGGCTCAGCGACTCGCAACAAACAGATGTTTAAAGCAATGACGTCATGGGTCGCATGATTTAATGCAATAAGTAAATTGGTTGATTAACTCTTATGTGTAATTTCATAATGACTGTATTGATTCATTTTACTTAAACAAATTCATATATATCTAAATAATAATAAATAATCAGCATGTAAATAAACATTAATTTTTTGCATTTTTCAGTGGTCACTGCTGTAAGTGCCCTGCCCTGCGGAAGTAAACCCCAAATCCAGATTATAAAGATCCCTAATCACAACAACATTAATGTAAATGTAGACAATACCAAACCTGGATCTACTGTAACGACTCCTGTGTTTAGGAGGATACCTATAAACAGAAGAGGGTCAACCGGAAATTCAGCTCAGAGTTTGATGAACAATAAAAATCCATTTTGTACATTTATCATGACATTTATTATTACATGGTTACTATATGTGAATATAAACTTTATATCATAATTCCTTTTATTGCAAACTGTCATTAACCTAGTTCCTGCTCATTGTTGAATGGGCGGACTGATCGATTTATTGCAAACTCTCTTTAACCTAGTTCCAACTCACTGCTGATTAGATGGGCGGATAGATGAATAGCGTGTCAACATTGAATGAGGTTTAAGAGATCGCAAATGCTATATTTCTCCCAGCTATGTAAGATATGCCAGAAATACGTATCGTATGTGCGTAAAGCGAACTCTATTGTACGAATGAAGAATATTTTTAATTCTAAATAAGAATCCTTGATTTACTACATGTAATTCACACTAACAGCCATGATGACACAATTGTGCAATGAAATAATTTAGAAATATTTTTTGTATCTCCTAACATTCATATTTTATCTTGCTCAAAGCATCATGTTTAGAACGTAGAACTTGAACAAAGAAAAGTAAAACAATAAAAAAAAGTATTAAAAATCCACTAAAAAAGATTTTGAAGGTACAAAAAAGCATATTTTTTATTAAATATAAACCTCTTGTATTTATAACAGCCATACAGTTGAGCTATTTTCTTGTCTCTTGGGTCTGTAGCTATACTTGTAGGGCTTAATGGATTCGACATTTATATTTACAAGAGAATAACCTCGTTTGCTGGAACTTTGAATCTCAATATATGGGTTTCACTCCCTTCAATTTTGTCTATGTTATTGTTTTTACATGTATATTTCATATAATTTTATGTTTGAATGACAATAGAAATAAAGATTAAAATCCTATTTTTTTTTCAAATTCACTTCCCCGTCATATGTAAAAATATTTATTGCAATAACACCGAAAAAAGAACCTGTACACAATGTTCACTACATCCTCAGTGTTTCAGTTGTTCAAAATGACTTTAGATGAAGAAATGAAAGCCTTTCTTATCGTTTTTTGTTACATTGAGTTGTCTCCCTATCATCTGTGTCCCGAAAGTCCAATCTGCAAACCTCGGCAGAATCCGTAACCCAAGTTAGATCTGCCGAGGTGTACCGAATGCCGAAAATCATCATTTTCTTTGTTGGCCTGATCAACTCTTTAACTTCTGTGTTAGGTTTTGTATTTTCAAACATTGTGGCCTCATCATCACAAAGAAGATTATCGAAATGCGGATTTTGTGCTTGTGACAATGAATTAAAGTGAGTATGCATTTTGGCCTTTTTTTTTTCATTGAGCATTGTTTAAATACCAGTGGCGAGTTTTGCATGAATAAAAAAACGTCCAATGGAAAGCTATTTCATGCATTATAACTTTTCAAAACACACCAATGCGATATTCAAACTCATAGATTGAAAACAAAATGACAATGCCAGGGAAAAAACGGAAAACGACGAAGGACAAACAACAGTACAAAATACACATTATTGAAAATTGAAGATTGAGCAATTATAACCCAACCAAAAACCGGGGGTGATCTCAGGTGCTCCGGAAGGGTAAGCTGATTCTGCTTCACATGTGGCACCCGTCGTGTTGAAGTGCAAACCTTGTGATGAGTCTAATTCGGTAGGTCACATTCCAGAAAAAAGTGGAATGGAGCGTTTTTAGATCCTTTTAAGCAAAGCTTGAATACAGGATCTGTATTTGAATTAGATTGGTGCTAACTTCTTTTCATTCGTCCTAAGTAGATCCTGTATGATGTCAGCCTCATATGAATAAGGGAACAAGTCGGCAAGAAGATGAGCTCAGTTTGTTCCCATGAGAATGCAATTGTATGTAGAAAAACATGTCTTCCAAATGTTACAAATACGTTGTCAATCAAGAAATAAAGCATCTTGATAATGTTAGTTGCAGAGAATGTTTTTGTTTGAATCAGAGTGATTTTTTACAAAGTATACGATTTATCCCTCCCTAAGACAGGACATTTGTTTCTACGCTGGCCATTCTTTTTTTATGAAACAAAGCAGGACGAAAACAACTTAACAATTAATACAACAGGTAAGTTCTTCAAGGTAAGACTACAGAAATGAATTGCGGAATATTTGGAAAATGTGGGTTTGCTGGAGAGGAACAAAACCATTGCCGTGTAATAGGCCAACTACGGACCTCAGAAAGTTGTTGTTGATTGTGGTATTCCTAAATGTCCGACAGAAAAGGACGAAGTCACAATTCACTTTGTGCACACCAAATGCATTGATTTGGCTTTCTACGATACATCAAGAAATTGAATATAATTTTTATCCAATTTCCTGTAACAGTCGAAGTTGTTTTTGGCATCCCGTAGTTTGTCCTCGATATTTTCATGGAGGAGCATCAACCGTATATCTTATGGTGGTAAAAAATGTCAGCTTTGTCCTAGATTTGAGATGTTAAAGGTGTTAAAGTTTCTCTGGTATTGGTGTCCTTTTTTGTTATCTGCATCTCTAATAAGAAAATAATTTCAAAGTGGCAGTTTGTATATTAAACAATATATAGGTATCATGTCATTTGGTATATATTTCTAGCTCAAATATCTATTTATGAAGTAAAATGAATTATTCATTACAGGTTTTCCAATGCGAACTTATTTCTGCAGTTTAATATACTAGTACATGTACACTTTATATTCTTAACGGAAGTAGTTAGTATATCATGTTATAGGTACATAGATACCTAAATATTTTGTCAACTGTCTATATCTGGTTCCATGTCGAGTTGTTTAATGTCTGTGAATTTTAAGTACATGAAATATTTCTGTGGTCAAGTTTCTTTGACCTTCAGGTTGAAGGCCAATTTATTGAAAAGGCGACATGTCCAAGGTCTATAGATAACAGATATCAACTACTAATATATATATTTGTTATAATTGAACTTTTACCATAGCCGAAGAGTTAATTGACACTTTAGACCAAGCTTATCAAAAACACAAACAATACTTATAAATGGCTTATGTGTAAATAACATATCATTAACATATAGGATACTCTTACATATATTACTTGCATTTAACTTTAAAACAAATTGAATGCTTCTTTTTTTGTAGCTTATTGGCACGTGAAAGCGTTGACCAAAGAACATTTTGAATGTGTGAAAATGGGGAGGAACACATGAATACTAAGTATTAAAAATGTGCACACGGTCAAAGCTTCTATAGTCTCATAAACTATAAAAACTATAATAATTTCAAAAAGTAAATAGAGAAAGAAAAAAACATCAATTTTTTTTTGTATCTTAACAGTCTTGAGATGAAGATTTGTGTTCGATTTTTGCTGTGCATGTACTGATTTTGTGTCATGGATGGATACCGCATATCCTTGGTTTTCTATTAACAATGTTTGTCCTAAATCTATATATTTTTCACTTCAAACCTTCAAAGCTTTTACATACGGTCAAGTTTTAGGGTCAAAGAATTAACAGGACCAATGATTTATGAGTTTGCTGATGCTGCAGGGTAAGAGAAATTGTATTTACCAATCCGGTATTGTATGATGCTTTATCACAGCAGGATATGACTCATCTTTTTTATGCGTATAGGGAAGGAACTGCTGACCAGTTTCCTGACTGCCCGGGTTGATCCCGGCTGTTTTTTTGGCGGTGTTCGGGATGCTTAAGGTGGTACCCAACACCTTGACTGATATTAATTTGGCTCGTTTAATTTTCATAAAAATTTGACAAAATGTTTACTTTGACCCTTTGACAAAAATATAAAAATTTCAAAAAATTTGAACCAACCACTTTATCAGAAAAATTTCATTGGTTATATAGCAGTTTGACAAACACTAATTTTGATCATTGAGAAGCTTAATATTTCCTTAACAATACAACGTAATTAAAACGTTTAGCTGATTTTTACAGAGTTATCTCCCTGTAGTGTTAGGTACCACCTTAATCTTGAGTTTTCTGCAGCGTTTTTGTTTAAATCTGCCGTTTGTTCTTCCTTTATTATTCGGTTGTTTTTTTCGACTTGTGGTTTAAACTTGTTCACTTAGTGTTTCTCTTACTTTCAATATAACATGTACCACATTAATCACTTGCGCATTAATCAAAATGTCATTTTATCTATGCGGATATATTATTTCAAAGGTAAAGAAGCTTTTCAGACATTTGTCATATAAATAGTTGAAAATAAACAATTTGAATTTTGATTTTTGAACGTGACTAGTATGTTTACCAATTTACCGCTAAATTACGAAAGTTTACTCTTACATATAAAAATAAGAAGATGTGGTATGATTGCCAATGAAACAACTCTCCACAAGAGACCAAATGACACAGAAATTAACAACTAAAGGTCACCATATGGCCTTCATTAATGAGTAAAACCCATACCGCATATAGTCAGCAAAAAAGGCCCCTATAAATGACAAATGTAAAACAATTCCAACGAGAAAACTAACGGCCCTAATAATTTACAAAATAATGAAATATGTATGTTAGAACAAGAGCAATTGTGCCTATTCCATTTCTTGTTTGAAAAGTATAGTATGTCTAGATCTTGATAATCAACGTATCAATTTCGCTTGAAGCCTGGAAGTATTGGTAAACTTAGCTGATATCGTATATGATTTATTGTAAATTCTGACCTGATTTGTCAGTCTGTCGGTTTGTGACCTTTTCCTTTATCCTTCAATATGACATCACGTGTGTTTAAAACATGATATACCGTCACTCCCATACGTAAGGGTTAATAACATAGTGAAGATCTAGTTGAAACTGCATTTTGAAATGAGTAAGTATACAAATGATTAAAATTTCAAGGTGAAAAAAAATAAACGGAAGGTCAAGAGCATGAAAACGTTAAGCACATAGCGACTTAAGGATGTTCGCTACTCTTTCAAAATAACAAACCTTATAGGAGACTGTTATAAACTGATATTAACAGAACTGAATAAGCCGAAAAAAATGTATGTGTCCTTGTTTTTGAGATTTAAGTCTTTGAAAATTAGGCGGGAAATGGTTCTCTCTAAATTTTTCATGCACTTAACATTGACGCCTTTTTGTCTTTCAAAAACTATGAAAAATTACAAGGATTTAAAAAAGATTTTCAAAAATGGCTTTTAAAACTATTTAATAAAATTTTGAAAAGAAAAGTAGGGGTTAGCGGGGAAATTTTTCAATTGGCACCACATGGATACAACCAGAGTTTTCCGAATATCTGACAAAAAGTCAAAAACACAAGCCTGAGATAATCGGACATTCTAAATTCCATTCTCCTCCGAAAATAGAGAAAAATATAGGTTAGTTGACAATTAAAAACATAGATAAGTTGACTATTATGACAGTAAACAATAGCTAGGAATTATTCTTTATTGTTTTTCAAAGTGTAGATGCATCTTAGTATACATGTGATGTAGATGGTCTTCGAATCTGGAGATTTCTTTTTCGTTAATTAATAATCAATTGGTGATAGTTGTCTGTTTGGCGTCCAAGAGAAATTAAGTAATGAAAAAATAATCAACCGTCCGATTGAATTTTCGACATTGAATCATGTACGGATGTATAAGTACGCAGTCACGTCCGGTCAGATTGGGGACGTTCAATTCGATGCCTCATGTAGAGAGTGCCACGCTAGTAGGTGGCCTGTTGTAAGGCAAAACTTCTGTCTGTATCCTATATATTCCCATTTTCAAGAAGCAGTCCAAAGTTCCCTGACCTTCATCCCGGGCGACCTTTGTATGACATATTTGCCACTGGACGATGACCAAAAATCGATCAATCAATTAAAACAGGCACACCCTTGTTAGAAGAATTCTAGCTTTCTCCACGATAAAGTTCCCTTGCAACACTTTAATAAGCCTCTATCCAACAATCCTTTTTTTCAGTGCCAGTGAAAATTCCCCAATTGGAACCTCCATATTTGATGTATTATTTTATTTGTTCTTGTCCTGAACTTGCATGACATATTTGCTTCGCGACGTAAAACACACAATAAATAGAATATTTTATGCAAGCTTTATTTCAAAACGAGAAAGCAAAAACAACAACAATAGAATGATGCATGCAGTTTATTATGCAGGAGACTATTGAATACCCTTTTAGATATCGTATCTGAAGTGTACTTATACACCTGTATGCATGTACATGTAGCAAAATATGATCGAATGTAGGATATGATAGCTTAATCTTATGTTATTACGTCAATAATGATAAAAAAGCACATGTTAAAACGAGAATTTAATACAATATGAATAATGTTTTCGGGTTTGTGAAAAATTACGATTTCATATTTTAAGGACCAAAAATTCAGCTTAATTAGATCATACCTTTTCATTTACTAGTATTTCCCAACACTTGCATTCAAAGTTGACCTTTATTATTCTTCCCTTAGTTTATTTATTTTATATTTACATTGTATCATAGATCAAATTTATTTGTTCAGTGTATGTTCACTGGTGTTAATATGTCCTTTGATTGAGTTAAGCCATTTCAGTTGATATTTTATAGTTTGTCTTTCTATGTTGTGATGTTACACTATTGTTTCAGATAATGGTGAAGGTTTGGTACCATTAAAACGTTTAAACCCGCTGCAATTGTTTGCACCTGTCCTAAGTCAGGAATCTGATGTTCAGTAGTTGTCGTTTGTTGATGTGGTTCATAATTGTTTCTCGTTTCTCGTTTTTTATATAGTTTAGACCGTTGGTTTTCCCGTTTGAATGGTTTTACGCTTGTAATTTTTGGGGCCCTTTATAGCTTGCTGTTTGGTGTGAGCCAAGGCTCCGTGTTGAAGACCGTACTTTGACCTATAATGGTTTACTTTTATAATTGTGAATTAGATGGAGAGTTGTCTCATTGGCACTCATACCACATCTTCTTATATCTATGGATGGAGAGTTGTCTCATTGGCACTCATACCACATCTTCTTATATCTTCCTAGATGGTTTGGCTATTCTTGTTGTGTTCCTTTTGTTCAAATAACTCAAATAACTCATATAACTCATATACCTCATATAACTCGTATACCTCATATAACTCATATAACTCATAAACCTCATATAACTCATAAACCTCGTATAACTCATATAACTCATATACCTCATATAACTCGTACAACTCATATAACTCATATAACTCATATACCTCATATACCTCATATAACTCATATAACACATAAAACTCATATACCTCATATAACTCATATACCTCATATAACTCATATAACTCATATACCTCATATAACTCATATAACTCATATACCTCATATAACTCATATACTTTCATATAACTCATATAACACATATAACTCATATACCTCATATAACTCATATACCTCATATAACTCATATACCTCATATAACTCATATACTTTGATATAACTCATATAACACATATAACTCATATACCTCATATACCTCATATAACTCATATAACTCATATACCTCATATAACTCATATAACTCATATACCTGATATACCTCATATACCTCATATAACTCCTATAACTCATATAACTCATATAACTCATATACCTCATATACCTCATATAACTCATATAACCCATAAAACTCATATATCTCATATAACTCATATAACTCATATAACTCATATAACTCATATACCTCATATAACTCATATAACTCATATACCTCATATAACTCATATACTTTCATATAACTCATATAACACATATAACTCATATACCTCATATAACTCATATACCTCATATAACTCATATACCTCATATAACTCATATACTTTGATATAACTCATATAACACATATAACTCATATACCTCATATAACTCATATACCTCATATAACTCATATAACTCATATACCTCATATAACTCATATAACTCATATACCTGATATACCTCATATACCTCATATAACTCCTATAACTCATATACCTCATATAACTCATATACTTTCATATAACTCATATAACACATATAACTCATATACCTCATATAACTCATATAACTCCTCCTATATTTAGGTATTTATACTTCTTTTGACTTTAAGATGTTTGGGATTGATCGTTCCTGATGAAGGTATATCCAGAAAAGTGCTTCAGACGAACAACATTTATTAAGTGTTAATTTCATGTGCATATATTTTACTAGGCTATCTTAATCTGTCACATAAAATATACGTATAAGTCTTAGTTTACCAGTGAGAGAGATTATTTACCAATTGTAAACTTGATTTAAGAGTTGAAATTTCTTAAATGTTCAATTATTTTATTCGTATTCAATATTGTATTGCTATTACACAAATACAATACGTCGTAAAAAAAGACGCAATATTTTGATAACGTACGGAAGGAGCAGTAGGTAAATATCTTCGTTTCCAACCATATTACATAGTTATCTGTGAATATTTATTTACAGAACTGTGAAACACCTCTTACGCTAGATAATTACTTCGTATTCGATCTTAAGCAATCCGAAAGATAACCATGTTAAACCTGGTTAAAAATGTTGAAGTTTTTTTCTTTTTTGTAACTTTAATGCATTCTGGATTTGGTTTTCCATCAAAGGAAACTGGTCCGATTACGAATTCCAAATTTTCAGGAAACGGTGAAAGTGAGTACTAGTTTTCTTTACTTAAGCTTTGTTAATATCATTTGTATCCCCCTACTTTATGTCTAACAGTAAGTTATAGAAGCATCTCAATTTAATATTTAATTGTGAAATATTTGCCACTGGCCGTAAAGAAATTGATATCTTATTATCAGTGGATTTCTAACGCATAAAAGTTAGCGTTTACTCTGAAAATTATTACTCACTTGCACTCTCTATGCATTTGATGACATTCATTGACAGCAATACACATTGGATTTAATTTACTTTCGTTCCATAAACAAGTACTGGGATAGATAGATATAGGAAGATGTGGTATAAGTGCCAATGAGACAACTCTCCATCCAAGTTACAATTTATAAAAGTAAACCATTATAGGTCAAGGTACGGCCTTCAACACGGAGCATTGGCTCACACCGAACAGCAAGCTATAAAGGGCCCCAAAAAATTACTAGTGTAAAACCATTCAAACGGAAAAACCAACGGTCTAATCTATATAAAAACGAGAAACGAGAAACACGTATGAACTACATAAACAGACGACAACTACTGTAATCAGATTCCTGACTTAGGACAGGTGCAAACATTTGCAGTATGCAATAAACATTCATGATCAAACGAACTGCAATGCAATTTGCAGTACACACAAAGCTAGATTTTGGAGAGGAAATCCAATTGATAATTCTCAAAACGGCTTACACTGATAGTATTCAATTTTACTATTCTTTCTTATTTATAATGTATGTTTTTTTATACAGCACAAGTATATTGGCGAAATCAAGCAAAAGATGAACTTCATAAATATTTAAAATCACAGAAAATTGAGAAAGTCGCAAGAAATGTGATTTTCTTCCTGGGTGATGGAATGAGTATACCCACTATAACAGCAGCTAGAATAAGACAAGGTCAACTTAACAACAAAACAGGAGAAGAAAATGTACTCAGCTGGGAGAAATTCCCACATGTTGCATTATCCAAGGTCAGCTTTATGATATATTTCCTAATTTGGGATCCAACTGCGATTAATATCAATTGATTCTATTGTTTAATTCCTATTTTATACATTCGAATATTTCTATTTTTTTATATTATCTGATTATCCGAAAAAAATCGAAATGTTGGTGACTTAAAGTTACATTTGTAAGTGTTATGATATATCTACATATTGCAAACTTTAATCATAATTTTTTTTAACGAAAAAATGTTTTTAATAATCTCGACAAATACGTAAATAAGTAGAAAATATATAAGTAGATTGCTTTGTTTTACCAGTAGAAACTGGTTACCTCGAGGTACTACGGACGAAATGTATACGTAGTTCAATATTGACAAGACTATGATAAGACATGAGTTTAGTGTTTGTCTTTGTTATCTATATCTGTTGGTGGTTTATGATATGTTTCTTGTTTTTGTGATCATGCCTCTCGAAGATGTGAACAGATTTATATTAACAGCATGATTTCAGTTGAATTTGAAGATCAAAGGCAGAACGCATATGACATATATACGGAAAGTGCCCACATCATAATGACATATATATGGAAAGTGATCACAACATAATGACATATATATGGAAAGTGACCACAACACAATGACATATATATGAAAAGTGATCACAACATAATGACATATACTGTGGATTCATTAATATTCGTTGGATACCAATTTTCGTTGATTTCATGGGGACAGGGGAACCACGAATTTAAAAGTTCAACGAATTACAAATTTTCTAAAGGAATGTATGCAAACTTTGCAAAATCCACGAAATTTGATATCGACGAAAATTAAAGTTTTCATAAATCCACGAAAATTGGGACCCACGAAAATAAATGAATCCACAGTATATGGAAAGTGACCACAACTTAATGACATATATATGAAAAGTGACCACAACATAATGACATATATATGGAAAGTGAACACAACATAATGTGACCACAACATAATGGCATTTATATGGAAAGTGACCACAACATAATGACATATATATAAAAAGTGACCACAACATAATGACATATAAATAGAAAGTGACCACAACATAATGACATATATATGAAAAGTGACCACAACATATGACATATATATGGAAAGTGACCACAACATAATGACAAATATATGAAAAGTGACCACAACATAATGACATATATATGAAAAGTGACCACAACAATTGACATATATATGAAAAGTGACCACAACATAATTACATATTTTTTCTATAACTGAATACTCATCCCCCTTTGAGTAAGAGGAGTTTACATGTACATGAAAGATTGACTGGTCCGTATTTCAGATCTTTCGTACACGCGACAGTCCGCGATTTGTATTTGCAGCTCCTCCTAAACCACTAACTAGACATTAGCGTTACAAAAACAGGAACGTTTTTAAAGATTACATTTTATTTTAAATCTTATATACCATTGTAAATTTCTATTGTTTTATTTGACTCAAAAGGGTATAATTTTTGCAAAATCTGACTAATTTTCACAACTTGTAGCTTATGAAAAAGCTCCGTGGCCCACACTTATAGCATAATATAAACTTCATTTTGGTAAATTATGATACAATTCTGTCGATTTTAATTTTAGACACTCCATTTACTTTTACCAACAAAATATAGTTTGATGTTTGATCTGAATAAAGCAAAAATTGTATTCCTTCATAATTCTATAATTATCATATTATAATCAACAAATGATCTAAAAAAAATAAAAAAATATTGTTCTCACTTTTTCAATATCTATACCTTAACTGATCTTCTGAATATGACTTATATCTTAAATGGTGCTATAATAAAGAATCATTCATGTATGTCATTCAGTTGAGGTCTTTCAATCGGGTTGTCTCCCAGTCATTTTTACTATCAGTTCTTTTTTGCGAATTTTTTTCATTTTTGAAGCAAACAACACGACCAAATGAAATATATTTGTATTAATCTTGCGAACTTTGTTTTTGCAGACATATAATCAGGATCATCAAACACCAGATTCGGCGGGGACTGCAACACAATTTCTGTGTGGTATAAAAACTAACTCTGGGGTTTTAGGAGTAGATGGTAGTGTTAAGCCAAAAGATTGTTCTTCAATGACTGACAAGTCAAAGGTCACATCGATTGCAGACTGGTCATTAGAGAAAGGTAAATTTTCTAAATGTTACTTTCTTGAAGAGAGAGAAAACAACACACACACACACAACGAAAATGAAACAAAAAAATACCCAAAAATTGCTAACAAACAAAGGAAAAAGAAGACAAAACAAACTGCCATAAAAAGAAAAGAAAATTCGTATGAGAGCAAAAATCCGAGTTCGTGCCGTACGCAATATTTTTATACGAAATAAGTCCTCTTGCAAATGTAAACTATTTTCAATGAAACCCTTATCTATACTGCACATTAAACACTGACAGTTTGAAAAAATAAACTAATTATATATTTTGTTTTCAATTTTTATATGCCCCGTTTACCGAATGTTTTATGGTATACCGTTGTCCGTCCGTCCGTCCGTCCGTCGTCAACATGTCGGACAATAACACAAAAACGCTTTAACCAATTTGCTTGAAACTTTGATGAATTGTTTATATCTATTGACATGAGCTCCCTTTTGATTTTTATAAATTTTAGATTTTACGTTTCCGAGTTATGGGGTGTTATTCATTAAAAAAGGGGCGATTTTCCAGTTTTCGGACAATAACTCAAAAATGCTTAGAGCAGTATTCATGAAACTTTGGTGAATTGAATTGTTTAAATCTATTGGCGCGATCTTCCTTTCGAGTTTTATAAATTTTGGATTTTACGTTTCCGAGTTATGGAGTTTTATTCATTAAAAAAGGGGGATTTTCCAGTTTTCGGACAAACAACTCAAAAGTGCTTTGAGCAGTGATGACGGGTTTATATCTATTAAAATAACCTCCCTTTAGTTTTTTTTTTATAAATTTCTGATATGAAATTGAGTAGGTATGGAACTTAAATCGATAATCTTTTATCAGCAGTGTAGTTTTTTTTTCGCTTTATTTAGTTTGTTTTGTTTGTTTAAGACAAATCTGTAGGAATTATAACAACTACAAGAATTACTCATGCAACACCAGGGGCCGCATATGCCAATACAGCATATCGGAACTGGGAAGTTGACTGGCAATTAGAAAATGTTACCAACAAAGAAAATTGTCCTGATATCGCAAAACAATTAATCAATGACTACAAATCAAGCATTAAGGTATGTCATGTTTACATAGAAAATTTACAGATTTGAAGAGAATGCATAAAGCATATCTCAGTTTAGTGATATGTTTATTGCAACCAATCAAATAGCTCTAAATACACATTTCACTCACATTATTCGGATTATTAACTTAAGACGAAAAGCTCAAAAAAAATATTCTAAGACAAACTAACAGTGTTCTACGAGCAAGCGCGGATTCGAAATTATAATAATGTATTTAAGAAGGCTCTACCTGGATAAGTAATTTATAAATGGTACGGTACCAAACAAGGCTCGGATGAGAACTGTCTAGTTGTATCTTTTGTGCATGTCTACTATTTAAAACTCTTCGAAAGCTATACAATTCAAAAAGCATTTGCCTGAAGATATTGCAAAAGATCACCAAGCATGTTCAGGTCATCGTTTGCTTCTATGTAGGTATTGATGGGAGGAGGACGGCGATATTTCCTACCAAGCAACGAATCTGATCCTGTCATTGGGTTGAACAACAAAGATGGAAGGAGAGACAACAGAAATTTGATTGAAGTTAGTAGAATTAATGAATAAGAACCTATAAAAAAAAATCTAAAAAACCTAAAGCATTGCAAAAGCGTCATTATTATACAGCTAATGGTCATTTGCATCGAAAAAATAACTTTGATATGATTTAAAAATTTGAAAAAAAAACAAAAGTGTCATTAGTTTTATACTACATGTATTTAACACAAATAACACATTCAAGGACTTTATCAAATTATCTTCAGAAGGCGCGAAAGGAATGTCATTATCTACGTAGTATAAAATCCTATCCCTGTCGGTGCACCTGAGTTAACTCACGGGTTTTGTTCAATCTTTAATTTTTGTGTGATGCTTTATACATAGTTGTTTGTATTTTTTATGTTTTCTTTTTGGCCATGGTGATGTAAGTTTTTCTTCATTTTACGGGTTTTTATTGACCTCTTCTCAGTTTTTGCACTTTCAAATGTAACCTTATGCTTCCCGTGGTTACCAAGTTTTCATCCTCTTTTGGTTTCATCCTTACTTTATACATTAAACATTGTTGTAACAAAAAATGGCAGATATTTGCGATAGCGTATGATTCATATTCATTGTTTTTAACAAACTTTTTTTAGGAATGGATTAACGATAAGCAACAAAGAAAAGTTAATTATGAATACGTATGGAATGCTACAGAATTCAATAATATTGATCCTAGATCTACTGAATATATTTTAGGTATGAACAAAGTAAATCTAGCCTTAATGTCACATATAAAAAAAATTCGGACCAAAAAGGTACAAAATGCTCCATCAGATTAGTTCATAACCAAATAAAAAATCAATTTTACCCAGTGAAAAACATGTATAGTTGCATACGGGCAATTAATATTGCCAAGACCATCATTGATTGGAACAAACTACTGTCATCAGTAACATCGACCAACACATTCAGAGGGATTAAGAGCCTCCTTGAAGGCATGCCTTTAAATTCATTTGAGACCACCAGCATATGCATAGTTTCAATTGTATAATTATATCATTTTTAACTGTTAATATCCTAGAGAGAACTTGTGTTGTCTGACACTAAATTAACAGAAAATTAGATCTCCGGATCTCCAAAACATCGATCAAGTATAAAAAAGGAGCGAGTGCTTAGGGAGCTACCATTTGATTTTTAGGGGGGGGGGGGGGGGGGGGGACTAGGATGAAATTTGAAAAAAAGGCAGGACAGGAGTTTTGAGTAAAAAAAAAGACAGGATGAGTAACTTGGCAAAAAAAAAGGCAGGATAACAATTTATGTAAAAAAAGTCAGGATAAACTAATAAAAAAACATGCAGAACTGAATAGAGTGAAAAATAAAAAGGCAGGACAGAGATTGAGATTACAAGTAAAAAAATGAAGGACAAAACCTACTGAGAAAGACAAAATAATTCGTCACCACACGACAAACTTACACGAAAAGAATCAAATGTCGAACTCTCTGTGCAGTATGCAATTTAAATATGTTAGAGAGAAAAAGATAGCAAGTTCCGTGATACGTTTAGAAATAGTCATATATTACAGAAAAAGTGCTTTTTCTTGAAACATATCATATATTATAGAAAAGTGCTTGAATACAGTTCCTCAATCACATTAGCTGAACTACATACGACATATTGTTCTGTCGGTTTGATTTAAATGATACATGTACTACAGGAGCTATGTTTAACTTATTTCTTTTCAAATAGCAAAGATCTGCAGACGGCAAATAAAGTTGACATATCTATCATGTAAGGAAATAAGAAGAATTAAAAGAAATCATTTTAAAACATTATAATAAATTATCATTCTTAGTGGTTAGAATTCATGACTTTGATATAGTAGACACCCCTCATCATCATCATCATCACTTATATTTGTGTAAAGTAGATGTTGTGTGATGGGGTTCCTGTGTTTGCTTGAAGATATAACTATCTTTTTCTAAAACAATCCTTAATATTTGTAGGCTTATTCAACTCTGATCACATGTCATTTGAGTTGGATAAAGCTAGTCAGCCTGTACCGGAACCCACGTTAGCAGAAATGACAGAAAAAGCTATCAGAACATTACGTATGCACGACAATAATAAAGGCTACTTTCTTCTTGTAGAGGGTATGTCAAGTTCATCTTATGATACTTATAGTATAGAGCAAAGTGATACATGTAAATAACGATATAATGAATATATGTTACAGTGAATTTGTATAATCACTGAACTGATAAACGATTTTATAAAATCCCTGATTTTGAGTAGGGATTTTACAAAATCACTGAATTAATGAAGATCTTTTTTTACAGATTCCCTGATTAAATGCAGTGAATTTTAAAAAGAATATGATTCTTTTCGTTACAATATTCTTGAAAAAAAGTCTAAAGCAGTGTCACTCAACAAGTTTGAGGTTAATTTAGCCTTTTATATTAATACTAAGTGAGTTATTGTCATCAAACAACTGACATACTGTAGAAAAATACCTATCTGTTGTCCTTTTTTTAACTAATATTGTGTGGATATAAATGTGTTTTATAGGCTGCAAATTAAGAATACAAAACTTATATGCTTTTTGTATATCAATTTTCATGTCATAATAAGATACTCTCATCCTGATATGCATGTAATATTTGCTACTGGATGGCATAGCCTAAACCAATCAATATCTTACTCTTTCCATATGTGTTTTCCTCCTCTCTAAATGGCAATCGCTCCGATGTACTGTCTTTATATTTGATTACAAAATTGATATAATTGGTTTATACTTTCCAGTAATTACAGAAACACTATATAATAAACATTATACTCTTAATATCAGTTCATATGCTTATCATTCATAATCACTGTACAATAGTTTTAACTAGTATCATTTATTAAAAAAATATATTTCAAAATCATTGGTTTATTTGTATTTAGAAAAACACATTTTTAATATCAAGTTTATTAATAAACTTGTAATCAGGGATTTTACAAAATCACTAAAACTGTTATTCCAGGGATTTTACAAAATCCCTGATAAACTGGCAAAAAATGGAAGTTCAGTGATTGTCGTAACTAAACTTGGAACCCGAACATGAGGTATTTCGCTCAAAAAATAAATCAACAAATGCTTTCCTTGTTAAGCTATAACCTATAATGCTTCTCACAATGTCTAAACTTGTGATATTTTCAGGAGGAAAAATAGACTGGGCTCATCACTTTGGAGAAGCGGATTACGCATTATCTGAAACTATTGCAATGGCTGATGCTGTTGCTGTAGCTGATAATCTCACGAGTGATGAGGATACTCTCATAATCGTCACAGCTGATCATTCGCACACGATGACTATTGTTGGATATCCTGACAGAGGCAATCCTGTACTTGGTAATAATGAAATACATTTTAGTTTAACAATAGTTTTTGCAAATTGTGTTCATCTTATAACTAATTGCAGTCCATTCGAAATAGTTGTACTTTTCATACATAATATCCTGCGTAGATATTCAACACGTATAATGATGTAAAGTAGTTATGTTGTTTCAGTATATAACAGTGAAATTATCAATCAATTTGTAACAGTATTGTTTTAAAAATCTTTTCAAAATATACTTTATAAAAAAGAGACACATTATTGTCAAGCTACCAAGGGGACAACTACAAATCATAATTCGAAGAAAAACAGACAACCCAAGATCCCTTCCACCAAAACAAAACAGGTGCTCTGGAAGGGTAAGCGGATCCTGCTTTACATGTGATACCCACCGTTTTACTCTTAAAAATGAATTGTTAAGTTAAATCTCCACAATGTAAATGGATTTTATGACGCAAGTAGCTAACAATCAAGTAATTTGCACTAACTCGGGTACATATGCTGTAAAAAACATTTTCACTCAAGTATTATAGAAGAGAGGCGAAAAATACCAAAGCTATATTTAAACTCATAAGTCGAAATCAAACTGAAAATGCAAAGACAAAAAACGATAAAAAGACAAACAACAGTACACAAAACACAACATAGATAACTTAAGGCTGAGCAATACGAACCCCACAAATAACCGGGGGTGATTTCAGGTACTTGACTGATGTTTCATTGACACAGACCAAGAGGTCTGTTATTCTAAATCCTTTTTGGGATATAATTTGATTTAGATGATAAGAAATACGTCATTTGGTCACTAGCGGAGAACTCAGTCTGTCTCATTTTCAATCACAGTACATCTTCTTATTTTTCTATAATGCCATCAGAAAAGGTTAATATTTCAAGTTGCATCAGATCAAGTGAAGTTTTTCAAATAATAGTTTATACAATATGTTGATTCAAAGGTCTAGTTAAAACCAATGGGAAAGTTGCTATGGCTGGGGACAATTTGCCATACACCACACTTGCATATGCAAATGGACCAGGTGCAGTGCAAAGTCCAAGGAGGAATCTAACTGGTGAACATACAGGTAAAATTATCTGTGAAAATAATGTTTACGATCTACCCTTTAATAGTTGAACATTTTGCATGTCTTACAGTTATTAGTAGTGTTTTCATCATTATGTCTGTAGAAATCATATATAATATTTTAAAAGTCACAGTATACAACAACACCACACACAATCGTATAGTACCCATAATCTTCTAAAAGGCAAATAATTAGAACTGCTTAAAACGTGTACGATTATTAGTTTCAAACGGAAACGCATCACTCCGAACCTTATTGAAACAAGATGGAGTAATACAAACTAACTATGATCGCTTTGTCTCGCTTTCGCGACATTAATGTCGCAAACTGGACAAAAATCAAACAACAGTGTAACACAACGTTCTTAAATAAAAAAAAAATGATTAGGGATTTATTTGAATACGCCCATTTCAAATTCAACAGCTTTGTCAGTTAGTGATAGACATTACAAAAAAATAATGGCACATTTAAACAACAACATATTATAACGGACTTAAGGATGTAGTCATGTCAGGTTTAGGATTTTTTGTCAGCTGTTTGGACTCTTGGGTTTTTTTTCCTACGATACAGGGTAAAACATTTGCCCCATACCACCCACATTTTTTTCATAATAGACTTCAATAGCTCATAAAAAAGTCATTACCATTGCGATTTGAGACCCAAATAATGCCAATGCTAAATATAAGGTAAAAGTCCGAGTCAGTCTTTTCCCGCCATATTTTAAAAATAAAAAAAAATAGTTCTATAACCTATCTATATTTTTAGCTTATTTTGTTCCTTAACTAATGCTCTTCTGACTTAAAGTATCAATTTTTTTTAATTCAAGATTTTTTTTTTAAGCTCACCTAACTACAACATTAAATTAATCAATTTTGGAGCAAAAAAACACCACAAATTTCAAACAACAAATTCAATATCAATATAACACTACGGAAGATAATACAAGGTTTAGCTAACTATAACCCAGCGTTTGATCCTTCATTTTCTTCAGAAAATGCTTGTTCCAAGTCAGGAAGATGACAGTTGTTTTCCATTCGTTCCGTTGGTTGATATAGTCGATCATTTGGTTTTGTCAGTTTAAATTATGGACTTCGGTCCCCCTGTTTTAATTAACTTACGTTGGAGTTCGTTTTTTTTTATTTTAGCACATAGTTATTGGACGAATGATATCACTAAAAATCCAAACACATGTCTGAAAACGAATGATCAAAATTGTTAGAGACTATATAACAATAATACATAACAGCTAATTTTTCAATATGATTAAGGAATGACTGAATATTTTTTCTGTCTTTGAAAAATTAACATTAAAAAAATGTGGTGCACTCTGAATAACAATCGTTGCGGGTTATTTAAAGTGTGCACCACCTTTTTTGAGGCTATTTCGAATAGACAGAATTTTTTTACAGTCATTTCTTATAATTTAATTCTAAATTCCATTTTTAAGGAGTAAATCATGAAAACATGTTGATGACGTCACGATCACTTGACAAAATTATGTCTATGAGCTGATAGACAAAAAACTTTCAGCCAATCAGAAGCCGTGTTACATCCAAAATTAAATTATTGCTAAATGCACCGTGTTCCCTTAAGAAAACAGATGGGACTTTAGCCAACCAATTGAAAGTTGCTTTTATAACACCAATAATTTTAAACAACAACTCAACACAACGTGTGTCAATTAAAACACAATGAATATGACTTACAGTCGTACAAGTGAGAGGTTTAGCTAGCTATAAAACCAGGTTCAATCCACCATTTTCTACATAAGAAAAAACCTGTACCAAGTCAGGAATATGACAGTTGTTTTCCATTCGTTTGATGTGTTTGAGCTTTTAATTTTGCAGTTTGATAAGGGTCTTTACTTTTTGAATTTTCCTTTGAGTTTTGTATTTTTGTTATTTTACTTTTTACAAAATCTGATCCCTAACAAACAGAATAAAGTAATTAAGATAAAAAAATGTCAACTTTTTTCAACCTATTAAGTATTAAATTTTAATATATTATGTACGTTATTAATTTACCAAGCCCATTTGATAATAAACATAAAAATCAATGCACATGCCCGCGATTTTGCGGTTGACTTCTTGTAAATACAGCAATATGTATAATACAAATAAAAAGGTTTTTTTACTTTTCTGTTTATAGACGAGAAAGATTTTCATCAGCAATCCGCAATAAAAATGGGTCTGGAGACACATGGGGGAGATGACGTTGCTATCTTCGCGCGAGGTCCAATGTCACATCTGTTTCAGGGTGTTCATGAGCAGCATTATATTGCGCATGTCATGGCGTTTGCCTCCTGTGTTGGAGAATATGCTAAAGAAAAGGACTGTGCTGCTGCAATTGCTAATCCGCCAAAATCTAAACCAGTTAACCCCAATCCAAGTAACAGAGGAGAGCAGAATACTAATAGTATATTTTTGTTGATGTTATTAGTTTTTATTACTGTTTAAAAAAAAATATACTGGTGAACTGTTTGTTAAATGTTGTTTTGTTTTTCTCTTTGTTACAGTAGAATTATTAGATATATTGATAAATAAAAAAAAAAAGAGGTTAACAATAATTCTCTTCAATACCTGTCCATGTTAAACTCATCAAACATACCAGATTTATATTTTAATCGCAAATAAGTGCATTTTGTATAAACAAAACTCACCATTGTGTTCGGAACGAAACAGTTGGACGGCCAAATAAGATACAAAGTTGAAGATAGATGAAAAAACCAAACTTAAAGTTTTCGATAAGTTGTACGATGTTGACATGGTACATGGTACATTGTATATCAACTGTCATCCTAAATGTACGATTCTAAGTATCATTAAGTGATCTTAAACATGCACACCAAGTTTGAATGGATTGTCTTTATCATTTTGAAACTGAAATAAAGTACTTGTATAGAATAATAGATTCTTTCTTAAAAAAAAAAGATTAAATGTATGCAAGATAACTATAATAGGTATACTAATATCATAGCTTTTTTATGCCAATTGGTATAGTGTTCAAAAAGAATTCTAAAGAGATATAAGAAGATGTGGTATGAGTGCCAATGAGACAACTCTCCATCCAAGTCAAAATTTATAATGGTAAACCATTATAGGTCAAAGTAAGGTCTTCAAAACGGAGCCTTGGCTCACACCGAACAGCAAGCTATAAAGGGCCCCAAAAAATACTAGTGTAAAACCATTCAAACGGGAAAACCAACGGTCTAATCCATATAAAAAACGAGAAACGAGAAACACTCATGAACCACACCAACAAACGACAACTACTGAACATCAGATTCCTGACTTAGGATAGGTGCAAACAATTGCAGCGGGTTTAAACGTTTTAATGGTACCAAACCTTCACCCTTATCTGAATCAAAAGAGTATTTAATTGTTCGGGAAATACACATCCCTGAATGAATAATACAAATGCAGAGATTCTTCGGAGATTCTTCTGAGTCACTTTTTCACAAGAGCCCATATATAGTGTGGTAACTACATGCATTCTTTAGTTTTGTTGTTAAATTGGTTTGTTGGCATACATAAAAAAATTCTTAAATATTCTAACTTTTATTTTGCATAAAAAACAACAAATTAAATAAAATTAGTTTCAGATAAAAAATTAGTTTCAGATAAAAAAAATTAGTTTCAGATGATATGATTTCATTGTTTTAATATCAACAGACACAAGTTGTTCATACAATTCATGTAAATCATAAAAAAAAAATATAATCCTGCCCTTTTTTAGGATAGCAAAATATTGGTATATTCATCACTGCAAATTTTTCAACGGAAATAAATATTGTTTTTCCAATTGTGACATATTTGTAATAGCGTGTTTAAATTGTATAACAAACATGTAGTAAGTCAGGCTATCAGGACCATGTGTTGTTTGTTGTTAACTGTAGTACGTCAGGCTATCAGGACCATGTGTTGTTTGTTGTTGCCCGTAGTAAGTCAGGCTATCAGGACCATGTGTTGTTAGTTGTTGCCCGTAGTAAGTCAGGCTATCAGGACCATGTGTTGTTTGTTGTTAACTGTAGTACGTCAGGCTATCAGGACCAAGTGTTGTTTGTTGTTGACTGCAGTAAGTCAGGCTATCAGGACCATGTGTTGTTTGTTGTTGGCCGTAGTAAGTCAGGCTATCAGGACCATGTGTTGTTTGTTGTTAACTGTAGTACGTCAGGCTAGCAGGACCATGTGTTGTTTGTTGTTGCCCGTAGTAAGTCAGGCTATCAGGACCATGTGTTGTTTGTTGTTGACCGTAGTAAGTCAGGCTATCAGAACCATGTGTTGTTTGTTGTTGACTGTAGTAAGTCAGGCTATCAGGACCATGTGTTGGTTGTTGTAGCCCGTTTTAAGTCAGGCTATCAGGACCATGTGTTGGTTGTTGTTGCCCGTAGTATGTCAGACTATCAAGACCATGTGTTGGTTGTTGTAGCCCGTAGTAAGTCAGGCTATCAGGACCAAGTGTTGTTTGTTGTTGACTGTAGTAAGTCAGGCTATCAGGACCCTGTGTTGTTTGTTGTTGCCCGTAGTAAGTCAGGCTATCAGGACCATGTGTTGTTGTTGTTGACTAGTAAGTCAGGCTATCAGGACCATGTGTTGGTTGTTGACTGTAGTAAGTCAGGCTATCAGGACCATGTGTTGTTTGTTGTTGCCCGTAGTAAGTCAGGCTATCAGGACCATGTGTTGTTTGATGTTACCTGTAGTATGTCAGGCTATCAGGACCATGTGTTATTTGTTGTTACCTGTAGTACGTCAGGCTATCAGGACCATGTGTTGTTTATTGTTACCTGTAGTACGTCAGGCTATCAGGACCATGTGTTGTTTGTTGTTGCTCGTTTCAGCTTGTACATCTTTTTTTTAGCTGTCCGGTGTTTGTGATTGGTGTGGTCTTTTGTACTGTCCAGTGACTTTGTAAATTGCTATAATTATGCTTTTTATCTATTTAAGAGAAAACTTAATTAATTTCAAATGTGATATTTCTATTCTTAGGCATCTTGACCTCATTTATTTCTTCCAATACATCTGTACCTCTACCTTTCGGGACACCTGTGATCACCCCTGTTTCGTTTGTGCCATGATTTTGTCAGTTAGTCTTTGACCTTTGAAATTTGATTTTCGCTTTGGTATCTTCTGCCTTTTATTACAACACCGTTAAATAAATCCATCAAAATCAAATTACAGTAATAAAGCATTATACAAAAGTGAAAGAAAACACAAATAACTGTTACACATAATATCAAACAAAATATGTTAGGCTTAGCGTACGCACTTAAAGCATCATTCGTATTGATTATACTGTTGATATAAAATTATCTTAGCTTTTCTCTTCGGTATTTTTAAGCTTAAACACAGGAAATGTCATCTCTCACAAACAAGTTTTTTTTAGTATAAATAGAGTATGGCAGATAGATAATTTCATCCCTATAAACTTTTCACAATTATTATTTTATTGAACCACGTCTAGACTGATTAAGTGGTATAATCTTAATACTGGCATGGCGCAATTAACCGGGTTTAAATACACGCCGGTTATATTTGTCTATTCATTTACTCAAAATTTATCTTTTTTATGTCTTTATTTTTTTTTAATTCAATCATTTGTTGTTTTTTGTATTGTAATTATTTTTTTATGTTACGTCTGTATTAGCAGCTTTTGTTAGTTGGGTTCAAAATAATCAGCTATACTCTCGTTGAAATTTATTTTAATTGTGCTTTTTCGCTTTTAATACAATTCTTTAAAATAAAAATAACGAGATGTGGTATGATTGCCAATGTTACAATAAAACGTGCAGCAAAGACCAAAAGGAAAAAGATGTAAACAAATATAGGACACTGAACGGCCTTCAACAAATCGTATTGTAAGCTACAAAAGGCCCCGATATGACAAAATGTGAAAAAATTCATACGAGAAAATCAGCGGCCTGAATTATAACACAGCAATAAACGACAATCACTGAATTACAGCCTCCTTATTTGGCACACACCCATACAGATTGTGACAGATCGTGACGAATATAAGGCCAGAATGACCATTCGAAATTCAGTTTCTGAAGTTTAAGTTTGAAATCCAAGCTACCAGAAATTCATTTTTGTAATATAACAATAAGGAGATGGTATGATTGCCAATGAGACAACTATCCAGCCAAGTTCAAACGAAGTGGATGTAAGCAATTATAGGCAACCGTAGGCCTTCAACAATGAGAAAAACCCATACCGTATAGTCGGCTATAAAAGGCCCCGAAAAGAAAAATATGAAACAATTCAAATGAGAAAACTAATGGCCTAATTTAAAAAAAATAAATTTACGAAAAACAAATATGACAGACATAAACCAACAACGACAACCACTGAACTACAGGCTGCGGACTAAGGACAAGCACATAAAGAATGTGGCGGAGTTAAACATGTTTTTGAGCGCTCAACCCTCCCCTAACCTGGGACAGTGGTGTAACAGCACAACATGAGAACAAACTATTAAAATTAGTTGAAAAAGGCTTAACTCATCAGATCGATACAAAGCAGAAAATCAAACAAAAACACAGACCGGACGTGCCAGGGTATTTATCCATCCCTCAACCCTAACAACAAAAAAGACACTAAGCACAGATCTGAGGATACTCGCAATTACTGAGTCAATAACAACTAATAATAATAATAAAAAAACATGTATCTAAGACTAATTGTACGTTTTATTTTATATATAACTGTTGTTATTCGACTGATAGAGATTGAAAGGAGAAGACAAGTTTGGAAATGAAAAACTAGTTTGTCCTCTCACATGTTGATCCGAGCATGCATGTATTAAGTAAGGAACCTAGTCTGTGATTGTCCTTAAGGTGGTACATAACACTACAGGGAGATAACTCTGTAAAAATCAGCGGAACGTTTTAATCACGTTCTAGATATTGTTAAGGAAATATTAAGCTTCTCAATGATCAAAATTAGTATTTGTCAACTGCTAAATATCCAATGAATTTTTTCCGATAAAGTGTGTGGTTTATGTTTTTTGAAATTTTTATATTTTTGTCAAAGGGTCAAAGTAAATATTTTGTCAAAATTTTATGAAAATTAAACGAGCCAAATTAATTTTAGTCAAGGTGTTTGGTACCACCTTAAGTTAGTTCTTTGATACCATTATAGTGAAGAAATCAATGATGATGTCAGATCTATGGTAGTGTTTTCTTTATCATAATTTTATTTTAAATTTACGTGCTCGATAAACAGCATCATCGTAAAATCAGGATGTGCTATTCCGTTTGTGATAAGTTTTCTACAAGTATATACGAAAGAATTTAGAAAATTTTTCATTTATTTGTAGAAACGAAATCCATGACTTAATAATAAACCAGTAATTCAAAGATTACGTTCAATGAAATCCAAAACATCCTTATAGAAACGGATATACACAGCGAACAAGTTGAGATATAATTTGATTTTTGATTTTTGGTGTTTTAACGCCACTTTTTAGCACCGCTTTTGTGCTATTTCGTGGCGGCCAGTTTTTATTGGTGGAGGAAGCCGGAGTGCCCGGAGAAAACCACCGACCTTCGATAGGAAAACTGACAATCCTAGTCAATTAAGATTGGAGTCGAGTGCACCCGCACGAGCGCGGTTCGAACTCACAACCTCAGTTGTGATATATAAACACCGCAAGATGGAACCAAAGGAAAACTACCGTCCAAAGAAGGAAAATTAACAATAGCGGACGAAAAAACGTCCCTTAAGTCGTAAATGTTTTTGTAGAGTTTCCCGTGTAAAAATGAAATATTCAAATCTAGGAAAGGATAGTTATTGCTGTTTATATTTGGTTTATTGAAAGTAAGTTCCTTTGGGTAAATTTCGGCAGTATATTTAGTGAATTCTTGATTGTTTAACGAAAAAGTATCCCGAAGATAACGGTCGGTGTTGTTGAATTTGGCAATCTTGCAGATTATAATAACTGATCGAGAATACATTCTTATAAAGGTCTTTTTATGCCCCCGCAACTGAAAGTTGGGGGCATATTGTTTTACCCCTGTCCGTCGATCCGTCCCTCCGTCTGTCCTGCCGTCCGACCCATTAGGGGTATATAGTTATTCCAGATACTCCTCCTACAATTTGAATGCTAGGAAGGTTTTACTTTGCTGGCTGTTTGTACATATATTGGAGATGTGCATATGGTCAGAGTTTTTATTTTTATTGATATTTGCTCTTCTGGGAGATAGTTGAACTTTGTCATTTTGTGGAGTATTTATTTGCATAAGAGGTGCATAGCGTTTCCGGATAACTCCTCCTACAGTTTTAATTCTAGGAAGTTTTCACTTTGCTGGCTGTTTGTACATGTATTGAAGGTGTGCATGTGGTCAGGGTTTTGATTTTTACCAATATATTGTCTTTTGGGAGACAGTTGAACTTTGTCATTTTTGGAGTATATACTTGCATAAGAGGTGCATACCGTTTCCGGATAACTCCCCATACATTGAACCATAGACCTATGTGCTCCCATGCTCAACTTTGTGTATTTTAAAATAACACTTTGCATATGCGGGGGCATCATTTGTGTCGCCCAGACACAATAATATCTCAAAGAAAGTCCTACATTTACTTTGTTATAATACAGTTACTTCAGAGAAACTGCATGTACATATGAAATGTGAAGGCATGGGAAGGACAATTTGTTGCTATTCCTTGCATGCTCTTAGTTCATACATGTAGCATTTGGAAACTACGCGTACATATGAAATGTCAGTCAAGACAAGGGAAGGACAATTTATTAGTATTCCTTGATGCACGCATTCTGAAGTACAGTTAGTTCATACATGTAGCACTTGGAAACTACATGTACATATGGAATGTCAAGGCAACGGAAGGACAATTTATTAGTATTCCGTGCATACACTTCTCATGAGAAGTTGGTTCATACATGTAGAACTTGGAAACTACATGTACATATGGAATGTCAAGGCATGGGACAATTTATAAGTAATCCTCGCTTGTTCTTCTCAAGTACAGTTACAAAAACAATGTAGTTCATATATGTAGCACTCGGAATCTACATGTAAATATGAAATGTCGGGCCTTGCTAGAACAATTTATTGATATTCCTTATATCTTTCAATAAATTTTAATTGACGACTGAAACAGCTATAACTTTAAAAAGCTAATTGGAAAACTATCTTTGCAGTGTTGCTGAGACATTGAAAATATAAATAAGAGCAAGTCATTGTTTAGTACAGATGTATTTCTTGCGTACAGTTAGTTCATACATGTAGCATTTGCAAACTACATGTAGATATGAAATGTGAAGGTCTGGCAAGTACAATTTATCATTATTTCTCACAGCGTTCAATAAATTTTAATTGATGACTGGAACAGATCTAGTTTTTAAAAAAGGTAATATGAAATGTATTATTGCAGTGAAACTGAGACATTGAAAACATATCCTTATTTATGACAGTCATTAATTTGAATTAATGAAACATTTGTAAGGATGATGATCTGTGAGGAATTTGGAATATTTGAAGCTTTAATTCTAATCAGTGTTCTTTATTAACTTTTTTTCTTCTTAGATTATATTGTGATCTTGAGTAAAATCCCATTGCAATCGGATTTCATATAATATTTACAATTCTGGATTTTGATCTTGGAGTTATTACAAATTATTTAGTAGCAACGGAAACTTCCATGGCAGAAAATGTCTTTTCCATGAATGATTTTCTTGGAAAAAGAAAATTCAAATCGGCTTATAAATATTGACTCACCTCAACAGAATTATTGTATCGTTTACCCTATCTTTGAGATAAAAAACTAACAAATTTCTTAACAAGCCGGAAAAACAACAACAACAAAAAGCATATTTTTTTTATTTTAAATTTGAAATACATCAGAATTAAAAAGCTGCCTGGCTCACTCTTGTTGACACACGAGGCACGACACGAGACACTCCAAACCACAAAACTTAAGCGGTCTTATACTTATAATTTTTTTTTATAAACGAAATGTCACTGTCTTCTTCTGTCTCTTTCATTTAATTTCGCTGTAAGTTGCTGTAAATATAAATCTCCGTTAAAAACAAATTCATTAAAATAAGGACATTTATGTCACGAAATCATTTACATCAGTCTTGAAAAAAAGCGACAATTTTATTGACAGAAAGATTTATTCATGAGATTGAACAAATGTCTAAGCACTTAATATGGTCTTTTGGGAGATAGTTGAACGTTGTCATTTTTGGAGTATATACTTGCATAAGAGGTGCATAGCGTTTCCGGATAACTCCCCATACATTGAACCATAGACCTATGTGCTCCCATGCTCAACTTTGTGTATTTTAAAATAACACTTTGTATATGCGGGGGCATCATTTGTGTCTCCCAGACACAATAATATCGCAAAGAAAGTTCTACATTGACTTTGTTATAATACAGTTACATCAGAGTGGAGTGAGGGGCATTACTTTGTCTATTTTTCGTTTTTTGTCATATTTGTCGGTTTCTCTTCGATTCATGAGTTTTGATTCTTCCTTAAGTACCTTCCTCTTCTCTCTTTTGTACGTTTTTCTCACAATAAATATATCCACTTTGCATTCAAATAAATACATAAATACACAATCACGTTTAACCGCCTTCTTAAATGGACCAATTACATTAATGCATCCATGTTATTCCTTTTTTTCTAATCAGATCATCGCCGTGAAATAGTCAGTTCTTTGTGAAAAGCGACTTGATTAAAAGCTTTCGATTAGACATATTTAACATAACAAAAAAGTAGGATAACTTGATACCAAAACTGTCAATTATCGTTATCACGCTTTTAAAAGATGATGGACTGTCTTGCTATTTTAGACATCGTTGTAAATGAGAACAATTGACTACATTACTTTCACTGCACTTCTGAAGTACAGTTAACTTTTTTGAGTACAGTTGATTCATACATGTAGCATTTGCAAACTACATGTACATATGAATTTTCAAGGTATGGTTAAGACAATTTATTGTTATTTCACATCGTTTGATAAATTAATTTGACAACTTAAACAGCGATGCCTTTTAAAAAGGGTAATATGTACAGTTGGTTCATACAATTAGCACTTGGAAACTACATGTACATATGAAATGTGAAGGCATGAGAGAAGGAGCATTTGTTACTATTCCTCGCATGCTCTTCTAAATTACTGTTAGTTCATACATGTAGCATTTGGAAGCTGCATGTACATATGAAATGTCAGTTGAGGCCAGGGAAGGGGAGGACAATTTGTTTGTATTCCTTTCATGCACTCATTCTGAAGTACAGTTTATTTTTCATCCATGTAGCACTTAGAAACTACATGTACATATGAAATGTGAAGGCATTGGAAGGACATTTTGTTACTATTCCTCGCATGCTCTTCTAAATTACAGTTCGTTCATACATGTAGCACTTGGGAACTACATGTACATATGAAATGTCAGTCAAGGCATGGGAAGGACAATTTGTTAGTATTCCTTGCATGCACTTCTCATGAACAGTTAGTTCATACACGTAGCACTTGGAAACTTCACGTACATATGGAATGTCAAGTCAACGGAAGGACAATTTATTAGTATTCCTTGCATACACTTCTCATGAACAATTAGTTCATACATGTAGCACTTGGAAACTACATGTACATATTGAGTGTCAAGGCATGGGACAATTTATAAGTAATCTCCGCATGCACGTCTCAAGTACAGTTACAAAAACAATGTAGTTCATATATGTAGCACTTGAAACTATATATAAATATGAAATGTCAGGCCTTGTTAGAACAATTTATTGATATTCCTTATATCTTTCAATAAATTTTAATTGACGACTGAAACAGCTATAACTTTAAAAAGCTAATTGGAAAACTATCTTTGCAGTGTTGCTGAGACATTGAAAATATAAATAAGAGCAAGTCATTGTTTAGTACAGATGTATTTCTTGCGTACAGTTAGTTCATACATGTATCATTTGCAAACTACATGTAGATATGAAATGTGAAGGTCTGGCTAGTACAATTTATCATTATTTCTCACATCATTCAATAAATTTTGATTGACGACTGAAACAAAAATACTTTTAAAAAGAGGTAATATGAAATGTATCATTGCAGTGAAACTGAGAGATGGAAAACTTATCCTTATCTATGACAGATCTTTAAAATGAATTAATAATTTTTTTTTATTGAGGATGATCTGCGAGGAATTTGGAATATTTAAAGCTATAATTTTAATCAGTGTTCTTTACTAACTTTTTTCTTTTTAGATTATATTGTGATATTGAGTAAAATCCCATTGCAATCATATTTCAAATAATATTTACAATTTTGGAATTTGATCTTGGAAATCATGACGAGAGTTATTACAACTTATTTACTAGCAAATGACACTACCATGGCAAAACATTTCTTTCCATGAATGATTTTATTGGAAAAACAAAATTTCGGCTTATAAAATATTGACTAACCTCAACAGATTTACTGTATCGTTTGCCCTACCTTTGAGACAAAAAAAAAATAACAAATTTGTAAACAAGAGGGAAAAAACAAAACAACAAAAAGCATAATTTTTAAGTTTAAATTTAAAAAAAAAATCAGAATTAAAAAGCTGCCTGGCTCACTCTTTTTGACACACGAGGCACGACATGAGACACTCCAAACCACAAAAAAAACCCAAACTTTAGCGGTCTTATATTTAGAATTTTTTTATAAACGAATTTTCACTGTCTTCTTCTCTCTCTTTCATTTAATTTCGCTGTAAGCATGGTAAGTTGATGTAAATATAAATCTCCGTTAAAAACAAATTCATTAAACTAAGGACATTTATGTCACGAAATCATTTACATCAGTCGTGAAAAAAAAACACAGCGACAATTTTATTGACAGAAAGATTTATTTATTGAGATTGAACAAATGTCTAAGCACTTAATATGGCTATACATTTTCTTCATAATTCTTTCAATATTTTTTCAACAACACGATTTGAAGCAATAACCGGCACTTGTTTTGTCTGAGAACGTCACTTTGTTCTGGAAAATATACATTTTCTTGGTCAAGTTAGAATTTGTTCACAAAGTTGTATTGATGGAAATTATATTCTCAGTGATTGCAGAAGCTTGTGATTTTCTTTCCAATACATTGTATTCAAAAATTGAATGAAAATCATTAAAAGATCGTTCAGAAAGCAAATTGATAGTTGCAATCTAGGAAGGAACAGTTCCCGACTGAATTACGTTAATTTTAACGTGATTATGCACACACCATTATACGGGGAAGAATTATATAGCAACAAAGAATTACTCTGGTATCCTGGATAAAAACTGTGAACAAAAGGCATTGTGGTGTTTATGTTTTTGCGACAACAACCTAACGATACAAAAACCAATAATAGACATTTTAATTTACATTAATTGCAATAAGTGAAATACTAGTATTGCATACTGTTGGAGAATAATCATTTAACTTTGGAGGGGGTTATTTTTTTCTCTAAATGTATTCTCATTCCCGACTTGGAATAAACAAGTATGTTGATCAAGCAGGAGGGAAAATACATTTTCTGATCCCCCCCCCATCATATTGAATGTAATAAGTTCTAAAAGAAAATAATCAATTTAATACTTGCTTGGTACGAAAAAAAAAATTCAGAATGAAAATAAAAAACATAATCACATTTTTTTCTTATCGTGACTATTTGTATTTTCCCACGTTTCGTTTTAGTATAGCATAGCGAGAACATATTGTATTGACGGGTACGGGTCGTATGCATATATAATAGGGTCATTTAAAGTAACCAATTGGTGTTTTTCTGGTAATAAAGTATAGAGTCACTTTCTAGCTGTTGTGCAACAAGTGAACACTAAACTTACATTTTTTATGTACATTGTATTTACCATTAGTTTTTATGACTACATTTTGATTTATATGTAACATTTTAAAGGTGTAGGTCCGAGCACCTAACTGGAAATGGAATTGTGTTCTTGACATTGTTTGACATAGTTTCTAGAGTTTTATACTCAATTCAAATCGTTTGTTGTTCCTAACTGGCAATGACGTTGAAGGTTGCGTAGAGTGAAATTCGGTATGCCTATGTCCTTCTGTATTAGGATTATAATAAGACTTTTATGATTTGAACTTATAAAGTAAAACTGCGTTGCTTCATGCATGTTTGCATTAGAATAACCGTATTTGTGAATATTTATATTATTTCAAATTCGTATTATTTTAGTAAGTTTTGTATATGAATTGGATTTTGAATAAAACAGTATATTCACCTGAAGAAAAGTGATATTCACCGCTCTAAACTTCACGAGCGTTTACATTTATAATTATAGTAATATGTTTGATGTACAATAAGTTTTGGTAAACAATTATCCCTTAAATCATTTTCTCTCTCGCAATAAGAAATAAGCTTAAGGCAATTGTCCATGAAAGGGGTAAATGTGTGGTTTTATTGACTTTTGAAAAACTTATTTTCACTGCGGACTGATATTCACTGCGGGCTGTCGGCAAGCTTAGATCATGTTTGTGCTTTTAATTATAGTTTGAGCAAAAAAATAAGGAGATAGGGTATGATTGCCAATGAGACAACTATCCACCAAAGTGGATGTAAGCAATTATAGGCAACCGTACGGCCTTCAACAATGAGAAAAACCCATACCGTATAGTCGGTTATAAAAGGCCCCGACATAAAAAAATGAAACAATTAAATTGAGGAAACTAACCGCCAAATTTATGACAAAACAATTTACGAAAAACAAATATGACCGACATGAACCAACGACAACCACTGAACTACAGGCTCCTAAGTTGGGACAGGCACATAAAGAATGTGGCGGGGTTAAACATGTTTGTTAGAGTGGTAAAACAGCACAACATAATACGAACTATAAAAATCAGTTGAAAAAGGCTTAACTCATCAGATCGATAAAAAGCAGAACAAACAAACAAAAACACAGACCGGACGTGGCAGGGTATTTATCCATCCCTCATCCCTAACAACAAAAAGGACACTAAGTACAGATCTGAGAGTACTCGCAGTTACTGATAGCTAGTTCAAAGCTTATAACAACTAATAAAAAAAATCATGTAATTAAGACTAAAATATCAATCAGTTCACATCCAACATCCAATGGATTTAGTGTAAAGACGTCATTAACAGTCAGAGAAAAACACGACCTTGTGCAATGCCAAAATAAAGGTATCGACCGATTGTAGTACCGTTAATGTGTATATGTGCATAACAAAACTATTTAGTATGATTTGAATTTACTGATAACAAAATCAATATTTATACAAATAAAAACAATATTCAAAGATCTATAATTACAGTGTTGAATTGGTAGCCTTTTAGAATAAGTTTATTTAAAGGATAATCATTGATAAGTTTACCCGGATCGTATATAAATTTCGGGGCCCATTAAACAACATCACCGTTAAATTTAGGATGTGCTATTCCGTCTGAATTAAGTTTTTTACAGGTACAGCAAAACTTGCAAACCAAATCTTTGTATCTATGGAAGAATTTAGTAAAGGTTTAAAGTAATTTGTGGCAACGAAATCCCTGACTTAATAATTTACCGGTAATACATAGATTACGCTCATTAAAATCCAAAACGTCACTAGAGACACGGGCATAACGAACGAGTTGAGAGATACACACAACGTAAGATGGTACCAGTGGAACATCACCGTCCAAAAAAGGAAAATTAACAATAGGGAAAGAAAAATCATCCCTTTTATCGTAAATTTTTGTGTAGAGTTTGTGGTGTAAAACTGAAATATCTAAATCTAGGAAAGGACACTTATTGCTGTTAATATTTGATTTATTCAAGGTAAGTTCCTGTGGGTAAATTTCTGCAGTATATTTAGAGAATTTAATTAACAAAAAAATGTCATCAAGATAACGGTAAGTGTTGTTGAATTGATCAATTAAATGGAATTTAGACGGGTCTTTACTAAGTTTGGCCATAAACTGTGATTCTTAACAGTACAGGAACAAGTCTGCTATTAAAGGGGTACAATTGGTGCCCAAAGGAATACCTACAATCTGTCGATAAACTTTATTGCCGAAACGTACATAAATGTTATCAGGCTTTAATCATCTCATCACACATCCAGTAAGTATATCTAGCATATTTACCTTTCTCGTTTGCGAAAAAGACTTTATATGAGTTCAGCAAATAAATTTGCAATCAGATTTATCGAACGACCATTTAATTAAATAGGAAAACTTTTGTTTGGTAAGATTGTGTGGAAGTGTAGTGTAAAGCGTGGAAAAGTCAAAACTGTCAACCGAATCAAAAGGACCATCAAAAGCACGTAATTTATCTAAACCATCAAAAGAATTTTTTACTCTCCAAAAATGGTTAATTCCACTATTTGCATATGTTTTATTACAAAAAAATAAATTAAATGATCAGTTCTTTGATAGTAGTTAAGGAACTCGTTAAAAGCACTGTCTAGTAGTAGAACATTTACAAGAGGCCGAGATGAAACGATATTTTACGGGTTTTTTGTGTAGTTTAGGTAACCAATACATAGTGGGGACCTTCAAATATTCAAAAGAGCCCTTAAGCTGAGCTGTGGTTGTGACATGATTATTTACTATATGACTCTCTGTGGAGCGTATGGCCTTGAATGTAGTTGAATGTATAATTTCCTTCTTAAGGACTTCCGTGTAGTGTTTACGTCATACCACCACCACATTGTTGGCTGCTTTGTCGGCCGGTACAAACACAAAACGCTTTGCGAGTACTTGAATTTTGTTTTTAATCCTAGAAATGGGCGTATTACGTATTCTTTTATTTATTTCTAAATTATTTTCGAAATGTGATATGCGAATATCAACAATATTCAGACATTTCTTCAAATAGGAATCAAGTGACATTTTGTCAGATTTCTCCCGTTTACACCATTTTTTACAATGGGATGAAAGAGCATCTTTAATAACCTGACGACACTCTTCCCAATTCATATTCGACGGAGGACGTTATTTTTGTCCTTTTTCCAGAAAGTTTATAACCTCTCGGTCTTGAACGATGACAAGGTCCCCTGTAGTTACATGTACATGGCCATAAGGGCGTTTTTCAAAAAATGTCCACTTTCTCTGTCCAGGGCTTAAATTGTGATAAAATCATATATATATTTATTTGTTTTTGTCTAAGTCTATAAATTGTACTTTGACAACGACAACAATTTTTGCCTGTTTTGTTGTAATGACTTTCTGAAAATATCAGACCAAAGGGCTCAAAAACAGCAATTTAAAATGCTCTGTCCACATTTGAAAGTTTATTCAAGTTTTCAAAATTTCATACAATTTACCAATCTTTTTGCTCCTTTTTTAATGTTTTGTCATAGAGCTACATCTGAACATTACAAAAAGTATTCAAATATTTAGATAAGTTCAAATAGATTTGTGATAGTAATTTTTAAGTGGCGTCCATAAAAAAATGTCCACTTCGCAACGGCAACAAACAATTGGCAAAATAATAAGCATTCTTTTCTTCAAATTGTAGTCTTTCCTTTTACTTGCAAATAATACAACTTCATGTAGTAAAATGGCGGTCATCTTTAGATGCTGATGATATAGTTCGTCTGCTTTGAATCAATTGACAAGCCTATTGATAGCGTACTTTTTTACTTATTCACTTTGCAACGTTTTTTATTAAAGAAATGTTGACCTCAAATCATAAAAAACGTAGAGTTTATGAAATAAAATGTATTATCTAATACAATAATCATAAAAACATGTAGCGTGTAACTACAATGGCTGCTAACATGTAAATACGTCCACTTCGCAACGGTCCACTACGCAACATTTCGTTTCGAAGTGGACACAATCCGTTGCGTAGTGGACACAAAGCGTTTAATAGGGGACATATATCGTTACCCAGTGGACATTTGTGAATATTTTAAAAACGGCTTGTAATATTTTTTAGCAACTAAAATTGCAAATCAAATAGTTAAACCGTATAAAATCATTTATCTTTGAAGAAAAAATACCTTTAAATTCTAATTTTTTAGCATGGTAGAGGCTTAAAAAATCGTTGCGAAAGGGACATCTTGGTACACCGTGTTCACTTTTAAAGACTTGTTGTCAAACTGACCGTTCAGTTTAAGGTTGCATATTTTGTATTTAGTTTAAAAGACTGATGTTAAAGTATTGACATATACAATTAAATCACTTATTTCTCTTCATTTTTTTTATCATTTTCCAGTTGTCAAAAATGGACTTTTAAAAAAAAAAAAAGGCCCATATCTAAACAGTCTCATGTCGAAGGAGCATTATTTTATATACTGATGTCTGATGTAACTGACGAATAATTAAAAATTAAACTTCTACTGTTTTTTTTATACGAATAAGAAATTATAGGTTGTTCTATGTTATCAAAATATGGAGGTATAAAGTTTTGAACGGTAGAGTCATAAAAAATACTAGACAAATTGATAAAATCAATACCTCTATTAAGGTATTTTATTTTTATGAAATATGCTTTTTATGATCTTTAGGTTTGTCAATTTGATGGAACAGTCTATGGTGACAAAAGGCTGTAATAATACGCATACACTCATATATTGGACTGAAAAACGGTACTGTATCACATTCGTTATAAATATTATGTAATTTACTAATTAGCATTTGGCCCAGTTTGCATAATAATTGATGTCTACCATTGTTTTTAAATATAGATAAAAAAATCATCAAGTGTAAAATTAAAACGATATTTATTTCGTTGATTGCGGTAAATGCGATTGCCATGAGACCTATGATTTCGTTGTCTTTCATCAACATTAGTCAAGATATCAATAGAGGAAGTTTTAGATATGGTCCCTTGGTCCATTATATTGTTATTTAGACCTATGGAATACGCTGTCTGTAGTCGTTTAATCCAAGAAAGTTCGCAAAGTTTACATGAATCTTCAAACTGTTTATGTGATTGTTCTGGTTGTTCCAGGACGGTTTGAAGTGGTTGGAATTTTATAAATCTAATGTTGTGTTTTGTGTTTTTTTAAATGTTGGTAAATTAAACTTTTGGATTTCTTAGGTCTTCGGAAGCGGTATAGATGTTCTTGTGTTCGTTTGAAAAAATCACGTCCAGTTTGCCCTACATATTGAATACTACAGTTCGGTTTTGTTCATGTTACAAGATATATGAGGTTTTGGGTTTTTCAAGTAATGTCATATGAAAAGGAAAGAGAAAAAGTTATTCCGTTCACTGATGAACGAACAGTATTATCTGAAGATAATCTGGAGTATGTACTATGTTAATAAGAACATATTGTATCTTTTTGAAACGTTGATTCCGCGTATAAACCAATTAAAAACAAAAAGAAAAAGACCCGAAAGAAAGAAGAAAAAAAAAACATAAAATAAATCTAGATCTTCTCCGAAAGCAAACTATAAATACGATAAGATGTTGAATCACTCCACCTGCGCTTTCAGTTATGTTTTGTAGATTTTATTTTTCATTAAATGTGAAAGACTGTTTGTCCTTGAGTCGGTGTTGATTGGATCTCTAAGTAGTTTGTAATTTCCTAATTAATACAGATACAGTCTCATAACAACTGTTCGAGTACACAGTGTTTACAATGTTTTGTGTCAGATTTTGGACAATAAATGGCTGATATGCAATATAATTGTCATCGTATTTTAAGGGGGCGATGAGTTTTCATCACAAATACATATCAACTACATGAAGATACTTAATGTCAAAAGCAGCACCGACAACCTTGTATTGTCTGAAAATGTTGACAAGATATTTTAAGGACAAAAAGAGCAAAAAACCAAAGTTTGGACTGGTATACATACCTAACATGATAAATGCAGTTTTGCAACTTTTTTCTCATAGGAATCGTAGTTTGCAGCACATTTCTATATAAAGCACAATAATGTGTTCACACTGGAATCCTCTGTATTATTTATTTCCAATTTTACCCTTTTAACATTCCAGAATCGACTTATATTGCGGAAAATTAATTTTGTCGATGTATCACTATCTTACAGCACGAAAAGTTTTTATGTATACGCGTAGAGATATATTTGTGATTGCTACTATGAGGGTTTGGATGGGGTCCTTCAATTCTTTATTCTTTATTTTTTTTAGCCATTTTTCTCTATTCTTCATACATTTTGCCCATTATTTTCTATTTTTTGGGCCTATTTTTTCTATTCGTTATTTTTGGACAATTTTTCAGTAAGTAGTGATTCATTATTATCTGTTCTTAAACCCCTATCTTGACCCTCTACAATAATATTAAGGCTTTGGGAATTTGTGCTGTATGAGCGTTTGTCCTATCATCGATACAGTGTAACCTATTACTTAAAAAAATGTTTTCGGAAAAGAATAATTTTCTTTCTATTTCTATATCATAGACTTTTCTTAAATCAGGTATTTTTCAGTTATTTAAAAACATAGGTATTGTATTTTCCTCTAAAATGAGACATGTTGACGTTTTGCTGTGGACACTTGTAAATCTAAATTAAACCGCTTTTGTTCTTTTAAAATACAATAAAAAAAAATGATAGCATTAATTAGAAATCCAAATTGTAAGGTAATGAGAAAAAAAAGCATATGGTGTATTTATTCATGACACAAAAACACTACTTGCACATGATAAATGTCGACAGTGCCGTTGTTATACATATACCGAGTTAAAAAATTGCGCGTTTATCTATAGTATTTCCAAAGAGTAATCATTGTTCTACTAACTTCCATGAAATTGTGTGTGAATTGGAAATGTATATGGGGATAATATATTTATCTTAGTAAATGGTCAAATTTGTATTTTGCAACTGTAGCCAGCAAAACAAAAATGGACCCTAATAAATCTTTTTCAAAACATAATTTCTTTTCTTAAATGTTGATCTTGTAATGTTTCGAATTCTTTGAGGAACCATAAAGGGGACTACACTTATGAGATTGAAATTGAATTGTGGCAGCGCAATCTAGGAAATCAAGATAAAGCATTCTCTATCAATATGACATAGTCAATGAACAAAAGGGGGAACTTACTGACTCTCCATTCCAGATAATTTTACAATTGTAAAATTTAATGATCCCGTTCTCTTTTCCTCGAATGTGACATCACCAAATTAGATTTAGTACTGAGTTTGCTTGAGCAACACGACGGGTGCCACATGTAGAGCAGAATCGTTTACCCTTCCGAAACATCTAAGATCACCCCGGTTTTTTGGTGGGGTTAGTGTTGCACAGTCTTTAGTTTTCAATGTTGTGTTTTGTATACTGCTGTTTGTCTCGGTTTTCGTTTTTAGCCATGACACTGCCAGTTTGTCATATATTTATGATTTTGAATATCCATTTGAAATCTTCCGCCTCTTTTTTATTGAGATTATGAAATTTTAGTGGTGTTTTCTTCCTGCGTGTACAATGTATCAAGGCAATAATAAATAATAAAAAAACAAACACAAAAATAGAATACAAAACAAAAACAAAAACAAAAACAACAAGTCCATAAGTCACAATAAATTTAATAAACTTTGTATTGCACTTTAACCATGCAGAAGAATCATTAAACACTCCTTCAATAAAGTGTTTCGATATCATTACTTAATTTTGTAATAATTATCATATTTCCAAGTTTAATGTTTTGATTGATTTAAGTTACTGTAACACGTCAAGATGACTAATTGTTATTTTAAACTGAGCCATGTAGACTGAGTGCGCTCTCTTTGAAAATCAATAATAACATTTTTAGACTTCCGTCTTCTAAAAGTGCAAAATAATTTCTTAAGTGTCCGCCGAAATTCTCCACTCATTGAGCAATAAAGAATGAAGTTAACAGCATTATTGATGAGAGCTAAAATATCCATCGCATCTCCGAGAGGAATGTACACGTTGTCGAAAAATCCCTTTAAAACTACACTAAGAATAATCAAAATTCCTTGAGGAAACTCTGTCAGTAGGAAAAGAACAATGACTGTCAACAACATTATTGTTGTCTTCGATGTGTCTCTTGGTTTGTTGGAAAACACCCCGCGTTTCACTTTGCGGGAAACTGCAAGCAATCGCCGATTTACTGTTTTAAGCAACATTGATCCATATATGATCATTAAAATACAAGGAAAGATTTTTGCGAGCGAACTATACAACATAAGATTCATCATAACTACCGCTCGGACATGAGGTGTCCCTAATTCGAGATCGCGTAAAATAAACATGGTTGTGTTTTGATATTTAACCAATTTATTTGACATGTAATTCGGAATCATTAATATCACAGATGCAATAATTATCACAAACACAACTAATCTTGCTCTGATGAGACGGCGCATGCGTGTTAACGATCCTTTGGCAGGCGAATGAATATGGCGGTATCGAAATATCGCCATTGATACGCCTAGCCATATCGATATAGTGTGAGCAGTTGCCGAGAAATTGACATGAAAAATCAAAAACATCATCCACCCGTACGAGTTTTTCTCTTCCGATATGTATCCAGACGGAAACTGGCAATAGAAATGAAGCGCAAACGGTACATACGAACACATTGTCAGAATGTCAAATACGGCCATCGACGTAAGAATAAAGTTGATTGGTGTTTGCATGTGCTTCCGGGTCAACACAGTAATGTTTATGACATTGGTTGGAATTCCGAAGAAGCATACGAATAGACTAAGATAACCATGGACTCCCATATACTTTAAACTTATCGATTGGAGAGAGGGGTTCCAAAAGGGTTCTTCGTTGTGTTGAAAGTATAAATGCTTGTAATGCGATGCGTTAAATATACTAGTTGTTAATTCCATAATCAGTGTGCTGTTATACGTTAGTAAAAAAGTCATTTCTCCTCTTCAAAGTGTATTTCTGTTAAACTAAAATACGTTTGACCTTCGGCTTGAACTTAATCTCCAAAACTGATACATGTAGCTACTACCAAATTTGTCATGGGCCAAGTGTTATGGCTATAATCTCAATCTGGTTTGAAAATCTTTTAAACTTCTCACTGAAAAAAAAGTTATACAGTATATTCATACATATTATAGACAGATTAATTTTGGGATGTATGAATTTATGTATATCATGTCCTTTTTCTATATAGGCCCTGGTATCGCACCGAGACTACCATATCAGCCAAAGGCGTTAACCGAGGGCTGATATGGATCGAGGGATGGTACCAGGTACAATATGGAAAAAGGACATGTTTTAATCTATTGATCACATATTAAACAAATGCTTAAAAAGTAGAAAGAATTGAATTTTTCCGTCTGGCAAGATCATGCATTTTTTTCTCCCCTGAATATTTTTTTTATTGATGAATTTGAGAAATTTAAGTATTCAGTCTTACCTCAAGTAGACACAACAAATCAATTTTTAAAATTGTCCTCACAAAAATGTGTCAGTGCTATTTCATTCCATCTGTTGAAATGACCATCAAAGATGATTTACATCTTCTTTTATATTAACACTTTCAAGTTCACTCATGTTTATCACGGTTCGATTAAAAATAACGGGAAAGGATAAATTAATAATGTCACTCGGAGGTGGGAATATGTTATAAATGTGTCAGAACCTACGAATGAAGTAATATTAATTCACACCGGGTATACCAATCTGAAACCATGGAGGGATCCGAATCCCTAGGAGCATTTAATGAAAAGTTTTTTACGGTGGATAAGTAAAATCTGGATCCGAATCCCTAGATGGAATTATGGAATTGGATCCACATTTTACCTACCCACCGTTACTAACTTTTCAGTAATTGCTCCTCGGGATTTGTATCTGTCCCCGGATTTTAAATTGGACCTCTGTTGTGTTCACTTATCGCTACACTAACCTTCGGTGCAGAGATTTAGATGGAATGGCGGACCAGTTTAACCGGATTTCAGATCAAGATACCCGGTATATTAATTTACATTCTTCCCGAATAACCACTGAATATTAAACAAACAATACTTAATCAATGATATAAAACTGAATCGATTTAGGCATTCCATATCATTTTAGGATGTTCGCTACTCTGTTTCAAAGTTACAAGCTTTTTAAAAGACTGTTATAGATTGATAGTTATAAATAAAGGAACTAAATCAGCAGAAAAAAATGAAGGGTCCGTGTGCTTGTTTACGAGATATAAACCACTGAAAATTTGGCGGGAAATGATTCTCTCTAGACGTTTTTTACATTTAACATTGACACCTTTATTCATTCAAATTCATTCAAAAAGTATAAAAAAAATGACAAGGATTTTATAAGATTTTGAAATATGGCTTTTTAAACTATATGTCATAAAATTATGAAAAAAGCAGGGGATAAAGAGCAACATTTTTTATGGTACTACATGGATAAAACCAGAGGATTCCGAATATCTGGCCATAATTCAAAAACAAGAGGAGCGAACATCCTTAAAACTACAACAAAAAGACATCAAAAAGCTATTTTGACACATTTCTTTCATTTTACTAGTACCTTATATTTAAACAAGTCGAGAAGGAACTACTTACCATTCCGGAGCACCAGTTTTTGATGGGGTTCGTGATTCTCAATATTTAGTTTTTGGTTTGTTGTTTTATTGTTGTCTGTCTTATCGCCCCTTTTCATACATGGTATGATTATAAAATAAGAAGATGTGGTATGATTGCCAATGAGACAACTCTCCAACAGAGAACAAATGACATAGAAATTAACAACTATAGGTCACCGTACGGCCTTCAACCAATACCTCATAGTCAGCTATGAAATGCCCATGGCAGAAATGAAAAATGTTAAACAATTGTCTGTTTTTTTCGACTTATGATTTGTGATTACCCTCTTGGTATCTTTACTTCCTTTTTATATTTAATATCCATTAATATAGTGACTTTTTTCTAGATGTTTTGCTAAGTGTACATCCTCTTCCCACATTTAATTGTGCCAAGTCTTGGATATAACGAAAACAACTCATTCTACAATCAAAATAATTTACTTTCAAAATTGAGGTTACTAACAACTTCTACAATTGTCTAATGAAATATTCATTTAATTTAGAAAACTCTTCAATTTTCAACTCTTTCCAATTATCATGTACAAATGTCACTTCATTTTCATCGCCAATTTTATTGAAATTGTCACTTTTATTGGAAAAATTCTTTTAAATGAAAATATAAAATCACTCAAGGGGAAACTTCATTACTATATTCATCACGTATCAACTTCTTATAGGATTGTTGTGTCCTTTTTTGTCAAGAATGATCGATTCTACTGGATGAGCTTTTTCAGAATTTTAGCAAAAATTATTATGGTAAGTAATGACATTCATTGATAAATAATATTACTGATTCAGACGGAAAATATATTATTTTCAAGTTTAGGAACTATTTCGTCTCGAAATCGTATGGGTATATGCAATCAATACATGTAATGGATAAACAGTTTCTCTTCCGGCGATAAACGAAAGAAGACATCGATTTTAAGTTTTCAGAAAAGCTGCGTTTAAAATGTTTTTAGCTACGAAATGCGTCCAGTAGTCATTGGAAGCAGTTCTTTTTATCACCTTTATAAATCGTTGTAACTACTACTAATTTAAAAATGGAACACTTGACTAATTAAGCGTTATATAACATACATACTACATATGCACAGACCAAATTTTTTACTGAGTATGGTATCAATTTTAAAACTTCCAGTCTGTCCCAAATTTTTTAAGCTAGTCTAATAAAATATTTCAAATATATTTTGTTTTCTCATGAATACAGCTCTAATATCGGCCGCTGGATATTTTAAATTTAAAATTAATCTACTACAGAAACTCATGAAAGATGTCAAGCTTATAATTTTGTATGCCAGACGCGTGTTTCGTCTACAAAAGATCCAGCAGTGACGCTCGAATAAAAAAAGTTAAGAGGTCAATAACTCTGGAAGGTATATCTATCTGATCAACACCACTTTAACACGTATGTATGTTTCGTCTGTGTGTTGACATCTAGGTGTCCTTGTGTCGTTAATTAAGTTGCTGTCTCATTGACGTTTACACAAATATACAATATTAGGTCAATATCAGAAAAATATCATTTTTTTTATGCGCGGCTTAGAAACTGCATGGGAGGTTCACTGAGCCCTTCTACTGTTTCGTACCGAATACAAAAAAAGTATAGATTATAGGTACTGACGTTGTTTATCTTCTTAATTACGTGTTATAGGATCCTTAATTTGTCTTTGTATATTATAAGTCTTTTCTGTTTAGTCCATTTTTGGTAATATTCTTTTGGCGTGGCTCGGTACTTATACATCCCGCCATTGTGTTATTGTGCTATGTCGCGAATCGATTTGGCCCTAGAAATTGCTTACTAGAGGCATACGAAAGGGACGTTCTTATGCAATACTTCGATGTCAAATCAAAAGTCCAAGCATTGGACAAGTATCAGCAATTACAAACAATTAAGCACCCCCCCCCCCCTCCACCACTAAAAAAAAAACAAAAAAAAAACAAAAACATTAAAACATAAAAAAAACAACAAAAAAACAACAAGATAAACAAAAACTAAAACAACTTAAAAAAACTGAAAGACAAAGCAATAGTCCAAATTTTATAAATAAATAATTCTAAGGTTTTCACAAGTGCTGATCTATAGAAGCTTACGTCTCAGAAAAAGCTAATTATGTGGAATGTAAAGACATGTGATATGTTATGATATAAATTGATAATACAGAATGTGTTAAAGTATTTTTTATATGGCTTCAGCTTACAAATAATCTAAGCTGAAATACGTGAATAGTTCACATTAAGGTCAAGGGACGGTAAATACTGTGTTTAAATTTTAATATTGCACAATTAAAGTCATGGTTTTCTCAGACTTTTTGTGAAGTCTTAATACTAAATCCGCTAGATGCGTTTTGTATTTATACGTTAGTCTGGGATAACATGATTAATGTATTAGTTGCAATTTGCTTCACTTTAGTTTTGCGTAACTGCGAGTTCTCTTAGATCAGTACTTTATGTTTTTGTTATTTATGTAAGTTTTGTTTGTGCTTAATGCCAATCTAATGAGGCAAGCATTCTGCAACTGAATTTTCAGTTTGTTATTCTGTTCTACTGCAACAACAGCGGTTGAGTGCCTACAAAAAGCTTAACCTCGCCATATACTTTATGTGCTTGTCCCAAGTCAGGAGCCTGTTACTCAGTGGTTGTCGTTGGTTCCTGTCTGTCATATTTGTATTTCGTTTCTTGTTTTCTTATAAATCCGCAGGCCGTTGATTCTTTCGCGTTTGATTGATTGATTGATTGAGTTGTTTCACATTTTGTCACATTTTTTTTTGTATGTCAATTGTCGAATAGCATAAAAAAATAGTGTAGAACTGTGGTTTCGAAAAAACAAGTATAAATACAAATTCGAAAGTATGATATTGTTTACCTTAATCGCTGAAAAAGGTTACTTTTCTAATATTCTTGATTGACCAGATATCCACAGCTGTATAATAATCAAATGAATAGTTTTTTATTGACTGAGCACCAGCTTAGTGAATTAATTGTTTCTCGCGGATTAATATTAACGTAAAAAGTGTAATATTTCCTGTACCAATAAATTTCATAACTGCAGCACGTCAAGCAACAAACAGACAATGTATTAAAGTCAGTTATTTAATTATAAGTCATTATTAGCAAGAGTTCTTTACGTGCAATCCGGCATTCATTTAAATGTACTTTATGAGGATCTGGAAAAAAAGGGGTGGGGGGCTGTTTTTTCAAATTTTTTGTCATTTTTCTCTATACTAATATTTTTTTCCCATTTATTCTATTCTGTATATTTTAGCACCCCTTTATTCTCTATTCTCTATTTTTTTGCCTATTTTTTTTTTTTTGGACAAACACCATCCTGACCCTCCTTAATAGGGACACTGGGCTTTAGGGTTATTGTCAGATAAGGGTTTGTTGTAGGTTAGGGTTATTATAAGGTAGGGATAAGGTTAAGGTAGGGTTTAGAGTAAGGGATAGTTTAGTATTGTCCTATATGGGCTGGGTCCTTAAAGTAAATGAACGCCTGACATCCTATAAAACGGTATATAAATACTTGAATTTTGCAATGAAAATATTCCACAATTAGACGTACATTATCATAAGTGGTTAGGAAAATAAAATTGTAAGTTGATTAATATTTGGCTGCTTATTGTCCAGCTGACCAATATCAAAAGCATATTATGTAAAACAGATATATAATTGTAAATTAAACAATCAGAATTATAATTTTTTAAACAATCACATCGTATTAAATTTGATATATATTTCCTAACATTTTCGGGAGCCTCGGTGGCCGAGTGGTCTTAGTAGTTAATCTACAATTATATCACTAGTCGTCAATACTGATGTTGTGAGATTGATCCCTAGACGTTCGACTCCGATTTTAATTTACTAGAATAACCAGTTTTATAGACGAAAATATGTATGCAAACTAAGTCATGATGGGGGTCCATAAATTATACAAGAACTGACTTTGACTTAATATATATTTTTTATAAGGAACCCTGTGTGCTGTAGCTTTTGTGATAGCAGGAACCCTCTAGGAAGAAAATCCTGATATGTAACGAGATCCCGGAACGAAGTATCAACTGGGAAATATCAATACTCCGCATGCATGGAATACGCAAAAGGTTCGTTCTAAGTCGATCCCCACTGTCGATATTTATGTGGAAATAAAGGTATGAAGCAGAGCTAGCTGTCTCGTAGACTTTTTTTTATTTTAAGTTCGATGCAATAGATGGTACATAATAGTTACTATACTGTGAATCACCACAGAAAGGGTACACTCTATATTCCCGAACTTTCAGCCTTCTAGTATGAACTAAGTCTGCTTCATACGGATAAGGGGAAAAGTCGGCGAAAGGAGGAATACATAGGTTTCCCATAAAAATGCTGATTTTCTGTTGAAAGAGAAATGTATTGTCTATAAAAATTACTGCGTCTTGATGATATCAAATGAAAGTAACATTTAAATAATTCTATTTGTACAAAGAGTTTTTCTGGATTTACCTTAAGCAGGAAAGTTCAAAGCCAAAACAAAGAAAGTCAAGAATGTATACGTACCCAAACACTTGAAGAGCTATATCACAAAAAGGGACCTAAACATTATAGCCAAATCCATCAAAAGTCAACTTTGTCTGCGGGAGTTGGAACATTAGATTTTTAATAAAGTGATAAATATGTTATAAATCATCCCAGTGCTGGAAAATGATTACTGAACTTTTATTGATTTTAATCAAGAAGCTTTCAATGTGCAATATTATGGCATTCCTAAAGACGACCTTTATATGCATTTAACTATAGTCGTCTGTTTCACACCGGTCACTTGTTTAACTAGGATCAGGGACTAGACCTTCGTACTTTATGGTCTGCACCCAAGTTTGCAATGTTATAATCTGATACCCCTTTCCCAAAAGGAAGGGTCACATCTTTTCGCACACACACTTGATAGCTATGTTTTGTTGGTCGCCTGGAAATTACAAAAATGCTAAGAAATCAAAGTGACTCTTAAAACTACTTTACTTTCTATGCGGCACGTTATCCCATAATTAAAAGGATAACACTTTTATATGTAACAATTTTGAGGAAAAATAAAGTAAAAGATTTAAAAAGTCAGTTTTTTTTTAAATATCTCATCATTTTAATTGTCGAAACGTTTGCTCTGATTTTTTTTTATTATGTCCCTCAATAGCGACAATTGGACAGATGGCTAACACGAAAGGTCAATTTTATATAGATCATGTTAACGAGTAGTTGTGATTATCGCCTCTAAGATAATAAACCATAATCTATAATCAGGACACATTATTCACACAATAAAAATGATTTCTATAAGAGATCGTGAAATGAAATCATAATATCCTGTTTTAAAGATCACATATTTGTGATAAATAAGCTTTATCTGGTCCTATATATTGATCAATACAAATTATGATGGTTTCAAGGTAAATGCCCAACAAGAAAATGACGGTTCAATTACATAGAGAGATTTTGCTTAGTTTTCCACTTGCAATGGTTAATTATTATAACAAAATTGTCACAGCTGCTTGAATATGCTTATTTCTACAAACTATATGTATGTTTGCCCCTATTAACACATACATAATATGAATAAAAGAAGACGTTGGTCATTGGCAACAACCCAACGACACAACTAGCCAAACGACATCTAAAGGGAGAGTTAGTCTTCAATAATAGACAAGTGACTATACAATATTTCAAACTCAAAATCGTCCTGAGTCGGTTAAAGTTGTGCATAAATTAAATGGAAAAATTAAGATCTATCTTCAACACCTTCAAACTCCGAAACAGTGGTGACGTTGCTTCGCTTAACTTTCACAAAGTCAACGTAGCGTAAGCAAGGAGGACGTCACCACTGTTTCGGAGTTTGCAACACCTTATTCTCCAAATAACAAAAATAGATATGACGTACGAAAACTTCGGAAGAATAAAATACTTCTGCACTTAAAGGATACAAATACGAAAAGGTAAGTTTTTGACAGGGATTAGATCCTGGAATTTTGACTGCTACTGGAAATTGAAGGTATATTGGATAGAAACAGAAACTTTATGTCAGTAGCAACATGCTTTCTACGGACCTGAGAGGAGGTGTGAACAAGGGTGACCGGACCTTCTGATTCCCACTTCTCACCCTCTGACTCTCGGACGAAAATCGGTAAAAAAAACTTTTCTAGCATATCACTATTTTTACTCACCCTCTTCCCACCCCTGACGCCTGCTTCCCTCACGCTGACTCAAGTCCCCTTATTTCCATGTTCATTAACCCCTGTCCACCCCCTCTGAGAGAGTTGTTGCAAGGATTTATTTAACGTGCAGACAACGTGGCACTCTCCCTGCACGAGACACGGACTTTAACGTCCTTATTTCCAACCGCGATGACAGTTATGGGAAAATTCGTTGGGAGGTGAACTAATTTTATACTTTATGAAAAAATAATTTTTTGATCTCATCAGTGCATATAAATTTGAATCAATTTTTTTCAGTAACTGTGACAACTTTTATAGGTCGTTACATCCCTTCTCCTTTAGTTGACCATCGATAAAATAAGTACAGTTGACTTTCAACCGATTTGTTCAATCGAAATCGTCAACCATTTATTCGTTTGTTGAACTTTTATCGTACGTGTAAACGATTCTGTTAGATACAAAATTATTTTTCCAAAAAAACAACAAATCGAAATAAATAAATAATGACTAATAATTCCATAAATAAAGCCGATTTGTAAAAAGTAATATTAATCATATAATACATTGCAACATCATTAATCTAATTGAAACAAGTTGTTGATGTTAAATGAAAATAGCACTTAATAAATTTCGTGCGTCAGAATGACTTTTCTGGATTAACCTTCATAAAAAAAACGCTAAAATCTAAAATTGAAAGCCAGGGATTTATAAATACGTAGTAACGTTACAAGGTATATTTGTTAAAAAGAGACCTAAACAAATAACTAAATTCATCTAAGGTGCATAAAAAAATTCCTTGCAGGACTATAGAAAAATACAATATCGTGCATTATATATATATTACAAGAATTTTTACAGTATAGGCTGAACTATTGTTTATTATTGGTATGGTGTGTGTACAGTCTTAGGTCAAAAGTGTTTCACCTTTTGGAAATTCCCCTATTATTGCATATAAAAACACATTTTCAATATAAATTCTACTTAAAATACTTCTTGTCCAAATTGAATGATTTTTCCCCATTAAATACAGGAATGTCTGCAGTTTATTTGAATAATTATGAAATATATTTATAATATATAAAGTTAAGGAAATCACAGTTCAAAGACAAATATGAAAACAAAACATGGCAATATAGGAAAAAATGACACTTAATTTTAATATTTGTATACAAATAATGATTTCTCAGTAATGACATATCATAGAAATATTTTAAAATAGCCATAAAAAACTGTACACTTTTATTAGTTTAACATTGAAAATTTCATCAAAATCGGACTTCAACCTAATTTTTGACAATGGTTTTAAAAATTGTGTTTTCATATGTATTGAAATAATAGGGGAATTTCTGTTAGGAGAAACACTTTTGACCTTAGACTGTATATGTAGCTGGACAACTGTTGGCAAAAGTTATCGGCAAAGCTGTTCATTTTTAATTATTGTCACCGCAATTATGCTATAATGACTATCAGCTTACAAGATGGCACTATGGTACAAATAGGTCTAATGAAATCTCGTCACCATACAAACAGAATTTTTTTTTCTGTAAAACATGAATATCATAGATGATTAATGGAGTTATGTGTTAATTAAACAAGTTGATAATGTTGTTATGCGAACGAACCTTGTCGACACACCTGGCCGTGCTCCTTTAAGAGTTGCGATTCCCTCAGTTTTTAGCTCATCTGGCCCGAAGGGCCAAGTGAGCTTTTCTCATCACTTGGCGTCCGTCGTCCGTCGTCCGTCGTCGTCCGGCGTCGTCCGTCGACGGCGTTAACTTTTTACATTTTGAACTTCTTCTAGAGAACCACTGAATGGAATGAAACCAAACATGGCATGAATGTTCCTTATGAGGTGCTGACCAAGTGTTGTTACTTTGTAGCCGATCCATCATCCAAGATGGCCGCCAGCGGGTGACTTATTTTAACATAGGACCCTATGGGAAATGCATACAAATGACTTCTTTTAGAGAACCACTGAATGGAATGAAACTAAACATGGCATGAATGTTCCTTATGAGGTGCTGACCAAGTGTTGTTACTTTGTAGCCGATCCATCATCCAAGATGGCCGCCAGCGGGGGACTTAGTTTAACATAGGACCCTATGGGAAATGCATACAAATCACTTCTTTTAGAGAACCACTGAATGGAATGAAACCAAACATGGCATAAAATGTTCCTTATGAGGTGCTGACCATGTGTTGTTCCTTTGTAGCCGATCCATCATCCAAGATGGCCGCCATCAGGGAACTTATTTTAACATAGGACCCTATGGGAAATACATGCAAATGTCTTCTTTTAGAGAACTACTGAATGGAATGAAACCAAACATGGCATGAATGTTCCTTATGAGGTGCTGACCAAGTGTTGTTCCTTGGTAGCCGATCCATCATCCAAGATGACCGCCAGCGGGGGGACTTAGTTTAACATAGGACCCTATGGGAAATACATAAAAATGTCTTCTTTTAGAGAACTACTGAATGGAATGGAACCACACATGGCATGAATGTTCCTTATGAGATGCTGACCAAGTGTTGTTACTTTGCAGTCGGTCCATCATCCAAGATGGCCGCCAGCGGGGGACTTAATTTAACATATTAGGACCCTATGGGAAATACATACAAATGTCTTCTTTTAGAGAACCACTGAATGGAATGAAACCAAACATGGCATAAAATGTTCCTTATGAGGTGCTGACCATGTGTTGTTCCTTTGTAGCCGATCCATCATCCAAGATGGCCGCCATCAGGGGACTTAGTTTAACAAAGGACCTATGGGAAATACATGCAAATGTCTTCTTTTAGAGAACTACTGAATGGAATGAAACCAAACATGGCATGAATGTTCCTTATGAGGTGCTGACCAAGTGTTGTTCCTTGGTAGCCGATCCATCATCCAAGATGGCCGCCAGCGGGGGACTTATTTTAACATAGGACCCTATGGGAAATGCATACAAATCACTTCTTTTAGAGAACCACTGAATGGAATGAAACCAAACATGGCATGAATGTTCCTTATGAAGTGCTGACCAAGTGTTGTTACTTTGCAGTCGGTCCATCACCCAAGATGGCCGACAGCAGGGGACTTAGTTTAACAAAGGACCTATGGGAAATACATACAAATGTCTTCTTTTAGAGAACCACTGAATGGAATGAAACCAAACATGGCATGAATCTTCCTTATGAGATGCTGACCAAGTGTTGTTACTTTGTAGCCGATCCATCATCCAAGATGACCGCCAGCGGGGGACTTAGTTTTACATAGGACTCTTTGGGAAATACATAAAAATGTCTTCTTTTAGAGAACCAATAAATGGAATGGAACCAAACATGGCATGAATGTTCCTTATGAGATGTTAACCAAGTGTTGTTACTTTGCAGCCGATCCATCATCCAAGATGGCCGACAGCGGGGGATTTAGTTTAACATAGGACCCTTTGGGAAATACATACAATTGTCTTCTTTTAGAGAACCACTGAATGGAATTGAACCAAACATGGCATGAATGTTTCTAATGAGTTGCTGACCAAGTGTTGTTACTTTGCAGTCGATCCATCAATCAAGATGGCCGCCAGGGGGGGGGGGGGCTTAGTTTAACATAGGACCATTTGGGAAATACATACAAATGTCTTCTTTTAGAGTACCACTGAATGGAATGAAACCAAACATGGCATGAATGTTCCTTATAAAGTGCTGACCAAGTGTTGCTACTTTGTAGCCGATTTACTGTTCAAGATGGCCACCAGGATATCTTATTAAATAACGGGACCAATATTAATCAAAATTTGGCCTCAATCATTATTTGGGTATCTGTTATGATTTTTATCTATCTTTACATGATTTCTAAAACCAAAGTAGAGTCAGGTGAGCGACACAGGCTCTTGAGAGCCTCTAGTTTGTTTAACCTATAGATTTGGATCATCTAAATGATATGAGATTTGAACGTAGGTAAATTACTGGTGTCTCCAGTTTATAAATCATACCTAGACCAGAGAGAAATGTAAGAAAAAATGCCAATTATATCGAATGATTTGGAGCATTTAAAAATTAATTCACTTACTGCGGATTCATTATTAGTCGTTGGATACCAATTTTCATGGGTTTCGTGGGTACATGTGAACCACGAATTCAAATGCTCAACAATTCCATTTTTTTCATAGGCTTTGTATGCAGAGATTGGTAAACCCACGAAATCTAATATCAACGAAAATGCAAGTTTTTCTCAATCCACGAAAATTGATACCGACGAAAATAAATGAATCTACAGTAATAGTCATACCACAAAAAATAATTACTTTGCATGTTATTATCGCTTTTCTATCTTTTTTTATAATTATGCTATGGTTCAGCCATCAATATAATAAGTCAAAATAAAGTCGTTATTTAGAAACGGGGTTTTATGAATTGGACTATATATAGGAGTGTACATGTATACAATTTGTTTTTATTGATTCCCCCCTGTCTTATTCTATTTGCTTAATGTCTAGTAATTACTTTTTCATATTTAATTTCTCGAAACCTTTATTACATATACATTGCCTTGCGAAATTGACTAAGGATTTGCTAATTTTGACCACAGATCGACGACATTGATTAAAGGTATATATATTTACTTTGTCGCAGATTGTACTGTAAAAAATAGTAGAAATTTGTCTAGGTAGAAACCAAAGCTAAAGACGACGCCCGTTTAGCTGTGTGGGATGTATAAGTAACACAATCACGTCCGTTCAGAATGGAAACGTTATTCATTATGTCTCCTTACAACTCTTGCAACTATAGTCTTTGATGGGTTGCCGTTTAAATTTCCAAACCAACATCCGGTTTACAAATTTTTAAAAACTATTGAATTAATTGTCAATTTGTTTTTTGCCCTAGGCCTGAATGTGCATGAAATATTTGCCACTGGCAACAGCAAACGTTAAAGAAAATTCAATCATTCATAGTAATATTTGAACTTTTAAAAGATTTTGATTATTTATAGGATATAAAAAAAATCGTATATAGTATATGATATATATCATGTACTGTATAAAAAAAACTTTGGATTAAACCGACCGGAAAAGATAAATTGAAGGCAATATTCTATTATACTTTATATGACCTAGTTGGTCAAGTGGTCTTAGGCGCTGGACCATTCGAGCAATAGTTTAGATTCCATTCCCACTGAAGGAAAAACAATATACTTTTCTCGGAAGAATGCGAAGTAGAAATAAATATAACGATGAAATTGTGACCGTAGCACATTGAATAATAGCACTGTAAAGGGTTTGCACTCTAAATGGCACATGGCGACCGTTTAATATGAAAATAGGAAAATAATTAAAAGGGGTATACATCTTGCACGAAGTTAACAATTAGACCCGTTCTCCAATTGTTATCGGATTAACCAGCACTATATGACAATGGCATTTCTAATGGTAGTTGAACATATAAACGTCTTCACTATTACATTATCATTATTTTGATCGTGGCACCTCAATAACTTTGTTCCGGGTTTGCACTCTAAAAGGCAAATGACGACCGTTTAATATGAAAACAGGAAAAAAAAAACTGAAAAGGAGTATACTTCTTGCATGTTAACAATTAGACCTGTTCTCTAATTGTTATCGGATTAACCAGCACTATATAACAATGGCATTTCTAATTGTAGTTGAACATATGAACGTCTTCACTATTACATTATCATTAATTCGAAGTTAACCATTAAACATGTCCTCTTAACGTGATTGTTATCGGATTGACCAGCAGTTAATGACAGTGGCCTTTCTAATGGTATAAACGTCATCACTATGTCATTATCGTTAATTTTACTTATTTAATTCGATATACAACTATAATTACTATGGCTATTATCTTTTGTTGTATATACAAACGCTGTTGTATCGCGCTGAAATCTGACATTATCAATAGGGTGAACTTTTCAACGCAGATATGGTTTTAACAATATGGTATATTCTAAAAGTACGCCAATGAGACAGCAACCCAACGACAATTATGACAGAAAAACATATGGAGGTCAATGTACAGCCTCCAGGTGCGGAATATTCCCGTTGTTTTGAAGACTTATTGCTGACCTTGGGCTGTTTTCTGCTCTTAGTTCGGGTCGTTGTCTCTATGACACATGTGCCGTTTCCATTCTCTATTTTGTTTAACAATAGAAGTGTGTAAGTATAATATGTCAATGTCTATATCGCCTTGAGTTAAAAAACAAAATGTGAGTGACTATCAAGATTATCCAACAACATCAAAAAGAATAAAAACATTGAAATATAACAAAAGAAAACACACTTACGAGTTCGTGACTAGGGACAAGCACATCAATACGTGGAAGGCTTAAACTCTCTCCTTTTTACATCTCGATCAGCGGATTTTCAAAAGGTAAATGGAAGAACGAAGAATGAAAACCAGTACAGGAAAAGTTTTTGAATCTTTGAATAAGGGATAATATTACATACAAGTAGAAGAGTAATAAACTAATCATACCACATCTTCTTATTTTTATATAGACCGCATCAAAGAAAATTGAAATCGAAATGCTCTTAGTTATTATAGGAATAAAACCACTAGTTCATTGGTCCTTTGCTTTCTATGTTAAATTCTGCAATATCAAGCATTCATACCAATTTTACCTTGATAAGTTTAGATATACTGACAGTCATTTTATGTCAAAACTTTCTTAACTGCATATAAGAGCGCACTGGTTCCCGAAAGTTCGGTAGTACAAAAACAGTACTTCTGATCTGAACAACAGGGCAAATTTGCCCCTATTTTAAGTTCATATATTTTGTTACTATTCAAAAGAAGCTTCCAAGATAGGTAGATTCTACAGTGATCCCAAGTCCTTAACATTTAATTTGATACCAATATAAACCAAATTTTTCACGTATTGGCAGCTACGTGTAGGAACTATTTTGTTTAATATATCCACTACTTTCTTGTACATGTTCTTTATGAGTGGCCCCAAAAAAGTGGTTTTATACACGAAAGTAAGCCCAAATACTTACCGTTGGTAAGAAATCCTAACCCCTATACACTCTAGTATTGATCGCTGTACTTGAGAACAGCATCATCGCAAATAATAGAGGAGGACACCGATTTTAGCAATGCCCAATATAAACTTGCATAATATTTCCATGGCGAGAAACGGAACATTTTAATTTTGCTTTAAACTTTTATAAATTAGCGCGCGAATTGTTAACATTATTTTGTTCGTTTAAGAGACACCAAACGAAATGATTGAATAATAACAGTATGATTTAAATCTGTAGCAATTGGTCTATAACACCACAAAGAAAGAGTTGAAGTACAAGTCCTTAACTTGTTATCTTTATAAATGAAATTATTGTAAAAGGATGGATTAAGAAGACCACTTTCGATTTAACCATTCATATTTAAATCTTAGATATAACAGAATGTATCACTATCGGTTTACTTCATGTATATAATTGCCCTTTAAAAAAAGACTTAGTGAAAATCATGAAGGTGTCCCTTTTCAGTAAATAAAATTGTAAATAGAAGCCTTGGAATACGATTTCAACTGAGATACACAGTAAATAATGTATATGCAAGTGCTATTCATCAGTTTTGAAAGTCTTTATTTGTAATCATATAATAATAAATTTAAGGATATACACAGTTATAATCACAGTTCTGATGAAACTATCTTGATTGATGTGTTTATTTTGACTATATAATAGCAAAACCCTACCAACAAGCGGATGCCACACCCCATAATAAAAAAATAAAAAACAAAAAAACAAAAAACAAAAATACAAGAAAAAAACAACAAAAAACATCAGAAAATTGGCCAAAGTAATGCAAGAAATCAAATTCTTACTTGAATACATATTAACACGGAAGTTTTAACAGGTCGCACCGTCTACATTGGTCTACGTAAACGGTTCGAGATTTACATTTCCCGATCGGGCATAAAAGGGGGTCGGGGGAAAAGAGTGTTGGTAATTAGCTATTTTATTCACCGAAAGAAACCGTCGTCTGTCACATATTAACTATTTTCTGATTTTGTTTAATAACACAGGATGCTATATAATACTTTGATCACATGACTCTTACACTAAGAGAGAAAAATAAACGATCTACTTATGGTTGAGATTTTTTGGCTTGCCAAGTACTGATGGAAGTTTTTAAATAATAACTACACACATCAGACGACTTTACTTTCATACAGAAATTTGTACTATTAAAAGCAGTACAAACGAAAAACTGAATTATTAAAAGTTCATCATATATGTTGACATCAAATTTATTTTTGAGATAAAACTGTGAAAGTAATCATTTTTTCTGTTAAAAAAAAACCTGTTAACACAGAGTCATAATATTGTATGAACTAATTATAAAGTCATACAATTGTTGAGCCCAGACACCAGTAGCACGTCTCACTTCTGTGACATTTGTCTTAGAAGAGAAAAAAAGAAAAGAAGAGAAAAAATAATCGGAAAAAGACAAATGTCATAATTTAAAAAAAAAAAAAAAAAAATGAAAATGAGATAAAAAAAAGTAAGTCTATTTCTTGATTTTAATTTATTAAAATCCTATTAGATATTCTTAATATTATATTTTCCCCTTCTAAACTCTCAAAAAAGTGTATAATAGTAATTAAAATAAAGATTAATAACTTACCTGCATTTAAATGCTACATGTATACAAGAACGTGTTAAACATCATCTGCTATAAACAGTAATGTATAATCATCCACTAAAATGCTTCCAATTAAGTTCAGGAAATTTTCAGGCAATACGCGGTAGAGATTTACTATATAAACAGCTTGACAAACTTGTTAAACGATCAGTTACCCTATACAGACAATCAATGTGAATGAACAGCATGTCATATTCAGTGCTTTGAAGAAAATACTATCCTATCGGACAACAATGGAGATGCTAATACTCCGAGATCTACTAGTAATTAACACAGCGTGCATATTCGATTCATTTAGTTTCTTTATATAGGAGCAAGCTTATTAATGCTTTAATTTTGTTTTGTCAATCAGTATCATGTTTTTGCAGTGTATTTATGATTATGTTTAGTGTCGTATACAGCGCAGGTCGCAAACATAGTAGAAAATTTGCAGGAGTTGTCTTTTCGTTGACGCCAGCTTCTGATGCTGAATTTGCTGATTAGAAACAGACCATTTCTCTAATATGTTTGTGTGTGTGTGTGTGTGGAAAGGGGTAAGGGGAAGTGTGGGATGCATTTTTGTTAAGCGGGAAAAACATTTTTTTTTCTCGGTTATAATTTAAAAAAATATTCTTTTCAATAATGTACAGGAAAAATATATTTTTAAAACTTTATGATGAGTTTACGCTTTGGCCCCTATGTCCCCTATAAGTTTTTATTGAAAACAATTGATACATTGATTAGACATTTGTCCCTCTCCACTATAATTGGATTCTTGTCTTGCAATGTTTAGTATTGAATATACATTTATCCATTTATAGGTCTCTGGTGGGAAGTTGTCTCAATTGCAATCATACCACATATTCTTATTGTTATAATATCCGTTTGCAATAATGATAAAACATTGGTATTTGGCGTATGATTACATTTGTTTTAACCCACGTTTCTAACATAATATAATATTCAGCATCAGTCCCAAATCATGCTTCAATGATGCTGTAAATGTCAGTTTGTTCATATTAAGGTTCTTTATTTGTTGTTATGACATTAGTTGTATGTTAATACGACAACAACAAATAACGCCAGTAAATACATTAATGAAAAATATCAAATAAATAGCAGTTTTATAAATCTTTCTCATCTAGACTGTTGTTGGTAGTTTCCTATGATGAACTATTTTGTCAGAACTGGGCCTTTTATAGCTTGCTTTACCGTATGTTGTTTACATTCTCGTCCTCTGAAGTCTGGTGGACAGTACTCCCATAAGTAATCTGACCATATTCTAAGTTTTATATCAAATGCTACCACCGTTGTCCTACTCGGTACTTTTTGATGATATGATGCATCACCCGCCATGCGAATTCACACTCGGTAAAAATGACCCAACCGGAAATAGGACAAAATCGGGAATTTTACAGATCAGACGAATATACTGATATCTAAACATATAAGACATCGACAATATGTCGCTAGTGAGTTGAGACACTGATATATCGTATCGGTCAACCAATTCGTTACATTGATCGTAAAACTTAGGTAGTGTCGATTTTAGTAGTTGTTCCTCATAACTCTGTAGGAGCATATTTTTTTTTGTGTAAGGAGCACATCCCTGTCAATGGATTCCGTTTAGTGTGACCATACACGAGCGTAACGTATTAAATGAAATGTGTAAACGCCATACGATGAAGCATATGGTATGATACTGCTTAGAAATGGAAAGTTGATAATTGGAAAGTTGAAATCATCATGTTTGTCATAGATTTCAGTTGGAAATCGTCCATCTGTGTCAAAATAGAGGAAACGATCAAGATATGAAGCAGACCTATTTTCGGTAGTATTCTTAATTTCAAATTCCCTGGGATATACTAGTATGAGATATAAGAACTCAGTGAAATGTGGGTTATTGAGTGGCAGAACGTCATCAGTATATCTGAAAGTAAAATTAAAGAACTTTGCAAAATGCTTTTTCTTTTTGTCTTTGAGACAATTATGTATGAATTCTGCTTCATATAAATACATAAAACAAGTAGACCAGTTGTGGTGCATATTTAGAACCTATTGGAATACCGACTGCCTGCTAAAATATCATTCCACCAAACCCAAAAAATATGTTGTATATTTTGATGATTTCATCTTCGGTGTATTTCTTGTGGGAATCAGTGTGGTTTTTCACTAAGTCAGATTTTCTTGAATTTGTATCTACGTTTCCCTTTTTTTGTAGAAAAAGTCCTGTTTAATGAGATATGTAGTCGATTATATCAAAGGTTTTAATATTACTGCAAAATTGTAAAGATTGTGATTAAAGATTTGTGTGTAGACCATTAGAATTTTTAAGAATCCATTTTGATTGACACCGCTGGTTGAATATACTTCATCACAATAGTTCTGCAGGCCACCTTTTACAATAACTATGGAAAGAATGACAATAAGAACTTTAGAAAGATGGTTAGTCGAACATCTTAAGAAAACGGCTATATATTGTTATTTATAAGGAATTTTTGTTAAGTTTGGGTATCTAATATGAATATGAGATATTTCCAACGTCCTTTTTTATATTAATACCAAAGGAGAGAAGGACAAATTCGTGATTTTCTAAAATCTTGTCTTTCGTGAATGATAAAGAGGTAAATGGCGAATTCATAGTTTTGCTGTGAATTCCAAGTTGTCTTCTAGTTAGACATTCCAAATAATGGTTTTTGCATAAACAAAAATATTGTTTGAGGCTTTGTCTGCTGGAACAACAACATATTTGTCGTGAAGGAATGATTAAGATCCACAACCTCAGGCTTCTTGTAAGGGTCTGAAAACCGTGAGTTCTTCTTACATCGTAGATTTTAAATGCTTGAATGCATGATTGGACGGATTTGATTCCTTCAGATAAAGTGTCCAGTTTTGGTTCATCAAGGATGAGTTTTACCCATTTTTCTAGCATAGTACTTAATGCATTCATTCATTACCTGAAATTCAGATGGGCTGTTGAATTCGATATTTCGGGCATTTTGGGTAACAGCTGAGTCAGATTTTGACGTACTAGTTCACAAGGTGACAGTCTGCATATCAAAATACTAGGATCTGAATATCTCCTAGTAAACCTATCTTGCACCTCAGTCACTCATGTAAAGCTAACCTTGAATAGTGTTGTCGGTTAAGTTTACACATAGTCCGAGTTAGGTTAAGCTACAACACGGTTGAAACAGTTTGCTTTTCTAATTAGGTCTCGAGGATACCCGATGAAGGTTATTACGAAGCAGTTTTCATGCACATTTAAGGTATAAAACCACTAATTCATAGCCCCATTGCTTTCTATGTTAAATTCTGCAATTTCAAGCATTAATGGCTACTTTGTCTTAAGTTCAAATAAAGTAGCAGTTATTTCATGTCAAAACTATACCATATCCTGACTTGTGCTGAAAAATTCAACATACCTTTAATTGCATATTAGAGTGTACTGGTTCCCGGAAGTTTGATAGTACAAAAACAGGTACTTCTGATCTGAACAACAGGGCAAATGTGCCCTCCTATTAAAAATTGTATATACTTCTTTATTATTCAAAAGAAACTTTCTACAAGGGTTCTACAGTGATCCCAAGTCCCCAAGCTTTCATTTGATACCAAAACTACCCAAATATTCCACCTATTGACAAAGATACAGCTATGTGTAGGAACTATTTTGTTTAAAATATGTACTACTTTCTTGTATGTTCTTTCCGACCGGGCCTTAATTAGTGGTTCTATACCTTAAGGCAGTAACATAGTTTATTTTAACGACCAGTGTTCTGTTGCATTTGAAATTATTTTAGTTGCATTATGCTAGTTTTACTGTCTCATGCAAGGTCTGCATATCCTATGCGCCTTATGTTGCATTTCTGCCTTCACTAGATACACTTATAGGGTTATATGTATGCCTTTATGCATGCAATACTATTGGCTTTTGGTTTTGTTTCGTTGCGTGTCTTTTTTATGCGAATCGTGATATTGATACCATCACGTTCAAACCTCCTCCTATCTCACGTTTGGCTTGGAACTGGGCAAAATGGCGTTATTACACCTAGCACAATGTTTATTTTCAAGAAGACTTTGTAATTAACATTTGGAAAAAACAGTCCATGACTTTATCTTTTTAAAATAGTTTATTCTCACCAATAACGTGTTAAACTTGTTGTAATATCAATATATATGCTTTTAATTGAAAAAATTGTCACAAAGCTTCTAGGATGACAAAGTATGCATCTAGGTGAACCAAAATTGTGGTTAAAAAACTTAACGCACCTTGTCTAAAAAATAACTTGTGCATTTTGCACAATATCAACCGGTTGGTTTTCCATGTTTTACTTAATAGATTCGGGTTTGAATATTTTCATTTAATTCTGTAGTAATTAGATCTTTTACCATTTCCACAAGGTAAACTAACAGAATAAATACTTGACAATAAGAATTCGGAGGTATATATCTCCAAGTTGATACGACATTCCAGGGCTTGTATTTCCTATCATGATTTCCTTGAAAGAGGGTTTTTGCTGACAAGGACGCTATTAAACCAAGAGTCCAAGTGGTGAAGTTGAAATCATCACTCCCTAAATTTTACGGACGCCGTCACGAGTTGATTGACCGTTATGGAATATCTGTTTCACAGATGACAGCGGATATGTTCCAATTGTTGTAACTACAATCCCGTCCCTTTTTCTCCGAATGTGACCTACCGAATTAGACTTATTACCGGGTTTGTACTAACATGAGCAACACAACGGGTGCCACACGTGAAGCAGAATCTGCTTGCCCTTCCGGAGCATCTGACATTACCCCTTGTTTTTGGTTTGGTTCGTGTTGCTCAGTCTTTAGTTTCTATGCTGAGTTTTGTGCACTGTTATTTGTCTGTTGGTATTTATCATTTTTGGCCATGGTTTTGTCATTTTATTATCAACTTATGAGTTTGAATGTCTCTTTGGTAACTTTCGCCTCTCTTTAACAGAATAATTACTTGACAATAAGAATTTATTATTACTGCCATAACATGACAATACTCTGTGATATTATAACTTGTAACCAAAGGGGTGAGGCAAAAATCATCTTTACTTCTAAACCCCCTTAATCCCTAAAATTTAAGGATTCTTTTCTTAATTGTTTTTACAATGCCTACATTTGCATACCTCTTGATATGCTTCACCCGATTACCAGGGACGACAGAAAATGATAAATGTAGCTTAAACAATAGGAATAATGTTTAAAATGTACCAACAAATGTTGCACACAACCTTACATGTATATTATAATTTCAGAATTTATGTTCTGATTATTTGTATGCTTGTTTAATCCTTTATCCGTTATGGCTTTGTTTTTTTTTCTGGAAATACCGCCTCTCCGGTACTCCTCTATTTTCTACTCCAACAACAGTTACTGAATATCTCCGATGTTCAAATGATTTTAGTATAAGCTGAAAAATCCGTTTTACCAATTTCCGAAATACGTTATAATGAATGCAGTATGTTGTAATGATTTTTTTAATACTTTTACAATAATTCATTTCGAAAGTTATATGGTGAACGTCATAATAACGAATTAAATTTGCCAAAAAACAAATAAACAATTTTTTTTTTAAATAATGAAAGATCCTATATTGCTTCTTTACTATACACCATTTTGAAACGATGACCTATTTTGATGCATCCACTTGCTATTGTGCCAGCCGCCGTAATGTTCCAATAAAATGCCAAGAGTGGTATAATCAAATAAATGGACAATTCTAGTACAAGGACAATTTATTAGTTGATTCCGAATGTCATCGAGTTTCTTGACCTGATTAACAAAGACAAGTAACAACTGTTTCAGAATACTAATGACAAGGAAAAAAAAACCCAATTTATTAACGTTTGATGATTATGTTCTACGGGAAAGTAAAAGTAGAAGTTTACACAGTTTTGGCTGCTGGATCCCAATTATTGTCACATAAACCTTTTATGTCGGTTTGGGTTGCTCACCCAATTTTGTCAATATAACGAAACTATAAACAATTGTCAATAATTGAGAGGTAAGAGTTATATGGAACCAGGTTTAACTCCCAGTTTCTTCGGAAAATGCCTGTACCAAGTCAGGGTTGTTTTCCATTCGTTCCTTTGGTTGATCAAGTATCACGTTTGATTTTGCCAGTTTGTATGGGTTTCCCCCTTTTTGTCGGTATTTTTGTTATACTGATTGAATATCCTCTTACAATAGCATGACTTCTCAGTATACTGAAACGATTTTTAAATGATGTAATTTATTAAAAATTTCATTTAATATTTGTTTTACATGTGTTTTCGTACTTTCTCAGTATATCTCGGTTCTTGTTATAATGCTGCAAATGTCATTTTCTACCCATATCACGAAAAAAGGAACGGATGTTTAAAAATCTTCTCGGGTGATTAAGAAATTGTAAAAAACAAATGTGTACACTTTCTTTGATTTTAAAACAGTGGTTTTTCACACTAATCTTTCATACGGTCGTTTCATTTATAAAGCACATACGTATGATGATAGTCTTTTATGTTTTGTGCTCTGACTTACTATGTATATGACAATACTGTTGTGAGATCATGTCAATGTCAACTTGCATGCTTTACAGCTAATTTTCATTTACCTTTATATCGATTGGCCTATTCTTGGTTTGAAACAGGACAGTTATATTTATATTCGGTAGTGAAATTTTCCTTGCGTATACTCGAGCCCTCCTGCCCTGTGCATGGCGTAAACGTTGCTGCATGAGAACAACTCGAAAAAAAAGTCTCATATTCATAGGTTGAAAAGCATATTCGGAAAGCAATGAATCCGGTCATTTTTGTCTAAATCATCATCGGTGATTTTACACATATCCACATTTCATATTGAAGACGTTTGAAGGTGCTCCTTAGTGCCCACGTGCCGTTCGATCTGTTATGTCCAGTCAATCAAGGTATTTACTAGGCCTTGAAGCCTTCTGAAGTTGTGAAAAATAAAATACCGAACTCCAAGGAAAATTCAAAACTGAAAGCCCTTTATCAAATCAAAACACATCAAACGAAAGGTAAACAACTTGGTAAGGCATATCCTTATGTAGAAAATGGTGGATTAAACCTGGCTTTATAGCTAGCTAAACCTCTCACATGTATGATAATCGCATAAAATTCCATTATGACAACAATGTGTGTGCAAAACAAACATACATAATAGGTAAAAATGTCAGAAATGTGGGTACAGCACACAGACCAGATAGATACATGTAGTAACCTCATTTCAATTTTTAACTTATCTGATTTGTAACCGTACATGATTGAATTTAGTTAAAACTGAAAGAAAGCATCTTCATACGGGATGAATTATCATTTCAGTTACTGAAATCAAGTATATGGAATAAGGTTTCAGATCCGGTATTAAACATATAACGTAAACGTTGTAAAGACCCTCGGAAGATTTCTATTCGGAACAGTTCGGACTAACACAACAATAGTCTGGGTTCTTGACACAATATTCTCAATCCGGGGATCGAATTATATACTTTCTAATCGGGAAAAATCAAAATGCCGGGTTCATGCGGTTTTTGGAATCAAATTTTGCACATGTTATGCGTGCAAAACAAGCTTCTATGATTTTTCTGTAAAATAGTTTGAACTGCTTATTCTTATTGAATATAGGACATCAAATTACAATTAGAAATTGTCAGTATAAATTGTTATTTTATGTTATTTTTTCTGTAACTAGCGTGGTTTTACAAAACTAAACTTTTTACAGAAACTGAAAATATTCACCTTAAAATAACAATCATTTGAGTTTTCTATGTAATAGTGTGATATGTGGACTTTTTGTCGTCAAACGTTTTTAGCTATAGCATTGTTATAGTTTTTCCCCGTCTTTAGTTATAGGCTTTGAATGTCCCCGTGGTATATTCCAACTCTTTTGTATTCTTCAAAAGAATACCCTTTAATTTACGTCTTAGAAATCAGTTTGAATGTTTATTTCATCACATTAAGACAAGACGTCTACAATGACGTTATAACACATTTGGTTTTTTTTCTCTATATTTATGCCATCTTCGTAGAATACAACATTTTTTATAATTATCAAGATACATATTTATGACGTTCATGTTTTTTTAGATTAAGTGTGATAACAGGTTTTACAAAACTGTTATCGACAATCACGGTCATATTTTATTTTGTTGAACTATTTATCGACTACAGACTTTAGACTAATACTAGTAGTATGACTTACATGAAAACTTCATGCTCTAAATCAAAGATAATACTTTAATCCACATTACGTTAATGAGTGATAATATTCATCTGTAGTTTTAAAGGCAGAAATAAAATAGAGATGTGTTGCTCACCTAGGTCTATGTGCATTTTCAACAATGAACAAATTCTAACATTGCAGACTAGAATATAACATGATTTTGTTTTGCTGATAATATTTTATCTTTATCTTCGTTTTTGCCCAAAACATTCAAGAAGGCAAAGCAAATCGTCATTCTAAGACAATCACTCTTTTAAAGAGTCTATTTCGGCAAACTTTGACTTATTTGTAGTTATTGTCCTTCTGATCTTTTCTGTTATTTAAACTTTTTATGTATCTTTTATAGTTTTCAAGATATAGGCAAAACCACCACAAATTGGTAAAAATCTTCATTTAAGAGCAAGGACTCCAATAACGAGTCGTCTAACGATTTCCACCATTTGACTTATTTAAAGATCTTGTCTTGTTGATCATATTTGCAATTTAGAGTCTGTCTATCTATTATAGTGTTCAAGGTTATACGCCAAAAAACTTACAATTGGTAAAAATCGTCAATAAAGAGCAATAACTCCAATAACGAATAAACTGAAGAATTTAACCATCAGACTTATAAATAGATCTGGTCTTACTGATTTTTTTGCTTTTTAAAGTTTTGATCTATCTATTTAGATTTTGGGATATTAGGCAAAAACTAAAATGCATAAAGTCGTCATTTAGGGGCTATATAACATCAAAGGGAGTTAACTCTTTCACGATCAGCTGAACGTTTTCATCACATACTATTAGTAAAGAGAAATCAAGCTTCTCAATGATGAATATAAGTGTTTGTCAAACTGCTGTATGAATGCATGAATGAATGGTTTATTATAGTGCAACCTGTAATTATATATTTAAGAACATCTGTTGTTCGACCTGTTAGTCAAATGCGTTTTGTTTAAATATAATTTTTCACTTTTTTGGTCTTTTGGAAAATGTTGTTTGTGCTGTATTTAGACCCCTCTACCAAGAAATTTGTTTTGCATGCACACGTATAAAAATTGCGGTTTTTATCCAACGCAATCATAGGTTTGAACGTTGTTTTCAATTTAGACTTATTTATATTTTTTCGTTTGGGTTTGTATTATATTTTCCTTCGGGTTTATATGATCCGTTCATCCTATTTCGACTCTTCAAAATTCAAGAGTCTATCCTAAATTGAGGTTAATTATATGGCCTTCCAAATACCGTTTTGATTCCTAACATCACTGAAGAGACATTAATTGTTGAATTCCGGATATGGTGTACAAATTTTTGCACCTCATGTTTGCGGTATACCATCTTTTCCGCAAGTTTATTGTTTTCTGTTTGGTATCAAATTATTAATAAAGATCCATTGTGTTATTTCTTGTGATCCGTTTATTTGGCAATCGCCAATGGCAGTCAGCAGGGTTTAAGAACATCCGTTGTTCGACCTGTTAGTCAAATGCGTTTTGTTGAAATATACTTTTTCACTTTTTTGGTCTTTTGAAAAATGTTGTTTGTGCTGTATTTCGACCCCTCTACCAAGAAATTTGTTTTGCATGCGCACGTATAAAAATTGCGGTTTGAACGTTGTTTTCAATTTAGACTTATTTATATAACAGATACACATACATTTTTTTAAGTACAATACTACATTACAGCCAGCCAAATATGATTACGATTTGTTTCCAATTTGAAACGCAAAATATATTTGAAAAATAGAAAAATAGCTTTGAACGAATAGCTAAGTTATTAGAAATGGCAACCGTTAAAGTAAAATGATTAGACACAATTTCTTTTCGGATACGATCACAGTCCAAGATGAAGTTTGCTATGAATTTGTTGTTGTTAGATAACAGTTCATCCAAGCCAACATTTGGAGGAAGTTTATTTATCTGTAGAGGATAAACATGACGTGGAGATATTGCAGAAATTAGTTGATTTATCAAAACAGAGTTATATAACATAATGAAATGAAATGTTTCTAATTTCCAATAGACCTAGAATTGCACATTTTACAGATTCTTTGTTCGATCGGAATGTTTCTATAACATAATACTATCTTCGTTAGACTTTTAATGGTAAAGTACCACCTCAAATTCTAGCGATTGCAGATCTTTTGGTCCTCGTTAGATGCTTTTTTACAACGGCTTGACAAACAATTCGGTTTTACTGTGGATTCATTTATTTTTGTGGGTATCAATTTTCGTGGATTGAGGAAAACTTGCACTTTCGTGGATATTTAATTTCGTGGTTTGCCAATCACTGCTTACAACGCCTATAGAAAAATTGAAATTCGTCGAAAATTTGAATTCGTTGTTCACCTGTACACACGAAACCCACGAAAATTGGTACCCAACGAATAATAATGAATCCACAGTAAATGTTTGTATGTCCTCAATTTTGGCATATTGTTTATTTCGTTAAACCATTTGCCTTTAACTAAAATGTCGGAGTCATTAAGATGTGAAAGATCGCATTTGCCCATAAGAGTTTTAACACTGTTTAACCACATGTGTCGGTAACGTCTTGGCATTTCAAGATCACAAACAAAGACAGTGACAGTCTGCATGTCAGTTTACTGGGACAAATTATTTTGACTCCGTGCTAGCCAGTCTTTGCGTTTGTTCTTAAATGCCAAGTAATTTGAGGAGAAGCAGGACGTGTCAATTTCAAGTATTTGGTTTGACCCAGCCGAGGATCGAACCCTCAACAGCATGCTTAGCGTTTCAGAATTAGGACCTAAATATATGCTTGTAAACCTATCTTACACCTCAATCACCCTATGCAAAGCATACACCTCAATCACCCATGCAAAGCTAACCTTATATAGTTTTGTCGGTTCGGTTTACATAAAGTCCAGTTTGGTTAAGCTTCCAAACGGTTTAAATAGTTGGCTTTTCTAATTAAGACTCGAGCGTACCCAATGAAGATTATTACTGAACAGTTTTCATGCGCACTTAAGGCAGTACCATAGTTTATTTTGACGACTAGTAGTTTTGTTCGGTTGCTTTAGAAGTTATTCTAGTTTAACTGTATCTTGCAAGGTCTGCATATTTTATGCACATTATGCTGCATTTCTGCCGTCACAAAACACATCAATAGGGTAATCTGTATGACTTTATGAAAGCAATATTATTGTCTTTTGGTTTTGTTTCCATTGCGTTTCTTTTTTATGCGTATCGTTATCATGACGTTCAAATCTCCGCCTGTTTCACCTTTGGCTTGGAACTGGGCAAAATGGCGCTTTAACAACTAGCACAATGTTAATTTTTTTGATAAGGTCAACTTCTAGAATACTTTGTGATTAACATATGGTAAAACAGTCCATGACATTATCTTTTTAGAATAGTTATTTTCTTGTAGGAACGTGTTAAATTTGATGTAATGTCTAGATATAAGCTTTTAACTGACAAAATGTCACGAAACTTCTAGGAAAAATCGATATATACCAGTTTGAAATAAAAAGAAGATGTCGGGGTATATGACAGGGAAAAAGCAAACCTTTGCCACGGTTAACAAAGTATGTATCTACGTGAAACAAAAATTAAATTCAAACCATATTTACTACGTACCGTGCCTGAAAAATAACTTGCGCTTTTCTTGCATACTTTATAAATTTGTGTTTTTTTTATATTTTCATTTAATCATGTGAATTCTGTAGTAATTATATTTTACCATTTCTTCAATGTAAATTAACAGAATATATACTTGTCAATAAGAATTCATTTATTATTGCCCTAACAGGACAGTACTCAGTGATATTTATAACATGTAACCAAAAGGGTGAGGCAGGAACCGTCCTTACGTCTGAAACCCCTCCCCTCCCCCATAATTTAAAAATTCTTTTCTTGAGGTTGTTCGCTAGTCTGTTTATCAGATATTCGGAATACTCTGGTTTTATCCATGAAGTGCCATTCAAAATTTTGCTCACCAACCCTACTTTTCTTTTCCGTATTTAATTGCATATAGTTAAAAAGCCATTTTTGAAATTTTACTAAATCCTTGGTTTTTTTTTGATAGGTGTTTTTTAAGAATAAAAGTTGGCAATGTTAAAAGTACAAAACATGAAGAAAAAGTGTCCCATAATACTGGACATACAAAGGGAGATGTGAGTCATTGACCAATGAAGAAACAACGTTAATCGTAACGCACAAAATAAAAATCAAACATAAAACAAAAAATAATTAAACATTTTATAAACTTTTCAACATTTCAACACAGACGTGCTCACAACTGGGCTGGTGATGGAAAACATTCCAGCAGCGCCTGCGTACGGAGTTTATATCTCCCAGTTGATACGAAATTCCAGGGCTTGTATTTCCTATCATGATTTCCTTGATAGAGGGTTGCAGCTCACAAGGAAGCTATTAAACCAAGAGATCCAACTGGTGAAGTTGAAATCATCCCTTTGTAAGTTTTACGGACGCCATCACCAGTTGGTTCACCGTTATGGAAAACCTGTTTCACAGATGATAGCAGATAATTTCCTAATGTCGTAACTACAATCTCGTCCCCTTTTCCTGACGGTGACCTATCGAATTAGACTTATAGCCGGGTTTGAACTTACATGATCAACACGACGGCTGCCACATGTGGAACAGGATCTGCTTACCCTTCCCGAGTACATAAGATCACCACCCCGACTTTTGGTGTGGTTCGTGTTGCTCAGTCTTTAGTTTTCTATGTTGTGTTAGGTGTACCATTGTTTGTGTATTGGTCTTTTTCTTTTTGAGCCATGGCGTTCTTAGTTTATTTTCGACTTTTGAGTTTGAATGTTCCTCTAGTATCTTTCGCCTTTCTTTTACTAACGGCTAGAAACGTTCCCGCCAAATTTTTAATGGCTGATATTTCAAAAACAAGTACACGAACCAATAAGTTTTATTCACTTTTTTAGTTCCGTTATTTATATACTACCAATTTATAGCAGTCTTTGAAAAAGAGTAGCGAACACCCTTTATTGTTTTTACTCTCCTGATTACCAAGAATGACAGATACCAGAAATGACAAATGAAGCTTTGAAGAAGTGGAATAAAGTTTAAAATGTGACGAACATACATGGCTTTTGATTTTCTTCAAAACCGCCTCTTCGGTATTTTCTTCTCCAGCAGCTGAAGATCGACATTTTTTAGGTTTACATATTTTGTAGTATAAGCTGGAAAATCCGTCTTACTAAAGTTTGAATTTCGTTGCAACGAATATTGTTTTTTATGATGAATATAGTATGTTGTAACGAATTTTTCAATTCTTTTACAATAATTCATTTCGAAATTTAAATGGTGAAACTCATGATACCGAATAAAGTCTACCAAAAAAAAATTAAACAAACAAATAAATCTTCCCGTTAAATAAATGAAAGATCCTAAATTGCTTTTTTACTACACACAAATTTGAAACCATGATTTTTTCGGTGCATCCCGTTGCTATTACGCCAGCCGCCGTAATGCCCAATAAAAAAGCCAAGAGTGGTACGATCAAATTAATAGACAATTCTAGTACAAGGTCAATTTAGTATTTGATTCCGAATGTCATAGAGTGTCTTGACCTTCTTAACAAAGTTAAGTAATTCCTGCTTCAGAATACTAATGACATAGAAAAAAAAAACATTTAATAAAAATTTGATGAGTATGTACCACGGGAAAGTAAAAGTTGAAGTTTTCACAGTTTTGTGTTTTTAGAGCTGCTGGATCTCAATTATCGTCACATAAAACTATTATGTCTGTTTGGGTTGCTCACCCAATTTTGTCAATATAAAGAACTATAAACAATTGTCTTAAAGGGGGGGAGGGGGTATCTAAATATGAAACCAGGTTTAAAATATCTGTACCAAATCAGGATTATGACGTTGTTTTCTATTCGTTCCGTGTGTTGATAAAGTCTCACGTTTGATTATGTCAGTTTGTAAGGACCTCCTCCTTTTTGAATTTACCGAAAAGTTCGGTATTGTTGTTATACGTTTTGAAAATTCCCTTACAAAAGAATGACTTCTTTGTAAACCGAAACGATTTTTAAATGGAGTAACTTATTAAAAAATTATTCATGTAATATAAGTTTAACAAGTGTTTTGAGAACATCCGTACTTTCTCGATATGTCTCAATTCTTGTTATAAAAACGTGTATTGCCATAGCAATGTTTTAGATTCATTCCGTCTTCAGTTGTTGACTTTGAATTTCCCTTTGATATATTTCAACTCTTTTGTCTCCTTCAAAGGAATATCCTTTAATTTACGTTTTGGAAAAATGTTTGGATGTTTTGTTTATCATATTAAGACTATCATATTAACAATTATCAAGATACATGTATATGTATACGTGCACTTGCATAAGGTCGATTTCTATCCGACGCAGCTCACATATTAACAAATACATGTTTATGACGTTCAAGTATTTTATTTTTAAAGTTAAAGTGTGATCACTTACGATTACTACCATTTGACCTATATGTAGATCTTGTCTTGCTGACCATTTTTACCTTAAATTATCATGTAATGGTGTCATTTTAGTGTTATATTTAACATTGCCATAAAAGTGCGAGGTTTGGCTAGCCACAAAACCAGGTTCAACCCACCATTTTTTCTTAAAATGTCCTGTACCAAGTCAGGAAAATGGCCATTGTTATATTATAGTTCGTTTCTCTGTGTGTTACATTTTAATGTTGTGTTTCTGTTGTGTCGTAGTTCTCTTATATTTGATGTGTTTCCCTCAGTTTTAGTTTGTTACCCGGATTTGTTTTTTTCTCAATCGATGAATGAATTTCGAACAGCGGTATACTACTGTTGTCTTTATCTGTCTATCTATTATTTTCTTCAAGATAAAAGGAAAAAACTAACAATTAGTCAAAATCATCATTAAAAAGCAATAACGAGTAAACTGAAGCATTCAACCATAAACTTATTTGTAGATGTTGTCTTACTGATCATTTTTGGTTTTTGTAGTTTCTATCTATCTATTGAAGTTTTTGAAAGATATTAGGCGAAAACGCTTAAAAATGGTAAAAAAATAAAAACAACTCGTTATAAATTTCATGCGTGTTTTTCTGGATTTACCTTCACCAGAAACGCTCAAAGCCAAATATTTGAAAGCCGAGGATGTAAAATAGAAACAGTTGAATGGAACATGTGGAGCAGGATCTGCTTACCTTCCGGAGCACCTGATATCACCCCCAGTTTTTGGTGGGGTTCGTGTTGCTCAGTTTTTAGTTTTCTATGTGGTGATTTGTGTACTATTGTTTGTCTGTTTGTATTTTTCGTTTTTAGCCATGGCGTTGTCAGTTTATATTCAAATTATGAGTTTGAATGTCCCTTTGGTATCTTTAGCCTCTCTCTTGAATAGCTATATGACCAAACAGTACATAAATAAATTGTCAAATCCGTCTAAGGTCAACTTTGCCTGAGGGAGTTGAAACTTTAGTTTCTTTATAATATTAAAGTTTATAAACTTTCAAATTTAGAAAGGTTTGTTATAAATCATGTCACTGCCGAAGTACTAACTACTGAGCTGATGAAAAAGGGTAATAACTCTAATAAGGAGTCGTCTGACGATTTCGGCCACCTGCATTATTTGTAGATTTTGTATTGCTGATCATGTATGTCATTAAAGTTTGTCTATATCTATTATCAATTTCTAGTAGGCAAAATTGAAAGAACAAAACTGTGAAATTTATTATTTAAGAGTAATAACTCCTATATAGTCGTCTGACTATTTTGAAGTATAGGAACGTTTTGACGTCTACAATGACGTTATTGACAATTTTTTTTCCATTTTCTTTCTATATTCATCAAATCTTCGTAGATAACAACATTTTTTTTAATTATCAAGATATATACATGTTAATGACGTTCATGTATTTTTTTTAAGTGTTGGTGTGATAACAGTTTTTATAAAATTGTTATCGACAATCAAGGTCATATTTTATTTATATAAAACTAATTTTCGACATCACTACTATTCAGCCAACAAGTTGGTACACGTACTCGAATTATGACTTACATGAGACTTTCACACTATGCATGAAAGATAATATTTTAATCCACATTATGTAAATGAGGGAAACCATTCATCAACTATGTTAAAGAAAGTAAGAAAAAAAAAGAAACCTTCTCGCTTCACTGAGCGCCACAATATTTATTTCTTAATTCTTATATTGCAAATAACAATCCTTATAGGATGATTGACTTACTGTAAACATGTGTCATTGTTTTTTTAAGCTTTTTAAACAAATCTGGTCGTTGCAGTGGTTGTTTATTCATTATGAATATGGTATCTTTGACGAGTTTTTACAACTGCTGGGTTGATGCAGACGTAAGCGTACGTTTCTAGCCGTTAGTAAAAGAAAGGCGAAAGATACTAGAGGGACATTCAAACTCATTAGTCGAAAAATAAACAGAGAACGCCATGGCTTAAAAAGAAAAAAAACAATACACAAACAATGGTACACCAAAAACAACATAGAAAAACTAAAGACTGAGCAACACGAACCACACCAAAACTGGGGAGGGTGATCTTAGGTGCTCGGGAAGGGTACGCAGACCCTGTTCCACATGTGTTGCTCATGTAAGTTCAAACCCGGTTATAAGTCTTATTCTGTAGGTCACAGTCGGGGAAAAGGGGACGGGATTGTAGTTACGACATTAGGAACATATCTGCTATCATCTGTGAAACAGGTATTCCATAACGGTGAACCAACTCTTGATGGCGTCCGTAAAACTTACAAAGGGATGATTTCAACTTCACCCGTTGGATCTCCTGGTTTAATAGCTTCCTTGTGAGCAGCAACCCTCTATCAAGGAAATCATTGATAGGAATACAAGCCCTGGAATATCGTATGAACTGGGAGATATATACTCCGTATGCAGGCGCTGCTGGAATGTTTTCTACCACCAGCCCAGTTGTGAGTACGTCTGTGTTGAAATGTTGAAAAGTTTATAAAGTGTTTAATTATTTATTGTTTTTATGTTTGATTTTGTGTGTTACGATTAACGTTGTTTCTTCATTGGTCAATGACTCACATCTCCTTTTAGTTCAGTTTTTTGGGACACTTTTTCTTCATGTTTTGTGTTTTGTTTTGTCCATGATGTTGTCTTTTTTACTTACAGTTAAGTAGCTTTCTTGGTATTTTCATACTTTCAAAGTTAGCTAGATTTCTTGGGAATAAAAAGCATTCTAAAAGCAATCGATTTGTATTACAGATAAAACAAAAAAAAATGTAGGCTTTTTCTGTCATTAGGAAACAAAATGAATAAATAAATAAATGAAGTAATTTAAATAGAAACGATTAAATAAAGGAATGTATATATAGATAAACAAAGACGACCATTTTTTTTCATATAAATAATACCGTTAGCTTTTTAAACAAATGATCTAAGATGAGCTTTTTTAATGGTAGGAATACAAGTGAGTGCAATTGAAGGACACATTTAACTGAATGCTAATATCAAATTTATGAATGTGGGTTTTGTACTTTAAAAACATTCCGAGAATATAATAGCCATTACAGGATAAAAATGAAAATCTTGAGCTAGGGACCACAAACCAGTAAGTTATCATAATCACTTGGCGTCCTTTTTATTAATACTGCTGTAGTTCCACAGGCTTATCAATTGAGGGTGCTCATTTCGCAAATGTAATGGCTTTTATAGCTTCATGAGGTGAAGACGGTAGCAGTGATAGAAGTGGCTCTGGCCATCGCGGAAGAAGAGGCGAGATTAGACAAAAAGTGGAAGATACCAAGAGGACATTAAGATGGTACCAAACATCTTGACTAAAATTAATTTGGCTCGTTTAATTTTCATAAAGTTTTGACAAAATATTTACTTTGACCCTTTGACAAAAATATGAAAATTTCAAAAAACTTGAACCAATCACTTTATCGGAAAAATTTCATTGGATATATAGCAGTTTGACAAACAACAATTTTGATCATTGAGAGGCTTAATATTTCCTTAACAACAAAACGTGATTAAAACGTTCATCTGATTTTTACAGAGTTATCTCCCTGTGGTGTTATGTACACAGGCAAATTTTGTTCACGTGAATTTCACGTGAGTCTCATTTCACATGAAAGTCACATAAAATTCACGTGAGTTTCACATGAATTTCACGTGAATATCACGTGAATTTTTCATGTGAATTTCACTTGAACAGTTTTCACGTGAAATTCACATGAAATTGACGTGAAACTCACATGATCTGACTTACGTGAATTTAACGTGAACTTGTTAACGTGAAACTCATTTGAAATTCATGTGAATTTCACAAAAACTTTTTTCACATGAAATTCACATGATTTGACTCACGTGAATTGCACATGATCTGACTAACGTGAAATTCACGTGAAATTCATTTGATCTGACTGAGGCTAATTTTTTATATAATCTGCTTACGTGGTTGGTTTTGCACAAGATAAAATCACTGTTTAAAATAATTAAGTGTGTGCACTAATTATTGCCATTTTGACATAATCGCCAAAATGTAAAAATAGTTATTGAAGAAGAATTAGAATAAGAATATAGATATTTTATTTGTTTGAAATACAAAAATTAACAAATTCTAACAAAATTTCACAATAAACACTTTAAAAACATACTCAGGAGAACATTTTTACAAGCACTTTAATATAATTTACATAAAAGGGGGACATATAACCATCATATGATTAATATTTATCTTTTTATTTCGCATGAATTATCTCCCTTGATAGTGGGTTTGATGCAACTACAAAAAAATTAGTGTTGGTTTTGAGTTGTATTTTCTCTCAATGTTTATATTTATCTCTAGTAGAGCAATAAGGGTAGAATTTGTATCTTTGATTTCAAATTCCTAGATACCTAGATTATATTGATGGGCTAATATTGATTTATCAGTAATATTTCTATTATTATTTATCAGTAAACTTAATTTCTTTCACACATAGAAAGTTTTCTGTATTTTTGTCCTCTTATAAAATATGGGAGGTAACTCCAGCTTATGAAATAGATTCCTGTTACTGTGATTAAGATCCTTTACTTTCCATAATTGCAAAGAAAAAAAAATGATAATGAAAATCAGTTACTTCAAAACCTGAGTTATCTCCCTTTTTTGCTGTGTATTAAAATTTTTCCTCAAACTTATAATTGTCAAGTACAATTTTGAGCTTTGAACCACACATAAGTTTAACAATAGGACTTATGAATAAAAATATGTAAGTGTGCTGAAAAGAATTTTATTGGGCCAAATGTTGTCAATAAATGTAAAATTGAATGTTTATCAAAGTATATATATTGCAAGTGCAGTATATTTTTAAAACTGCTTTGCTTTCAGAAATATGAAAAATGTTTTATTTAATGAGTATTACAAAAGCGGTAAATGCTAACTACTCCTTCATCTAAAAAAAAGGAAGAAAAAAGAAAATATCTTCTCTCATGGATTGCATGTTTATCAACTGGATTGCAATTTGTACACTTCAAAATATTTTATAAACCTTTTTATAATGATCAAGATTTCTCAATTTTTCCTTTTGAGTTGTCAGGGTTTGTCAATCAATGGGAAAAATTTTAAACTAAATATTAATTTTATAATTTCAGTTAAGTAACTAGGTAGGGATTTATTTTAATTTTATGTTGTGTTTTTTTTACATTGAGTCTATGAGAGTAACATTCTGACTTAACAGTGCTTAATGAAAATGACAAAAAAATCTTTAGGGTAGGCTATTATTAAGACTAAAAAGTAGGGTAGTTAGGGTAACAGTTAGTAGAACCACACATATATTCTAGGCGAATCTAGGGGGCTCTGCCACCCCCCTCCCCTTTTGTGGGAAAAAATTTGGTTGATTATATAGGGAATCACTGAAGCATGACTGGAGCCCCCACCCCCACCCTATGAAAAGTTCTGGATCCGCCAATGTATATTTTTATTTGGCTTATTAATAAGTATGTTTTAAGAAGATAATCAAGGATTGTCTGAAATAATTTGTTAATTTATAGCGAATGGTTGGTTAAATTTACAACTTTGATAGATCTGATATTATTTATAAAAAAAAACTGCAGTCTTGAAACATGTTAAATCAGGAATTTTACACCTAAAAATGTTGTATAATTTTCAAATATTTTTAATTATCTTTTTAAAATTTATAGATAATAAACATATTTTAAGTCCTATATAGTGTCCCAGGCAAATGCATTAATGTGTTATGTATGTTATTGAAAATTATTGATTGACATTGAATTATTACCAGAGGCATATGTGGCCGTGGAGCCTTGTTTTAAAACGTAAATTGTGCAATGTCATGGGACTTTCAACCTGGTTAATTTAAAAATATAGTATTTACACTTGGGAAACGTTCTTTGAACTTTAATATTGATGTTACCTTATAAATTTGTCATTAAGTAACTTTTAAATCCCAAACTGTTATATTTTCCTTGAATTTAGCCATGCTTTTTATTGGAGGAGTTCCGAAAATTATTATCTCTCTAGATTTTTCAATTGGGTGCGTTCGGAGATCTTTCTCTGTGCGTTTTTCTAAATCGAGGCATAACAAGTTTTTAATAGTAAACTTCATTGATTTAACTTATGTGTTGATATTTCTTATTGGGATTATAAATTTAGATATAGTTTCTATAATTAGAACTTAATTAGTATATAAGGCCCACATGTTCTTAATATCATTGCTTTTTATGCAAGAGCCACTTGTCTGTAACAGACTCTTAAGGTAGGTGCCTATTAAATTAGAACTGTTTTCTACTAGCCAGCGTTAGTCTTCGACTATTAGCAACTTGGCTGATGCGTTAGTTACGACTTACAATTTTGGCTTGTTGTAAGACAAAACTTTGGCAAAACTTTTCAAACTGTTAAGCTTCCACGTCTGGTTTTTCCCTTCCCAAATTTAATTAAGTAGCCTGTTTTATTTTATTAAACAAATTTAGGTAACTAGTGTTAAGTAAGTAGGAAATTAAGGTTTTTCAATATTATTTTAGAAAAGGGGAGATAACTTTGTCCAATTTTCATTACACTGTGCTTTATAGGTGCAGTGTTGATTTGATGTATATTTATATTAAATTCTGACATGTAGATTTGTCGTTATAACATCATTAAACTATTTGAACTTGATTGTCTTTATTTAAATAAGCTACCAAGAGGAGTCAAAGACTCAGGATCGAACTACAACAGAACCTAGAGCTTAGATATACCCTGTTTTAAAGGTTTGGTCATTAACATGCCACCGTTCATATTATTTTGGTTGTTTTAGTCATTGTCAAGAATTCTGGTTGTTCCTTTTTGGTTTTTGGTGGTTTGAATCTTCCAATATGTTATTTAGGTTGATCTCCTTGAACAATCATACCGTACTAAAACAAGACATCAACATTTACAAATAAACATTCAGAAATTACATGAAAAACAAGACAGGATAACTAGCTCCGGTTACATTTTGGTGGCAGCGGTGGGATCCTGCTGTAAAAATTTTGGCCCCTCTTTAAACTGGTGATTAATTAATTATTTTGTTTAAATAAAGAACTTATTAAGACTTTATAAATAGGATTTATAAATATAAGAATATAATGGCAAATATAAGTGAATTTAGAGACCAATGTCAACAAATGATAGGTCAATTACAAGTTCAAATTGAAAACGTAGGAGTAGATATTTCACAAAGTAGGGAACAAAACTCCATATCAGATCTGTCTTTGATTAGCCCTTTGGGTTTACCACGTCCTATAAATTATGGAAATGAGGAACAGAGAGCCGAATCGACCAGAGCGTCTGAAACTGATTTTAAGAGGTCCCGTCCGAGATACGATGGTGATGAGGAGTCTTCCTCATACCAAAGTCGCGAAGGCTTGTATTACATAAGCCGACAAACCAACGAGGTACCTAGTGATGGATTTGTTGATCAAAACAACTGTGAAGTCACCCCTCAAATCAGAAAAACCTCTTCAGTAGGGACTAGCGTGCCGTCTCGAGCTCCATTATTAGTTACACCTAAATCTGTACCAAGTAATATGGCCAGAACAAATCTTGTACAAACCAATGTACAGCCGCCTGCACCGAGGCATGTTAACTTTAATCACCCTAAACCGCGTATATTACGGAGAGAAAGAGAACCGGATAAGTTCGATGGTAAAAGCGTTGATTGGCAAGACTATATAGTTCATTTTGAACAAACTGCTCAATGGAATGATTGGGATGACGAGTCGAAAGCACAACAATTGTGTATGTGTTTACGTGGCACCGCACAGAAGTTACTTGGAGATGCAAAGTCAAACGTATTGGCAGATTATACTTCACTCTAAGATATGTTGAGCAGACGATTTGCTCCGAAGGAAAGAATAACCGCTTATAGATGCAAGTTTAATAGTAGGATACGTAGAAAAAGCGAGTCGATTCAAGACTACGGTTACGCTCTTCGAAGGCTTGTACGTTTAGCCTATCCAGATTTGGAAAAAAACTGAAAACTTAGCCATTGATTAATTTATACGAGGATTAGGAAATTTTGACGTTCAGAAACGCGTCCAGTTCTCACATCCTACTACTTTAGAAAGCGCGATCGCATTAGCCATTGAGTATGAAGCGTTTGTTGGTTCTATGTCAACTGAAGTCCGTAAACCAAAAGAACAGACTGAAGAACATGCAGCTGCTATACAAGCTGTAAAACGGTCCGATAAGAATGATAAGGGAAACACTGAGAATGTTAAAGCTCAGTCAGATCTGTCTGAAGTTACCCGAACTATTATGAATTGTTTTGAACAGTTATCCAAAAAAATTGAGGAGATAAATACAACTATTCCCCTACAATGTACTAAATGTAATAGGTTAGGTCACGTAGTTAAGGATTGTAGGGTTCCAACTTGTTATAATTGTCAAAAAGTAGGACATGTTAGCAAAGATTGTAAGGTTCCAAGGTCAAATAAGAGACAAAACAATCCAAATCAAGATTTAAACAAGGGAAGCCTGAGTTCAGGGTCAGAAACCCAGGCTGCGGAACAGAAATAAGGCCCAGTATAAAAGTAAACCCTATTAAACAAAATGGTCTATTTGCTTCTGTGAAAGTAGGACTAAATAAGGGTAGTTTTCTTTTAGACACAGGCGCAGTTGTTAGTTGTGTCTCTAAAGCAAAGCTTGATGAATTTAACATTGATGAACTGAAAGTTCAAGATATTTTAACTTCGTTAACTACGGCAGGAGGCCAAGAGTTAAAAGTACATGGACAAGTTACCTTAGAGTTCTTTATTCAAGGCATTCCTTTTACACATGACTTTGTCATAGCTGAACTAGATGATCTTGAGGGAATATTAGGCATAGATTTTTTAGAAGCCAATGAAGCTCAAATAAACATTTCTAAGTCTTTACTGATCATGCAAGATGAAAGTACCATAAAGCTTCATAAGCAACAAAATAAACATTGTGCCTTAATTAGATTCCCAGATAGACTTGTTTTACCAGCTAATACTGAGTCAGTATTTCAAATTAAAGTTCCTAAATACATTAAGGAAGAAGACATGCTTGTCGAACCAAATGTAAGATTATTTAGAAATGGAATTTTGATTTCTACTGCTTTAGTAAATACAACTAAACGTAGGGTTGCCATTTCTGCAATAAATTGTAGGGATCGAGATGTAACTTTAAAAAGAAATAAAGTTGTTGGTAGTATACAAACAGTTAAAACAATTTCTGATTCAGTTAGTGCAAATGAGTTAAACAATTTATCTGAACTTCCAGAACATTTAACAGGTCTGATTGATAGGGTTTCTTCAAAAATGACTGAGAGTCAAAAACAGGATTTAAGTAAACTGGTGATAAAATATCAGGATATATTTTTGGGTCCCGACGGAAAACTTGGAAAAACAGATATTGTCAGGCATACAATAGATACTGGGAACACAAAGCCTGTTAAGATACCTCCCAGGAGGGTACCCATTAAACAAAGGGAAATAATTGAACAAGAGTTAGAGAAAATGTTACAAAATGATGTAATTGAACCAAGTTGTAGTCCTTGGAGTGCCCCAGTCACACTTTGCTTAAAGAAAGACTCAACATGGCGCTTCTGTATTGGTTACAGGGTTTTGAACTTACATACTTTAAAGGATTCGTACCCCTTGCCCCGTATAGACTGTTCTCTTGACTCCCTAGGGAACAATAAGTGGTTTAGCACTATCGATTTAGCTTCCGGTTATTGGCAGGTACTCGTTGATGAAAAAGATAGGTCTAAAACTGCCTTTTCTTGCCACCAGGGGTTATTTCAGTTCAAAGTGATGCCATTTGGGTTGTGTAATGCGCCCAGTTGTTTTGAAAGGTTGATGGACATTGTTCTAAAGGGTTATCAGTGGGAAAGGTGTATGTGTTACCTAGATGATGTCATTATTTTGGCCCTACTTTTGAGAAGGCTCTAGAGAATTTAGACCTTGTTTTTGACAGATTTAGAAAGGCTAATCTTAAGCTTAAACCTAAGAAATGCTTTCTTTTTCAACACCAGTTGTTATATTTAGGACATTTAGTTAGTGATAAGGGAATAGCTTGTGACCCAGCAAAAATTGAAAGTGTTAGTAATTGGCCAGTCCCTAAAAATGTAAATGAAGTCCGCAGTTTTCTCGGCTTGGCAAGGTATTATAGGAGGTTTATCCGTAGTTTTTCAGAAATAGCATTGCCAATGAAAAATTTGACGAAAAAGGGCTTGAAATTTTTGTGGGATCAAGATTGTCAAAATGCTTTTGAAGTTTTGAAAGAGAAACTTATTTCTGCTCCCATTTTAAGTTACCTTATAGGGGATGGTGAATTTATTCTGGATACGGATGCTAGTGGTCATGCAATAGGTGCCGTCCTTTCACAGGTACAGGATGGTGAGGAAAAGGTTATTGCCTGTGCTAGTCGAATGTTGAGTGATACCCAACAAAAATATTGTACTACGTACCGGGAACTTTTAGCGGTAATTACCTTTGTCAAATATTTTTGCCACTACCTGTTAGGTCAAAAATTTAGGATTCGCACAGATCATGCATCTTTAATTTGGTTGAAGAATTTTAAACACCCAGAAGGTATGGTTGCTAGGTGGATTTCTGTCTTGGATACCTATGATTATGAGATTGAATATCGAAAATGTACTCAGCATACGAATGCTGATGTTTTGTCCAGAAAACCTTATAGGTTGTGTAAACGCTCTGATAGTCCTGCTTGTGATAAGAATCAAGTAGGTCAGAGTTGTGATAACCCCGATAACTGTCTTCTAGCACCCATTAGGCCTGGAAATAGTGATTTAGATGAAACAATTCCCTATGTTGAAGATGATAGTGATAACGAAGGTGAATTTGATTTGCCCCAAATTTCGAATTGGTTAAGAGTTTGGACAAGTGAAGAGAAAGTCTGTTGACAGGATAATGACCCAGATATATCAAAAATTGTAAATATGTTAGGAGAGTTTGATGAAAAACCTGGCAAGAAAGTAGTTTCCGGTTGTTCATACGGAATTAGAAATTTATGGAGTGTATGGGAGTCTTTGTCAATAGAAAATGGCTTACTGTATTATAGGATTGAAACGGATAATGATGAAAATCTTGTTTTGGTAGCCCCAGCAGAAATTAGGAATCAAATCATGAAAGAATTTCATAATTCAGTAATATCTGGTCACTTAGGTAGAGATCGAACAATTAGAGCAATTAAAAATAGGTTTTATTTTCCTGGAATGACTTCTGATATAAGTTCATGGGTTCGTGAGTGCATTGTTTGTGCTAAAACTAAACCTGGCCCAGGTATAGGTAGATTTCCTTTACAACAGTCTTTAGTGGGTTGTCAATTCGATAGAATTGGGGTTGACATTGTAGGCCCATGTCCCATTACTGAAAATGAGAATGAGTATTTAATTGTAGTACAAGACTACTTTACAAAATGGACTGAGGCTTTTGCAGTTAAGAACCATAATGCTTTAACAGTAGCAGATAAACTAGTTTCTGAAATATTTTGTCGCTTTGGAATGCCCCTACAAATACACAGTGATCAGGGCAGGGAATTTGAATCCATTCTATTTCAAGCAGTTTGTGATAAGTTGGGAATCGATAAAACTAGAACAACACCCTATCGGCCACAGAGTGATGGTCTTGTTGAACGTTTCAACAGAACTTTACAGAAAATGTTGTCCATGTTTGTCAATAAAATCAGAAATAATTGGGATGATTTATTGCCTTACTTGCTAATAGCTTACAGGGCCACGGAAAATGATTCAACTGGTGTTAGCCCCATAAAATGTTGACTGGTAGGGAAATGTTTATCCGTTAGATATTATGGCTGGAAACCCTTCAACTGTACATACCCCATGCCCAGTAGAATATGTACAGTGGCTGAATTATTCTTTCAGGAAAACATTTAATTTTGCTAGGGATAAGTTGTCAAAGGCCGCTACTAGGCAAAAGAAAAGTTATGATAGGGGACTTAAACCTCGTCAATATGAAGTGAATGATTTTGTCTATAGATGGTATCCCCCTACTGCAGGAATTGAATTAGGGTTAGGTTGGAGAGGTCCATATAAAGTAAAAGCCAAACTTTCTGATGTGACTTACAGAATTCAAGAAACCCCTATTGCAAAGGACATAGTAGTTCATGCGGATCATTTAAAACCCTATTTTGGGAATGTCCCTGTCACATGGTTACCACCTGAAATAGAGGATGAAATCCAGTCTGATGAGTCCGATATAGAACCCCCGTCATTTGATTTTCACTTGTCATTTGATGAAACTGAAAATGATATTCCCCTTTATGGATGTAACCCCTGTACTCCTAGCCCACAAAGAACCAGATGTGGAAGAACAGTGAAAAAGCCAACAAAGTATTCACCGTGTATATAGTTTTAATTTTTTTTTTGCTTATAATGTTTGTACTGAAATCAGTACTTAGTTTAAAAAAAAAAAGAAAAGTTGAAAAATTCAAGTTTGCATATTTTTAAATTATATTGGTGCGGTAAAAGTAATAATACTGAGAATGGTAAGCAGATGGAATAAGGTATGTACTTTTCATATCTGAATTTAGTTTGAGGATTAGAATAAAAATAAGAATATTTAATATGTTTTTATAAGGGTGTAATTTATGCATAGCAGATTTTAATTTATGTTGTTATACAAGCATTAGTGAAGGATAGAGCAATGTATTGACATATATGTTGAGACTAGTTATATCATAAAATATATGAAATGTATTTTTATATGTTCGCTTCGTAGACCTATTAAAAAGGCTGTTTTTATTTATTAAATAACAGAAGAGTTCATATTGTTTTCACATAATAGTCACATTTTTCCAGTTACTCATTAAAAGAGTTTATCAAACGTTGATAGGAATTTGTGCGTATGGATTTTTAAAGTTTCACAAATTATACCTAAGAAAAAGGCTGTCACACATTTGTTTTATTCATTTACTATTTACATAATGTATGTTTGTTGACAATGTAGCATTATTACTCTTATGTGTGTACATGAGTACCTTATATATTAACTGTTCATTTATCTTAACAAATTATTTATAATTGTATTATATTACAGTATGGCAGGAGAAAGACCTGTGTTTAAAAAGGGATATAAATGTCTAGTAGCAACATGTGGACGGGGTCCATTTAATGGATTCCGCCAGTACCAGAGACACTGGCATAGCAAACATGTTCGCGATATAAAAGAATTTAGTTGTGTTGGTTGTAATGACTCATTTCCACGCAGGCACCATGTCAAGGAGCATTTAATGAAATATCATCATTTTTCATCACGTCATGCCATCCTCATCCTGCCATCCCTACAGTCTAAAATCACCGTAAATTTAAATTATGTAAACCCAAGGAAATGTTTACCGCCGCTATGGGAGGACAGTAGGAACATAGAGGTAGCTATGGTTCAAGAAGAGGAGGAGGTGTATGTAGACGCGCAGGAATACGTACAACCACAAGAATACGTACAACACGGTGAGGGCGTCCCGAGAGATATAGAATATGAGTTGGTGGAGGAAAATGGGGAAATGGTAATGAAACTGGTACCAAAGAAAGACTTTTTATTTTGAACATTTAAATTAATTCATTTTGTAAAATTAATATTCATGTATTGTGTATTTCATCTTTTAATTTATATTGGCTTGTATAGACCATTTATTGGTATTTGCAATGGTCTAGATGGGGGAGTGTGGCCGTGGAGCCTTGTTTTAAAACGTAAATTGTGCAATGTCATGGGACTTTCAACCTGGTTAATTTAAAAATATAGTATTTACACTTGGGAACGTTCTTTGAACTTTAAATATTGATGTTACCTTATAAATTTGTCATTAAGTAACTTTTAAATCCCAAACTGTTATATTTTCCTTGAATTTAAACATGCTTTTTATTGGATTAGTTCCGAAACTTATTATCTCTCTAGATTTTTTAAATTGGGTGCGTTCGGAGATCTTTGTCTGTGCGTTTTTCTAAATCTAGGCATAACAAGTTTTTGATAGTAAATTTCATTGGTTTAACTTATGTGTTGATATTTCTTATTGGGTTTATAAATTTAGATATAGTTTCTATAATTAGAACTTAATTAGTATATAAGGCCCACATATTCTTAATATCATTGCTTTTTATGCAAGAGCCACTTGTCTGTAACAGACTCTTAAGGTAGGTGCCTATTAAATTAGGACTGTTTTCTACTAGCCAGCGTTAGTCTTCGACTATTAGCAACTTGGCTGATGCGTTAGTTACGACTTACAATTTTGGCTTGTTGTAAGACAAAACCTTGGCAAAACTTTTCAAACTGTTAAGCTTCCACGTCTGGTTTTTCCCTTCCCAAATTTGATTAAGTAGCCTGTTTATTTTATAAAACAAGTTTAGGTAACTAGTGTTAAGTAAGTAGGAAATTAAGGTTTTTCAATATTATTTTAGAAAAGGGGAGATAACTTTGCCCAATTTTCATTACACTGTGCTTTATAGGTGAAGTGTTGACTTGATATATATTTATATTAAATTCTGACATGTAGATTTGTCGTTATAACATCATTAAACTATGTGAACTTGATTTTCTTTATTTAAATAAGCTACCAAGAGGAGACTACAACAGAACCTAGAGCTTAGATATACCCTGTTTTAAAGGTTTAGTCATTAACATAACACCGTTCATATTATTTTGGTTGTTTTAGTCATTGTCAATAATTCTGGTTGTTCCTTTTTGGTTTTTGGTGGTTTGAATCTTCCAATATATTATTTAGGTTGATCTCCTTGAACAATCATACCGTACTAAAACAAGACATCAACATTTACAAATAAACAATTCAGAAATTACATGAAAAACAAGACAGGATAACTAGCTCCTGTTACACATATATACTAAATAATGTATCTAATATTATTTAGCTGTAATAAATGTGAGGGTATGAATGCCAATTAGACAGGCTGTTAATTGGATTAAACATATATATTCTTCAACTAAATGAAATAACTTCATTGAAATTATATCTAACAATATAGTTTATATTATATCAAAATATATCAAATAGTTTTAAGGGTTAAACTTTATGCTCTACTAAAGGGGTGCTCCTATGTAAAGGATGCTTGTAAACAAAATAATTTGTTATTTTTTCATTTATATGTCTTACTTAGTCAGGACTTTAAGCAGTAAATATCATTTTAAAACTGAATTGAGTCAGTAAAGTCGGGAGGGTGATTATGCTAAGAAACATTAGATATTGGTCTATTGAATGGGGAAACCAGCATGTACCTATTTGCACATGGATAACTATTCTTCGTGACGATATCCGGGACCGGAGATAGGTTTTTAAAACGCTTGAAAGATTCAGATGAATGATGCAAATTTGAAGACAACAACTTGAACAAGTACTTGTTTCTGTTTATTTAACGAGACAAACACAATCAAGGAGCTATGGACGCATAGATACTCGCGGAAATAATACAGGTAACTCAAATAAATGATTTAATAGTGCAGAAATAAACAGAAAAAGTGAGAATGTTTGTTCAACTTTTGACCTGATCAGTTCACAGTTGTAAAACTCCGTTTAAAATAAACACTCATTAGACACACACACATGCATACTCAAAAGTTGAAACAAAACAAGAAAACTCGAAGAAAAAATTCCATCTTCGTCATCCAACTCATGGTTTGAAAAAATAATTTATGATTCTATGAATTGACCTCAGCTCCGCCTCTGGGCTCCTGTAGCCCTAGTTCCGGTTGATTATTTCTTTGTTCAGAGTCATTTAACCATATTGTAATCAGGTTACTAGGGCAAATAGAGGTATAAAAGAGAGAAATAGCTGTAGAGAAGGAGTTACGATTTTGTGTACGAGAGAAATATACTTCAGAGATTTAAGATTATGCCACTGTATTGTTGAGCCTGCAGTTTAGATGTTGTAAACTTATATTACTGCTACTTTGGATTTTGAATAATTCAGTAATGAGTATTGAACTTTTAATCAACTTTGTGTTTATGTTCACTGGCAAGACTTCGTTCGGACTACACCGGAATTCCCTCAATTCACGGAATTCACGCTACCAGTTCTTTTCTAGGGTAATCCTGTAAAAGTGTATCATTGGCATTTGTCATCAGTGACACTGTGTACGAGTGAAAGGCACGACCTGAAACTAATACACTCAACAACACAGCACAAACACAAGGATACACACTTTAGTTGAAGTTGTATAACCAACATTATGTCCACAAATGTTGGAAGTAAGAGTTGTCATCCCTCAATAATCACCAATTTAAGTTTTACATGTACAAATAAATCACTAGACTAAGTGATTTCATTTATTGTAGCTTTAAATGTATAATACATGGGCTTATTATGTTGCTAAAATTACCAGAACCAACATCTGTGTTTATAGACTGTCCAGTCATGTCAAGTGATAACCTTGTACTGAATCTGGGATATTGACATGAAAATCTCTTGTTTAAGTATCATACCTCAATTTATTTAAAAAAAACACTTCTTTAAGTATTATTATTCTAATCCCCCCCCCCCCCCCCCCCCCCAATTTCAACACCCCCGAACAGTGAAATTTTGATGGTGAACAGTAAAATTTTATTATCTGTTAAGAAAGGAAAGTTCATTTATTTCAATTTTACTAATAATTAGATATAAACTAAAACTGTATGTTTAAAATGTTGGTAAAACTACAAATTTTCTTATTTGCAACATTTTTGTACTTGAATGAGTGATTCATAAATCAGTTATTTCAGAACAACCGGGCCCTGACTGTTAATTGGTCCGGATCCACAATGTGATCTAAATTGTCAAAACTTAAACTTTGTTGGATTCCATCAAAAATTGAATTATTGATTTTTTTTTATATGCAGAATCTAACCGTGTATTTGGATTTTTAATTTTGGGTCTGGTTTTCAAATTTGTCTTCATAAAGGCAGGGGTCATGTTTAAAGCATCTGAGCTGTATGAAGAATGGTAGGTCCATGACTTGTAATTTAAAAATAAGTCCCCTCCTACATGTCCTAGAAAAGACAGGTCCCGGACCTCAGACTTTCACTATTTTGAACCCATGCATAAATTAAAGGTCCAAAGGGCAAAAAATTTAACTTCAATTTTTCTTTATTGTTCTTAATGATGTTAATACCAACTTCAATTCATTGCTTTTTGATATTTGATAATACGTGTTTAATATTAGTAAACAATAAATATATAAGCTAATTGTTTGCAAAACTCTTTGATTACTTTTTATAGTCTTGCATCCACATCTGCACATGCTGTTAATAAAGCACTGTTTTCTCCCTTTCAGCAGTACATTGTATTACAACAAATGGACAGAGGAGTTGACTATTGATAGTGACTGATATTCGACTGGAGTAACCTAGCGTCCATTGACTCTGAACATGCCTGACAGTACTGGCATGTGTACATGTATGTCGACAGCCAATTCTAAGTAGCCTTAAACGTATACATTGTATATACAAAAGACCTACAATAATGGTATGTGCATCTATGGGGGACTTATATTTCACTGTTGTCACACAGTGTTGTGTGGCTTTATTACTGGTCAGACTATCTATCCTTTACTATTATAAAGTTCAAATATCATGTACATGATTATGACTTGCATTGTATAAATTATGATGCAGCATGATATTTTTTTGACCTACATTTTTGTCGAGGCTTCGACTTTTGTCGAAAAAGCGAGACATAGCGATCCGACATTCCGTCGTCGGCGGCGTCCACAAATATTCACTCTGTGGTTAAAGTTTTGAAATTTTAATAACTTCCTTAAACTATCCTGGATTTCTACCAAACTTGGACAGAAGCTTGTTTATGATCATAAGATAGTATCCAGAAGTAAATTTTGTAAAAAAAAAAATTCCTGTTTTTCCGTATTTTACTTATAAATGGACTTAGTTTTTCTGCCAGGAAACATTACATTCACTCTGTGGTTAAAGTTTTAAAAATTTTAATAACTTTCTCATAAACTATCCTGGATTTTTACCAAACTTGGACAGAAGCTTCTTACAATAAAAAAATTGTATCGAAAGGAATATTTTTATTCAATTTTTTCCTCATCTCATTTTCGTTGAGCCTGCGATTAACAGCAAAAGTAGGCGAGACACTGGGTTCCGTGGAACCCTTACGAATTTTATGTCTCACTGATTTATTAAGTACATTGTATATGTATGAATTCAGATTGTGGTACATTATGTACATGCACAGTACTTAGTTTTGAGTCTTGCACAAATACGTTGCCATTGGAGTTAAAATAAATTTGATCGCTGACAATGACAGAGTGTTTTGAACATTGCCTCATAGTGTTGATCAGAATACCTTTATATTAAATCAATAAAATTTTATTGTCACAGATTGAAAATATTTAGTTTTTTAAAAATAAGGAGATGGGTAGGATTGCCAATGAGAAAACTTTCTGCCAGTCGAAATGAAGGGAAGGTCAGAAATTTTAGGTCACTGTATGATCTTCAACAAAACCATACTGTAGTGTCAGCTGTAAAAGATCCTGTAAAAATGAGCAACAATAAATGTCAATTCAAATCAGAAAACTAGTGACGTTCTAATTACCAGTATTGGTAATATAAATTTTAAAAAATCTGACACTTATTTTCTCTCTTGTTAAATATTTTTTTTTAAATATTCACCAACATGACCAAGAGAGAACTGTATTGTCAATTTATTTTTATCGGAAAGCAGTGCATCAGGTTCAAGTGTTTTACATGATAATTACAGGAATTTAAATTTTCAGAATTAGCTCCTCAGATGTCAGTGGAATGGAAGTAATACACATCATATGTTTCAATGAAATTAACATGATTAATGATGGGATAAGACGTAGAGGAGATCCTATAGCTACATGTACAGTACATGTACATGTAACTGGTATGCATATTTGTTACAGTATTAATAGTCCAAATGGTATAACAATAACGAAAATACTGAATTTCAAATCAATTTCAAAAAAGGGAAGTCCATGCATATGGTAGTGGCTGCTGGGTTTCACTATTTGTATTATTAAGCTTTACAATGTATATTTCATAGGGTAGTAGACTTGGATGTTTCATAAATTGTATACAGATGCCTTTTGTTACAATGTTTCTGTCCTTCATATGTTGGTTGGCCATGTTAGATCACATTTTAATGGTTCAGCGACTGCTTGAAAAACAGTTTTAGGTTTTTATACGACCGCAAAAATTAAAAATCGTATATTGGTATCCCGTTGTCGTCGTCGGCGTCCACCCCCCTTTTTTTAAAAACTTGTAAACAGTCAAGATCCCCACCCCGAAACCATATATATTCTTGTATGGGACAATAAAACAAATCAAATGAAATAAAAGGCCAGTCCCCTGGGGTCACCCCACCCCGACCTGTTTTAGAACTTGTAAACGGTCGAGATCCCCACCCCTAATCCATATATATTCTTGTATGGACAATAAAACAAATCAAATGAAATATAGGGAAAGTCCATGGGGGTAACCCCCACCCCCTTTCTTTTTGATAACTTGTAAACGGTCGAGATCCTCACCCCTAAACCATATATATTCTTGAATGGGACAATAAAAAAAAAAACAAATGAAATTGAGGGAAGTCCCCTGGGGTTACCCCCACCCCCCTTCTTTTTTGAAAACTTGTAAAAGGTCAAGATCCCCAACCCAAAACCATATATATATTATTGTATGGGACAATAAAACAAATCAAATGAAATATAAGGTGAGTCCCCTTGGGTCATCCCACCCCCCTCCTGTTTAAGAACTTGTAAACAGTCGAGCTTTTCATTATTATTAAGATAATACCACATTGAGTCCAAAGGGCCCTAAATTAAACTTTTGTTTAATTTCATCAAAAATTGAATTCTTTGATTCTTTGATATGCTGATTCTAACAATGTTTGAGTGTTAAATCATATCTAATTTTAGAGAACTTAGTCATCACTGGTTGTTGTTATTATATTATTGATTATAATTTGAAAAATTGCATCATATCTTATTTTAGAGAATTATTTATCCAGTTTGAGTTATTTCCATTTGCACAGAAAACTTTATGGATAACATTAACCTGTATTTCATTTCAACATAAATTAAATATATATATAGGGTTCTTTCAAATGCTGAATCTAAACTCTGTTTAAATATTAGATTTTTAGGCCCAGATTTCAAGTTGGTCCAAATCAGGGTCCAAAATTAAACTTTGTTTGATTCAACAAAAATTGAATTTATGGGGTTCTTTGAAATGCTGAATCTAACCATATATTGAGAGATTTTGGATTGTGGGCTCCTTTATCAAATTGGTCCACATTGAGGTCCAAAGGGTCCTAGATTAAACTTTTGTCTGATTTCATCAAAAATTGAATTCTTGGGGTTCTTTGATATGCTGATTCTAATATGTACTTAGATTTTTGATATTGGACCATAATAGGTATTTAAATGTCCAATTTCAAATATATTAGTTCTTTGACTACATTCATTTTGTGTCACAAACCTATGATTTGTCAAATATTCAATCACAATCCAAATTCAGAGTTGTTTTAAGTTTAAATGTTGTATCCATATTTGCTCAACTGTTCAGGGTTTTGACCTCTGCAGGAAAATCCTGTTTGCTGTCTCTCTGACAGCCTCTTGTTTGACAATATTCTGGTCTCAAAGCAAAATATATAGATTCAGTGTAAGACTTTTAGTTTTTAGGGACAACATCAAAAGACCAATATGTAGGACAAAGCAAAACATGTTTCAGTTTGCAGAAAATCCTTTTATACCTGTCAATTATGTTTTTTTTCAAATTAAGTTAAGAGGGGGCTGATTATCATTGATATAACTATGTCAAGTCAGTTTTTATAACACATTTCAATTACAACTTGATGTAGTTCCTAACTGGGATACAATTTAAAGTAGTTTGTATTAGACAAAAGGTCCTTAAATATACTAAAAACTCGAAGTTTAAAACATAATTGCTAAATTACAAATAGAATGCAACACTAAGAGAATAGTCATAAAAAAGGGCAATCAATGAACAAAAGACAAACCCGGGAACAGATAAAACACAAAACGACAAACATTATAGACAATCAACAATGAAAAATAAAAATAAATGAGAAAAAAAACAGGGGCTACGTCAGAGGGTGAACAGAACTTGCTTCTTGCAAGACACTTGCCGTGAAAACAATTTGATATGAAGACAAGCTTTTGTTTTGAAATTTCCAACATGAGGCATTTGCCTCAATGTAGTTACGGCCCTGTAATAAAAGTGAGGTAAATGTTCACAAGACAATATACCTCAAGTGAAATGAAACCCATTTTCAAACATTTCAAATGCATTAATATTTATATTATTAAAAGATTTAGGAAGTTTTTCCCGAAAAAAAAAAAAAAAAAAAAAAGTTTTTTGGAAGAATCTGGTGCCATCTCATACTTCAAAATAGCATTTATAAAATGGCTTAAAAGACCTGCCAAGTTATTTTCAATACATTGTAAGTCAGGTTATTTATTTTCAAACTATCACAGAACAAACCATTCATTTTTAGCTCACCTGGCCCACAGGGCCAAGTGAGCTTTTCTCATCACTTGGCATCCGTCGTTCGTCGTCGTCGTTAACTTTTTACATTTTGAACTTCTTCTAGAGAACCACTGAATGGAATGAAACCAAACATGGCATGAATGTTCCTTATGAGGTGCTGACCAAGTGTTGTTACTTTGTAGCCGATCCATCATCCAAGATGGGCGCCAGCAGGGGACTTAGTTTAACATAGGACCCTATGGGAAATACATACAAATGTCTTCTTTTAGAGAACCAGTTAATGGAATGAAACCAAACATGGCACGAATGTTCCTTATGAGGTGCTGACCAAGTGTTGTTACTTTGCAGTTGGTCCATCATCCAAGATGGCCGCCAGCGGGGGACTTAGTTTAACATAGGATCCTATGGGAAATACATACAAATGTCTTCTTTTAGAGAACTACTGAATGGAATGAAACAAAACATGGCATTAATGTTCCTTGTGAGGTACTGACCAAGTGTTGTTACTTTGCAGTTGGTCCATCATCCAAGATGGCTGCCAGCAGGGGACTTAGTTTAACATAGGATCTTATGGGAAATACATACAAATGTCTTCTTTTAGAGAACCAGTGAATGGAATGAAACCAAACATGGCATGAATATTCCTTATGAGGTGCTGACCAAGTGTTGTTACTTTGCAGCCGATCCATCATCCAAGATGGCCGCCAGTGGGTGACTTAGTTTAACATAGGACCCTATGTGAAATACATACAAGTGTCTTCTTTTAGAGAACCACTGAATTGAATGAAACCAAACATGGCATGAATGTTCCTTATGAGGTGCTGACCAAGTGTTGTTACTTTGCAGTCAGTCCATCATCCAAGATGGCCACCAAGGAGGGGAATTAGTTTAACATAGGACCCTATGGGAAATACATACAAATGTCTTCTTTTAAAGTACCACTGAATGGAATGAAACCAAACTTGTCATGAATGTTCCTTATGAGGTGTTGACCAAGTGTTGCTACTTTGTTGCCGATTTACTGTTCAAGATGTCCACCAGGATATTTGATTAAATAACGGGACCAATAGTAAACCAAATTTGGCCTCAATCATTATTTGGGTATCTGTTATGATTTTTATCTATCTTTACATGATTTCTAAAACCAAAGTAGAGTCAGGTCAGCGACACAGGCTCTTGAGAGCCTCTAGCTGTTATTATCAAGGCTGAGTTATTTATTTTTTAAAATCCTCCTACCCCCCCCCCCCCCCCCCCCCCCCCCCAGAATATCAAATGGTCGTCCCCTAACTTGAGTTTGTCTTAAATTAATGTAATGAAATGTATATATAATGCTTTTTACCACAAAACTCAGTTTAATTTGTTTCCGTTCTCTTACTTTAGTTTGCCTCAACCAAATGTTATGAGACTTATACACAAGGCTTAATACCACATAATACAGATCAAGTTTGAAATTGGGTGGTGTCACTTTTACCGTTCATTAGTTATGCCCCTTTATAAACATAAAAAATGCTGAAATTTCCGTTTCAGTTCTCTTACTTTAGTTTGCCTCAACCAAATGTTATGAAACTTATACAAAATGCTTATTACCACTTAATACAAATCTAGTTAAAAATTGGGTGGTGTCACTTTTTCTGTTCTTGAGTTATGCCCCTTCATAAACATAAAAATTGCTGAATTATTTGTTTCCGTTCTCTAACTTTAGTTTACCTCAACCAAATGTTATGAGACTTATACACAATGCTTATTACCACAAAACTCAGATCAAGTACAAATTTAGGCAGAGTCACTTTTACCGTTCTTCAGTTATGTCCCTTTATATCTTTTATGATATGCAAGCGGGGCATCATCTGTGTCCATGCATGGACACAATCCACATATTTGGTTATCTTGAATATTATTATAGATAAAGATAAACTGTAAATAGCAATAATGTTCAGCAAAGTAAGATCTACAAAGTCATCATGACCAAAATGGTCAATTGACCTGATAAGGAGTTATTGCCCTTTAGAGTCAAATTTAACAATTTTTTTTTAATTTACAAAAGACTTCTCCTGAAACAACAGAGACAAATAAACCAAACTTGGCCACAATCATCATTAGGGTATCTAGTTCTTAAAAACATGGCAGATATGGCTAAAAATAGAACATAGAGGGAAAATGCAGTTTTTGACTTATATCTCTGAAACTAAAGCAAAAGTATAACGGTTGCATTATTTCATGCATCAATTGTAAATAAAAATATCAGGTGAGAGACACAGGCTCCTTGGAGCCTCTAGTTTGGTGTATGCAATAATTGTACATGTTGTAAGGTGCACATGACTGTCTGGCTTGGTTTATCTGAACTTGACCTTAATATTTGCTTGACAGTATATTTTCATGAATCATTGGTAATGTTAAGGTTATTTGATACTTATCGTAAACTTATAATTATTCTTATATCTTTAGGACAAGCACCATAAAACAGTTGGGACATAAAAATACCTGGAGTCCGTCTATCCCTTTGGTCGTATAAGCACTCTCACTTGCATGTCTTGTACAATTCTTGTCAAATTTTAGGAAACTTATTTTGATAATCAAGGTTATATCAACAATATCTAACAAGTTTAAAATCAGTGCCAATCAATCATTTTTAAAAGAGTTATGCCCCTTGGAAACATAAATTATTTGGAAAATTGCATTGTAAGGGCTCTTGTGTACAATTCTTGCCAGAACTATATGAAATTAATATTAAATAGGTTTATATCAACAGAATGATCAGAGCATTTTGATTTTCATCTGTAATGTTTACAACTTCCAGAGTTCATGATATGGCAAATTTCAACCATTATAAACCTCCACAACCTCCATAGCAGAGGTAATCAAAAAGTAGTGCAGCAACAAACAACAACTATTAATATTCCACTCCAGTTAATCCGACACATATACATAGATATAAGAAGATGTGGTATGAGTACCAATGAGACAACTCTCCATCCAAGTCACAATTTATAAAAGTATATATATATATATATCCCGGTTAGTTTGGATATTAAATTGATGTTATCATTTTTGCTTGAATGGTAAGGCAATATTTAATTTGATGTATATTTTACAAAATAATATATGCTGGGTTTTTTTTTTTATTACAGCAAATGTATTCCACGAGTTTATGGCTGATTATGCAACTACAGGATTTTATCATTGAAGCAACATGTTAGAAAGATAAGTGCAAATGTATGAAGGAAGCCTTGTGTACAAATATATGTAGCAATTACATGCAGGAGAGAACACTTAAACATTACTAACATGTAGTCATGATATTGGAGTGGTGCGTTCTAGAAATCTAAACACCTGGAATAAATATTGTGTATATTTTTTTTCAACCACAAGTACTTTCAGCATATAATACAATTCAAATTCAAACTATTGTGTCAACATGACAGTTACTGTCTAAAAATGAAAAATGCTTGTTTTAAAATGAATGTTAAATAAATATTTTAAATAACAAGAACTTTTAGCTTATTGTGCAGCCAAACTTTGAGATCTTTTAATGGTATATGCCTGTTGTTTGTCAACATTTATTTTCTTTTTGACTTAGCCTTAAGATCAGTGTTAAAATGAAAAACTGAAAACCATATATGAAATAAGAAGGAAATGGTTGTAAATCATAGCAAGACTTTCAATATGGTATATCAAATATATTTCACAGAACTTTCTATTTCAGTTTATTAATACAATGAGATATGAGGTATAAATCAATCAGACAGTAACACAACAACAAAAACACCTGAAAGGCATTAAGGTGCTAACATACAGCCCTCAACAATAGACAGGTGTCTAAACAATATGTCATGATCTGTTGAATTGACCAGAGTACATCAGTATGTGGCAGGGTGAACTACCTTTTTTCTTCAAAACTCTCATAAGAAGAATTGGCATCTTTTGCAAGTAAGACTTTTCCATAATGTGATTGGAATGTCTCAAAACTGATGAACACAAAAAATACATACATATTAAAAATGAAATATACATCAGTGCATACATCTTCTATAAATGAATCACCTTTCATACATCAAATTAAAAAAAATATTGAGACTTGAATACAACAAAAAATGTTCTAGGAGTGAACTATGGTGCCCTGGATATTTGCTTGCCTTCTTGGTTTTATTGCATCTTATCTGCTGCATTGAAGATATTGTGAGTTGGAGTTATATAAATAAATATTATTTGTATTGTTTAGGACCAAGAAATTTAAGATACAAAGAGAAAGTAAAATAGAATGGAAGTATGAATACATCCTCAAGACCAAGAAAAATATTTATATACATCAAAATAGAATGTGTACTAGATTAGCATTTAGTTATCTAAAATATGCTCAAATACAATGAAATTTGTGTGATTGAGACTCAATTCACCTTAATTTCATTTAAAAAAAATAATGTGAAAGCTCGATTCACATTAATTTCACGTGAAAAATTTAACGTGAATTTCACGTGAAAGCTCGATTCACATTAATTTCATGTGAAAAATTTCACGTGAATATCACGTGAAAGCTCGATTCACGTGAAATTCACGTAAATTTAACATGAGTTTCACGTGAAAAATTTCACGTGAGTTTCATGTATAAGCTCGTTTGAGGTGAATCTCACGTGAAAAATTTCATGTGAAATTCACATGAACAAAATTTGCCTGTGTACCACCTTAAAAACTCTTAAAATGCATCTGTAACGTAAATCTTTAGTTTAAAATCTCCATTATTTTTTTAGGAAAGGAGAGTTATTTTCTATTGTTCATCTTCATTCATCTGGACGTTTTGCCCTTTGGATATTTCCATGGGGACTTTAATCAAAAGGTGTTCACCCATGGAAATAATTTTAAAGGACGTAACGCGATATTAAATGAAGACGAAAACGTACTTAAGCGGCTAATTTTTAAAAAGATGAGATCATAGTAATACAATACACACCAGATATCTAATTATAAACAAACAGCTTTTATTTCCGAGTCGTCATTCCATCGTATGAAATATAGTATTGTATTCACTAAAATTCAACAACATTTACCGCAGTTTGTTTTCCGAAGCAAATCGGATAGTATCCAAGCGGGTAAAACGAATATTATCCAGTAAGATCCATTCCTCTTCAGTGCATCTAAAAAATATTAAATGTTCCAACTCAGTTGCATTCTTTTGTAATATTGAACACATTAGCATTATTCAATAATGAAAATTAGAGAAAAAACATATTTCACCTAAAGATTTGCTTCTAATTTTACCTTTTAAGATATCATTTCCTTGAAATTTAAAATGTTGTATTTTGATTTTGTACAGCAAACATTGTTTTTTGCATTTCAATATATACATTAAAACAGAAGATTCACTAGGATAGTTTCTACAATAACTGTGGTTTAATAGTATAAAAAGGTTAAAAAATTAATATGGTCAAAATTGCGTATTTGGTATATTATTTGGTTGTTCTTTGTTATAATTTGAATATAGTAATAATGAATAGAATGTGAGAGTATTGATAACACATGAATAAGGCTTGTGTTAAATACTGGGCGGGGTTTTTATTCAATTGTCAACAGAAACACATAACATAATCGAATTCATTCACTGTTGTGTTATGTCCAATGGCAAATACAACAGTTATAAATTTAATTTTATTGATTAAACTTGAATATTATAATGTTTCAAACTGTACACTAGACTGGTTTAAGTCATGCGTGTTTGAACGAATTCAACAAGTAAACATCAATGATATACCACTGAACGTAGACCTTTTACTGATATATTTATATGCAGATGATTTTACTTTACATAGTAAATGTAATAAATAAATGTATATGATTTAAATGTTAACCTTTAAAACAATGAAAACTGGTGTTCGGAAAATTGTATAAAATTAATGCCAAAAAATGCAAATCAATGATTATCGGTTCAAAACAGAGGCTTTATTCAACTGGGAAACATTTAGATATCAATATTTCTGAGGAACGATTAGAGACTGTAAAGTGTGAAAAACGTCTTGGTTTATATATCGAAAATAACTTAAATTGGAATGCGCGAATATATGAAATGTCATGTACAATATCAGATAGAATCAACTTATTACAAAAGAAACGAATGCATTAACCTATGCATATACGTATTATTTATTTTAATGCTTATATTCTGCCATTGTTTGATTATTGTTGCAACATATGGAGTAGTTGAAATAAAAGTGGAATAAATAAACTTAATTAGTTATTAAAGAAATCTGCTAGAGTTATATTAGAAGTTTACATAATGACATCCTCCACTTTATTGTTTAATAGTTTGAATTGGTTGAATGTGGAAAATGCAATATTAAAAACCAATACTTGTATTTAAATCATTAAAGGATATGGTTCCTAACTATTTACGAGAAAACTTTCATTTGACTGATAATCAAAACTAATCAGTTGATGAAAAACTTTTGAAACTTACGCAGCCGAAAACAAATGTTTTGAAGAAAACTTTTATATATTCTAGTTCTTAAGAATGGAAAAGTTTACCAAATGAAATAATAATGAGTAAAACACTCGTATCTTTTAATGCAAAATGTTACAATTGTATCATGAAGAAGGTAGATTAATATGCTTTTTCATAAATACCTATATAAAGTTGTATATTGTGTATATATCGTTATAAAGTGGTATGTACTTATTATTATTTTGAGGTTTCTCAGGAAGTTTAGTTTAAATAATGGAATTATCCTCTTGAAATAAAGATTATTTATTTATTTATTTATCTATTTGAATCCAGAAATGTTTTCAATCATGCGGGTTGTTTTTCTAAAACTTCTTTGTTTCCCTTCTGATAATAGGGAAGAATGAAAAATGATTTCAGTTTGCTTGGATAGCTATTAAAGACTCATCTAAAAATGCAGAACATTTTTGTTCCTGGTAATGAACAAAAAAGGGGAGAAATGTTTGGTTATGCATGAAACATTATTTTATTGTTTAATTTCTCATCTGATTCCGATATGACTTATAATTGAGCACACCTTTATTAGTTAAAAAACCTAGACTAAAGTGTTACATACCATTTCATATTTCCCAGACGATTTTACATCAAATATTTATCAAACGAAAATACGCATAATCCATTAACATATATGTATAAATATAAGTATTTTCTCTCTCCCGAAATTTCATTAAAAGACACTTAATACATATACTTTCAATCACACTACAAGAAAGACGTACGTATCTAATGACCTAAAACATAAATCTGGAAGAACTTTATTCAAGATCTTTTGATAGTTATCATTGTAAAGTACTGTTCATAAACACTTCGTTAAATGAGTAGATGGTCAGCTTGATCTTAAGTTTTGCCTGTGGATTATTGGGTACAACAAGTGGAAAATGAAAAGAAAACCATAACAAAATAAAATGTTATACTCTGAAGATTCATTCTTAATATTTAATGTTTATTTTATGTTAGCGAAAGTCCAAATAACTGTCCATTCCTCGGAAATAATGGGGTCGGCCCTACGGGATTCCGCTTCAGTATTTCCCAGGAATGGACAATTATTTGGACTTTCTCTATAACTGAAAGTCGAATAACAACTGACAACGCCATGAAAAAAAAAACAGACTGCAACGAAAAAATAACGGGGCAAATAGGAGCATGAGTAATTTTTTTGCAACATGAAATAATGAAGAGTTTGGTGGATATGAGATGATTTTCAATTTGGAAAGGACAAATAGCTAATACGTATTCTTAAGTTCAAAAGTTAAGACAAAAAGTCTACAATGCTTTATTAAGCAAATTTTTTTTTCATTTGAATTCTATATTTAAAATACCTTCGTAGATTGTGACATTTTAATTAATGATCTAATGTTATCAAAATACATGCTTATGACATTCAAGTTTAACTTTTTTAGTGTACGTGTTATTACAGTTTTTACAAAACCGATATTAGCAATCACGGTCATATTGTATTTTTATTCAAAGATTATTGTCGACGTCCCTATTATTGTGTCCTCAAGTCAGAAAATGTACTTGTAACATGGCTAATATAAGAACTGTATACATTTGTACTAATAACGAAATATAATACATAAAACACACATTACGTAAATGAGGGACGGCATTTATCTTCAGTTTAAAGACAGAAAGACAGAAAGAATGAAAAGATACCTTTTTGCGTCATTGAGTGCCACCATACTTGATTCTTATATTGCAAATACCATCAAAGTAGTAATTACCCATAAGATAATTGATTTATTATGCAGACAATGTTTTGTTATAATTGTTGCAGACAGTATATAGACTTATATCATTTTTTTATATTCTTTGTTGAATTTTTTACCAAGCTTTCCATACTCAAGGCTACTTTCACTTTCCTTGTTTTTAATCTCTTAAACGTGCCACGTGTTTAAAAAAATACCTAAAATGTATTTTAGTTAAATCTGGTCGTTCAAGTTGTTTATCAATATAAATCTGGTATGAGTTTCTACAACTACTGGGTCGATGCAAACACCGGCGAACGTATTGTTCCCGAGGTTATTACCAACACAGAAGTTAGCACTCCAATGGTAAAATGTCCATAGAGTATTTATTTTATTAGAAACACTTAGTTTATTCTACTCCAGGTATATATTGTCTTTAAGTATGTTCGCTACTCCGTTTCAGAATAACAAGCTTTTTAAAAGACTGTTTTAAAATGATGATATATAAATATATGAGATAAAAAAGCAGAAAAAAATGAAATGTCTGTGTGCTTGTTTTCGAGATATAAGCCATTGATAATTTGGCGGGAAATGATTCTCTCTAGATATTTCATACTTTTAACATTGTCCGCTTTTCTCTTTCAAAAACTATGAAAAAATAACAAGGATTTTATTAGATTTTCAAATGTTGCTTTTAAAACTATATATAATAAATTTATGAAAAGACAAGTAGGGGTTAGTGAACAACATTTTTTAATGGCAAAACATGGATAAAACTAGAGAATTCCGAAAATCTGGCAAAAATTCAAAACAAAAGGAGCGAACATCCTAAACGTTTTGAAATTTCGAGTAATTAAAGCTATTCGTATTTGGTTTGGTATTCCAGGTGTTTAAATTTGAGCTCAACTAAAGTTTTATGAAGACAAAACGCGGACCTGCGTACCAAATTATAAGCCTGATTTCTATCATAACATTTTATTAATTAAATAAAATTCTCACGTGTGAAGGTCGATAGACCCCGACCTTTTCTGTGTACTAATCAGTCAAGATACCATGATGCAAAACATATCATACTCCTTTGTATGACTGATACTTAAGACACCTATTTTTCGTGGAAGACCGAATGTTAACTTCTAGATGTGTTCGGTTATTTCAGTCCTTGTGTTTCTCTCTCATTGATTGAAGTATACTCCAAATCCTCTTTCCAGTTAAACATTAACAGCAAGCAGTGTTTACCCAGTAAACTGAGTTTCAAATTTGAGGCAACAGAAGTGTTTGAATTTTGTAATAAAATTCAAGTTAACTAGAATTAAATGATCTAGTGATCACATATACTCTCGATTGCAGAAATTATGCTAAACGATAAATACCAAAACAAATATTCATGTTTGATGTTACCTATATTTTATGTTTCAAAACTTTATGATTAAAATCAAGATAGAATTTTGGAAATGGTTATATCACCTGGAAAAAAAGCGAAAATCTTTAAAAGTAAATAAGTAAATAAATTTATTAATTTTAATGTTACGGAGTTTAGTGTGACGTCTATTTAACTAAACTAATATACATTATTGTTTAGTGGCCAACTGAAGCCCGCCTCCAGATGCTGCATTTTCTCGCTACACTGAAGACCCATTGGTGGCCTTTGGTTGTTTGCTGCTCTTTGATCGGGTTTGTTGTCTTTTTGACACATTCTCCGTTTCCATTCTCTGTACTAATGGTAACACTTAAACGATACATGTCAAAATCGTCATTATCGAAAATGACCTGTATTTTATGGTACAAGAGATTGTTTTCAAATGTCAACAGTTTTGTCAAATGGTTCTCTAATTATCACCCGGAAAAAGTCATGACTATTGAACAGCTAACGTCAAAACTATTAAGATAAAATTTGACCTGTATTGTATGGTCCATGACATTATATTTATTCAGTTTCAAAAGACTTGGTCTAGCATTATTATCATTATTATCAGAAAACTGAAAAAAAAACTCAACTTTTATGGTAAATAAGGGACAGTACTTTAGAACAGTACATGTCAAAACCATTAATATCGAACATGACATGTATGTTTTAATCCCTGACATTGTGTTAAAATTTTAAAAGATTCGGTCTATTGGTTCTTTTATAATCATCCGGGAACAAAACATGACGGAGCGAACGGAAAAACGAACGTGTGCATTTCTACATACCACCCTCTTCGTGACGGGGTATAAAAAAACAAATAAATGGCATAAACTCGAAACCGGGTGCATCCGGACGCGTCGACAGGGAAAGTGTCTCTTGCTATACATAGAATTATCGGCATGCAAATCCACACTTAAACAAACTCTTACAATAGAGAATAGAGCTCACTTTTAAATCATATAGATCAGACGGCTTTTTATTAAATTAATGATCTTTATACAGCAAAAATATACAACTCGTGATTTAAGACATATTGTGCAGATCAACAAATTCGCATGGATGACCTTAAAGGTTGTATACTTTTGACTTGTAAAATTGTTCTATTGGAAACCCTGCTGGAGCAATTTTTGGTGTCAACAAATGAATTCTATATAATGTGAATATGCATGGCGTAACGTATCAATAATGAACTTGTCGATTTTCACATTTTCACTTTTTGCTGGGTTTATTTTCATATATCTGTCCCAAATGTGCTGAAACCTCGTCAGTGGTCTAATATATGTATAATCTGAAGGTGTCATTGTTTTGGAAATTGGGTGTTAATGGAATAGCTTTTAATTGAAAGTCTCTGTTATAACTATTTGCAAATTTTCTTAAACAAGAGGCGAATTAGATCTTGACATATATGATGTCTATTGTTAAATTCCATATTCAATCTCTTGATGTTTTTTTTTTAATTTACATTTCATTATATTGTCGTATACCCAACATAAGACAATTGGATAAATCAAAGTCCCAATTTTACCTGCAAATGAAATATTGCAACGAAAATACGTCCAATTTTTCAACTGTACCATCCAATATCTATACTTACAAAGTAAGTTTTTCGCATGGTTAAGGAATATATTATTAAGATCGCAAACAGTTGGAGGTACAGTTCATATACTTTTGTAACATACTACATAAGGTTCTACACTGTATGTTAGTATCCGGTATTGATAGCTTATAAGCAAAACTGCTACATGTGTGTAATTATATATATTTATAAAACGTCTTGATATTAGTCAACGAAATTTCTTACGTGGGCGCTTCATCGTTACGAGTAACGATACTGTACACAAAAAATAAATTTTAAAAACGTCTAAAAAGTGTACAAAACAACACCAATATTAAAAAAAGGAAACAATAAATATGAATTTCTATAAGTATTTCGGATAACAGATATCCGTCATCAGCATAATCAGTATGATAATGATGATGTAAAATGAATCATATCAATATATTCTAATTTAACTAAAACTATATTCATCGTTATAAAAATTAAAAACCGAAATACGCTTGTATAATTCTAAAAATTCAAAGTTGGCACAGGTTAAGTATTTACAACAGAGACTGCGTAGATATGAATCACAAAAGAATAGTAATGTGCGATATGAGCTGGTACAATTCTAAAATTGTACAGGTGACGAAAGTGAATTTATTACAACAGAGGCTGAGAAGATATACATCCCCAATGAATAGCACTGTACGATGGTAACTGGCATACTTCTAAAATTTCAAAGTTCACGAGGGTTAAGTAGTTACAGCAGAGGCTGCCTATTTATACATACCAAATGAATAGCTATGTTCGATTGTAACTGGCATAATTCTAAAATTTCAAAGTTGACGATGATTAAGTAATTACAACAGAGGCTGCGGATTTACATATCCAAAATATATACCACTGTGGGATTTGAACTGGTATAAAATTTAGAATTGACGAACGTAAAGGAATTACAACAGAGACAGCTTAGTCATACAACACAAATAAATAGCACTGCAAGATAAGAACTACACCTTTCCATTTATCCTATTTGGGACCAACGTTTTTATTTTCTTATTCAAAATCTTTCCCGAGGAATTCTATCCTCCCTTACTATACCAAGCAGTGTTGTGGTCTATGATAGTAACAGTCAGTCGATGGAGATCTGCCTTAGTATGGCCATTTAACCTCAAATGTCGACTGAGAGGGATGTCTGGCTTGCATACATAGACACTATGATGGCCGTTCATACGTTTGTAAAATGACTGTTCTGACTTAACAGCATACTGTTACAGTTTAAATCGCACAGTGCTATCCATTTTGGATGTATAAATTTGCAGCCTCTTTTGTAATTACTTAACCTTCGACAACTTTGAAAATTTAGAACCATATCAGTTTAAATCGTACAGTTCTATTCATTGAGAATGTATATCTACGCAGTTTCTGGTGTAACAACTTAACTGTCGTCACCTGTGAAATTTCAGAATTGTACCAGCTCATATCGCATATTACTATTATTTTGGGTTGCATATCTATGCAGTGTCTGTTTTTTACTTTGAACTTTGAAATTTTAGAACTATACAAGCGTTGTTCGGTTTTAAATTGGTATAACGTTAAATATTGTTTTAGATAAAACGGTATATATTGCTATGATTCATTTAACACTATCATTATCATACTGATGAAGGATATCTGTTTTTCGAAATATTTATGGATACTGATATTTATTGTTTCCTTTTTTGATATAGGTGTTGTTTTGTACACTTTTTAGGCGTATATATATATTTCTCTAATTCTTACCCGATTTATCCTTTTCCATCGTCAGTTTAAGTTATTATTTTTATCTAATCATTGTGTGGTTCGTTTGGTCAAAATTCGATTATCAAGTTTTCTTGCTTTCCTTTGAAATTTCTATTGTGACTTCATGAAAAAAGGCGACCATGCCTGATGACGTTACATAGAAAGAACACATCTTTTTGCAGATTATTCGAAAAGAAGGATTATTATTGTTTGCATATCGTCTAAAAATCATTAGAGAAACAGATTTCACCACCAAATCTCGTGCAATACGATATTTATCCATCTCGACAGTTAAATTTTAGGTATTTAAAACGCTCGGCGAGCCTCGCGTTTTAAATTTGAAAATTTAACTGTCTCAAGTGGATACATATCGTATCTCACTCGATGCAGTTGTAGAATCTTTATATATATATATATTTATAAATAATTCCGTTAAAAGCAAAATTACTCCAACTGTCCTGCACATTTAGTCTGTTAATTCTAGGATAAAAACATCCACTGATTACTTGGAGGTATATTAATGAAGTTACAGGTTGCACGGAGTGCCTTGGAGTTACAATATCAAATTAACATATTGCATAAAGTTTCTATACTGTATATAATGTCCGACAATGAAATCCTTCTTTAAAAATAAAAGTACTCTTACTTTCCTTTTAAAGTTTTGTTATGTAATTCTAAGATATAAAAACATCCACATGAACTCTTTACATGTCTGTTAAGTATATTTACATAACAATACCTATTGATTGAATGAGATATATGTTTAAGAGGATTTAGATGTAATGCAATCACCGACCATACATTAAGTCTAAAAACAGCTAAAATTGCATTTGTATGTTTACGTGGACGAACAAGATTTGCAACCACAATTGCTTTGAAATTTAATCGTTGAAAATAACTAAACAATACATGCTTTGTAGCTTGCTGAAGAGACGAGGAAGGAAAAGTGATTTGGTTGAAATTAGTTAAATATCGGAATACAATTTATTACCAAATACTTTCAAGCAAACGACGAGTTTTTTGCGTAATTATAAGGTCATTTGTATAGTGCTTTTGTGAGACCTAAACTTTCGTGCTCAACATATATACTTTATAGCCTAGTTGCAGACGGTGTTACCACGATGTCTCAGATGCAGGGGTTCAAATCCCGCTGAAGGAAGAACAAAATTTGATAACGCAAATTTGTAGATTAACATTGTTTGGCTAAATTTGAAACTAAGTATATATATATATATAATGTTCCTATGTGCCTATTATATTTGCCAGCAAAATTAGAGGTAGCAGTAGTTTACCGATGTCCAAATCTCATAAATTTATTTCAAAATAACAATTTAAGCTAAAAAAAAACTGAGACTATTGCATGAACTGAAAAATAATAAATCAAACTTGTTCCCGAAAGCCTGATGTGGTACAAGCACACAATGTGATGAGGTTAAGCGGAGCGCAGTAAGTAAGTATTTTTAATCGTCAGGCTATTGAAAAAAAAACATTTTTATTTAATTAGTGAGTCTATCACGGTTGTCACCATTGCTGTTGAAAAATTTGAGAAATTTCCCGAGTTCAGATATATATAATTTTTCATTGCTGTAGTTATTTAAATACATTACAATAAACAGTATGATGAGAACTACCTTAATGTTTCCATTTATTAGGTCAGTTAAATTAATTGTTAGTTTAACGTACAGTTGCATTTATTTATATATAATCAGGACGACTGCTGCGTATTTATACAGCTATCTATTTCAATGCCGGACGTGAAAAGTCTACGTGACAATGTATTTATGCCCCTGTCGACCCTTGGGCTTCCTGCCCCAGATAATTATCGAAAGAAGTGTTACTTTAGATGCTCACGCTCTCTAGAGAATGTGTTTTATCAGCGCTTTTGTAGGGTATGATTATGTTCTTAAGTGTATCTGTTTTTAATGCCGATGCATTATATTCATGCTAAGATCCTAAATGGTTGAGTCTCGTTGGGTTTGAACCAACCTCCCTCTGATAACGAAACATACTAGTAAAAACTATTAGGTTGAGTTTCCGATTAAAATTTGAACATTGAAGTCAGAGCTACATGACCCCAAATAATCTGAACACAAACATTATTTCCGGATATGCCTTCTTCTTACGAAATTTGTGATTTCTCTCTTTGCATAAACACATTTTACAATTATTATAGACGTATGGGAAAATCCAATGTCCATGATATAATCCATCACAGGTCTTTGATGAACACTAACACACCAAGACTGGCTGCTGTATTAATAAATTTCTATATTGGACTTAAATGTGAAGGACCACTACCATTTGAAATTTCTATCAAGGGCAACAGGACAAAACTACTAAGCTTTCATATATTAGAATTAGCAGGGTATTTTATCAATGCTTTGCTAACAAATTACCTACATCATCTTATTTTTTAATATTAATTTTGAATTTTCAAAAATCGACAGTTTCTTTAAATATCTAATTTCTGTCAATTCTTCCAAAAAAATGATTGTCCGTTCGAAGGGATTTAGCCATTTCATTACTTCCGTACTCCTAACAACACAATAATTATATTTAAATTTACCTGTATACGTTGTTTTATTACTGTAACGTCTATATGGTATAGGCACCTACGTTTTAAAATTGTATTTATATTGTGTCATAGATCAAACTTATTCGTATTGTGTCATAGATCAAACTTATTTGTTCAGTGTATGTTTACTTGTTTTTGTTTAAATGTTTTTTGATCGAGTTAAGCCATTTCAATTGATATTTTTAAAATTCATAGTGTGTCTCTTTATGTTGTAATGTTACAATACTGTTATAACGTTTAAACCCGCTGAATTTTTATGCACTTGTCCTAAGTCAGGAGTCTGTTGTTCAGTGGTTGTCGTTTGTTGGTGTGGTTCATAGGTGTTTCTTGTTTCTCGTTTTTTATATAGATTAGACCGTTGGTTTTCCTGTTTGAATTGTTTTACATTATTCATTTTGGGGCCCTTTATAGCTTGAAGACCGTACTTTTACCTATAATTGTTAACTTTGTATACATTGTGACCTGGATGGAGAGTTGTCTCATTGGCACTCATACCACATCTTCTTATTTATATGGTAATTTTGGTTAATATTTGATAACCCGCGAAATAATTTTATCTGTTTAAAATTAATAAACGTACAATTTTATGACTACGTGATCATTTTAAAAAAAAGATATTTGTACAACATTTACCAAACGACGAATCAGAATAAACATCGGATATTCTCAGCAAACTCCCGGGAAAACATTTGCATGACTATATCATAGTAGAAAATGTCTTCATAAGCATCGAGAATATCGAGGGGTTATTTGAATGACACATTTATCTCAAAATCACGGTGTGTACCAAACTCTGAAAGATATTATAACTAGTGGTATGAGGCAATAAAATTTAGTGGAAATGAAAAAGTTACCATACGAAGAAAATATCAATGGATAATTTATAAATTCAGCAGTTTTCTTAATTTTCATGGAATATGCACAAATTTTGACGAAATAATTTTTACCATGATTACTTATATTTCTTGATCTTATGCACTTCCCTTTATTATGTGCAAATTTTAAGAAGTACGCAACAATTTGTTTACAAAAATTGTACCTGAATGGCCATACTCCTTTATCAAATTTATTCTTTTGGGGAGCTTTATTTTAAACTTACGGGTGCAAAAGAGCATTTTTTTTTAATTGAGTCTGCTATGAAACTACATGTTTGAAAAGTTCAACCGCATTTGTGCTAAACGTGCATGTTAATTGTCGATTATTTGTATGTACAATCTCAACCTGGTATAAGAGAAAATGTTGCCTTGAAAAAAGAAAAACATCACCAATTTCAGATTTAGATTGCTCAACTTACTTTTATTCAAAACTGCTTCTGCGTGATACTGCAAGACATTTCGTCATATAAGTCATAATGATGACAGCAACTTATCATTTACATTAACCATTTCCTGTTATATAATAATGATTGAGGACAACCGGAAGTGAGGCTCAAGCACTGACTTTATTTTCCAAGTAAAATCAAGATCATCAGTAATTGATTAGGTTATAAGTGTTTTAAATAAAAAGCTTTCAATTACAAATGATTGAACGTATGTCAGATTGATTTCCAGTTGTAAAACTCTTCACTTTGTGATTTTTTTTTGTATTGTAATACTAAATCATAGGGAAACGGAAACTGTGTGATAAACACAACACTAAAAATATTAGTTAAAGCCAAGATTGAACGATCATACCGACCCAAGGAAGGCACGCCTATACTGTTGTTAATAAATTACCTCTGTAAATTACGTTTATCGTAAACAAGAAGCTCCAATGAGCCTGTTGTGCTCACCTCATCTCAATTGGGAAGTTATGCTTACTTTATATATGAATAAACGATGTGCGACATTTGCCAATGAGATAGCAACTAAATAATTGAAAAGACCTACAGACGTCTAGAGATCATACTCATGTATAGCTCTGATTCCTTGTCTGGCATTGACTTTACTTTTGGTCCTGCTGGTTATATCGGCTCTTCAACGTCTGTATTAGCTATTGCAATTTTCAAATATTTGGCCCCGTGTATCATTGAAGAAACATTAGTTGTCGAAAAGTGCATATGATGCAGTAACATATAACTTCACTAATTACACACAATGCATGGTATAATAATTATATCGATCTGCATTTATAACAATGTTGTATGCTTTGTAGTATGAATTTCTATCTTTTAGCACAGAGAGCCATTACAACGTTATTGCTGAAGATCCCCGGTTCAACGAACTGGAAGTATAAAAACTTACATGTAGCAAATAAACTTCAATATTTCAAGTTCTTTGACACTGAAATGATAGTCAAACACATGAGAGTTTTGCCGTTATGTAAAACAGGGTTCACGTCTATGTTTCACATTAACTGTTTCACATTTTTCATGTCGGAGCCTTTATGGCTGACTATACAGTATGGGTTTTTCTCATTCACTTCATTAGAAATCTGGTGGAAAGTTGTCTCATGGGCAATCATAACACATCTTCTTATTTTTATATCAACCCACCGCTTCCATTTGCAAAATAACTGTACCAAGTTAGGAATATTACAGTGAATCATTACTTATTCAAATGATCATCGCTTGGAGGATCCCAACTGAAGTTTTTCAATATAAACAATATAAAGACATTGCTATTTAAAAATGTGTAAAAACAGTACGGGAATATTATAGTTAATCATCACTTACTCAAACGATCATCGTTTGGAGAATCACCACTTGCATTTTTCAGTGAAAACAATATAAAGATATTGTAATTTTGAAATACACTTTAAAGTTTACAACAACGTTTATTCCTTAGTCCAAAAGTTTTAAATGTTATTGTTATTGCAGTGTCATTAAACTAACCTAATTCAAAAAAAAAAATAAGGCTTCTTACGGCATTTTATCTGTTTCATTTTAAGGCTGGCGAATATAACAGCTTCACATGATATAATAACAATATTTTCCGACTTAACGTGGTATTTGGAAGAAGAGAGACAACCTAAGGTTTGTTATGATTATTCTATCATTAAATACAGATGTATCGGCGTGATGATCACCACTAAATCAACGTACATCAGAGCAGTATTATTATCATCACATACAATCTCACAAAAAAACTGTTTTCTGTTGAAGACAGTAGGCTATGGCGAATATCACGAATAAATCTAGACTTCATTATATGTCGGTATGATTATCTAATGGTAATTATGTATCGTTAAATTGTGTCTATTTTTAGCCTTGCTCAATTTCAGTAAAACAAATACTGTCGTCAAATGTTTATATTTTAGATTTATATATGCATAGCAAAATCCTTATTGATCATTACCTATTTGAAAAAAGCTGGCCTTCGGAAATATTGTGATGAGGTATATTTATTAATCCAGCAGTGCCAATCAGATGTAAATTTCAAATATTCTAAAAATCTACTCATAAATCATAAGTCCACAATCTCTACAATTTGCCGTAGTTTCAAAACCTTTGAATTTCTATGCTTTACACAACTAATCCCCATGCTGAATTGAAAGATCGACTACATCGTCTTATTAAACAGACCTTTTTTTCTACAAAATAGGAAACATGGATATAAATTCCTTGTTTTACATCATAAAAAATCTTACTTTCAAAAGAACGATATTTATTCCCACTGATTTCCTTGTTGACATAGTTGTTTGTTTTTATAGTGATTAAGATAATAAAGATAAATACAATGTTGACTAATGTACCCCAATATTTGTCATTTTTACTTTTAATGTCTGTTTGTTTTGCTCACACATTGTTCTCAATAAAATGGAATTTTAAGCGACTGTCATGCAAGTGAGACGTTTAGCTAGCTATAAAACGAGGTTTAATCCACCATTTTCTACATAAGGAAATGCCTGTACCAAGTCAGGAATAGGAGAGTTGTTATCCATTCGTTTGATGTGTTTGAGGTTTTGCCATTTGTTAAGGGACTTTCCGATTTGAATTTTCCTTGGATGGCGGTATTTTTGTTATTTTACTTTCCAAACTAGATACACTGAAGATGGTATCATTATAAACGTTTTGATAGATGATATACTTGTTGACTTTTTTGCATTGATATTTTATCCGACAGCTGGTATTCCAATGAGTAAAAATTGTGTAGAGAACCTTCTTAAAGACCAAAAAGAAAAAGCATCTTATAAAGTTTTTCAGCTTCACTTTCTGATATATTGATTACCAGTATGTTTTCTGTCTCTCGATAAATCACAATTCAATGGGTGCTTACAACTCATATATCCCAGTGAGCTTAATATTAAGAATTCTACCGAAAGTAGAAGGTCTGCTGTATATCTTAATCTTGTCCTCACTATTGACACAGATGGACGACTTCAAACGAGAATCTGTAAAAAATAATGATATTGGCTTTCCAATTGTCAACTTTCCATTTCTCAGCAGTAACATATCCTCTGCACCATAGTACGTCGTTTACATCTCAATTAAAACGTTACGCTCGTGCATGTTCACCTTTACAAAATTCATTACAAGGGTGTGCTCTTTACACAAAAACTGAGTTGTGACAAAGAACGACGTTAATCGACACATAAGTTTTAAGGTCACCAACATGAATTATTTGACTGATACAATGCATCGGTGTCTCCACTCACTAGCGACGTGTTTTTCGCGGTCTTAAATCTTTATAGTCCTGTTAAGTCGACTGATCTGTACCTTTATTGATTGTGTCATTTTGCCTCAGTATGAATTTGTACGGCGAGGGATGCATGCGTAGCAGGAGACGTCCACTCTGTTGAGGTTCTCGGTTTCGCTCTCTATGGAGATCATGCAATTCCCACAGGTTTGTTTGTTACCTTGATTTGTATCTTTTTAATTGATTTACGAGATTCGAACATCGTTAAACAACTGTTGCCTATATTTACAGTTTGAACTTACAGAGTCATTCAACTAGACAAATGAGCTATCGTATTATCACAGTGCGTCATGATATACCAAGAATTTACATAATTTCCATATTGATGCAGTAAATAACTATGTCTAATTATTATATGCTAATCAGGGAAAAAAAAATCTTGTATCTTTTCTTTTCCTGACTGGTAACAAGAGCTGTACTATATAACTAGAAACCAGTAAATGTCAGAAATGGCCAGTATTTGTACTCGATTGTACTGATTTTTACTCGACCATTCTGAACTGACCTGAATTGATACTTGATATTACTCGACTTTAGTCTGAACCATACTTAACAGTCTGAACTTGTACACGACCAGTTCTTAATCATTTTGAAGAGTCTGCACAATATTCGACGAAGTCTGACCAATACTAGACGAAGTCTGAACCATACTCGACTAAGCCTGAACCGTACCCGACCAAGTTTTAACGATCCCCGACCTATTCTTAATCTATCTCTCTTATCTTTATTTTAATTTAAAGTCTATTTGTGTTTCCCTTGGCTAGAAATATGACAAAGAGGTATTATATAAGACAGTGATTTTTCAGATAAAAAAATAACATGTATAATAACAGTTTTTTGGTTTAAAAAACAATGCAGAAACTTTACGTAGCATTCTAAAACTAGGCCATGTTGGCCATCGAAGAAATAATTTCAAAACAATTTAAGTACAATAAAAAATATTCAAAAGGGAGATAACCCATGTTTTAGTAACTAAATGAAAAAAAGTGGTTTATTGTGGCATAAATTATAGTTAAACATTATATAATTATACTTATAAGGTAGAGGTTTATTGGTCGGTTATGGTCCAGACTGGTCGAGTAAGGTTCAGTCCTTAAAGTCCTTTAGTCGAGTATCGTTAAGACATTGTACACAGGACGAGAACTGGTTAACTACAGGTCGAGTACAGGTCGAGAATGGGTAAAGACTTTTTGAGCTTAGTCGAGTACGACTTCAGACTTTTTAGTATGTTCATGATAAGGGATCTAGTACAAGTTCAAACTGATTACAGTCAAAAATGTCGAAAAAAATTCAGACAAATTCAGGGTGGTCGATGAAAAATCAGTACAGTGGAGTTAAAAAAAATTCCCATTTCAGACTTTTACTGGTTTGTAGCTATCAGTCAATGGAAAGTTTTTTCAAAAGATAATTAACCCTTGGCTATTTAAAACTATTTTGATATAAGTAAACGTTACTAATGCAGAGTGTGATATGGATAAAAAAATAAGGAGATGTGGTATGATTGCCAATGGGACATCTATCCATCAAAGGTAAAATGAAGTGGATGCAAGCAATTATAGGCAACCGTATGGCCTTCAACAATGAGAAAAACCCATACCGTATAGTCGGCTATTAAAGGCCCCGACATGAAAAATATGAAACATTTCAAATGAGAAAACTAACGGCCTGATTTATAACAGAACAATTTACGAAAAACAAATATAACAGACATGAAGTTCATTTGTAACAATAATGCGCTCTTTTTTTATGCAGCTGCTATGGTAATTTCATCTCAGAAACTAAGATTTATTTAAAGAAAAGCGTGCGCACAAAATTATCATGAATATCAACAGTTATAGAATTCTGTGTAATTTTTATTATCGTACATGTATAATACCCCTGTAACACAAACGAAAGCTTTATTTCCATCAACTCTCCAGTTTTATTACGTCCGTTCACTTTGAACAAGTTTTACATGATTGCATTATCTTATTATATGCGCATAGAATTGATGGAGTAGGCATATTACCCAGATAACCCGCATTTTTTGACAATATTTGTCAATGTAGCATACATGTAGCTATATCGGACTACTTAATGTTTTGAAGACATAATGCATTTCTAAATTTTATCATGTTACCTGTACTGTTAATGAACAAAGTAAAAAAAAAATAACAAAATAATAATACTGAACTCCAAGGAAAACTCAAAACGGGAAGTTCCCTGTCAAATGACAAAATTTAAAGCTCAAACACATCAAACGAATGGAAAACAACTGTCATATTCCTGACTTGGTACAGGCATGTCCTTATGTAGAAAATGGTGGATTAAACCTCACTCGTATGGCAGTCATATAGAATTACATAATATTGACAACAATGAGTGATTGTACTAAGTTGTTATGTTGGTTGTAACTCGTTTACATTTAAGACCTTGCTAATGTCTTAAAAATTTTGTTTTTACAACGTTAATCCACTGTACACTACAATCAACAAAACATTTTTAATTATTGTGTTTTCACTTTCCCACGGAAATCAACTCTTATTGAAATGGAATAAAAGAGACAAAAATAGTTACATTTTAAATTGACACTTTACATTCTAAAAAACATGACATGGAAGTAGATATATTGTGTTACTAAAGTATCTTTCCATTCAATATGAAAATTTTGTAATAATCTTTCGTGACTACTTAAGGCAATTTTGTAAGAAAATCCCATCTTACTTATACGTTTTTCTTAAATGATTCCTGTTAACTTTATCGTAGCAGTATAAAATCCATATTAAACGTGTATTTGGATGTCTTTTGATGATTGATTGATCGTTGGCGCTATTACAGGACCAACCTATTGTATTAACAATACATACAATAGGTTGGTCCTGTAATAAGGGTCAACCGTTTTGGAGGGAATGTGGGAATTAAGACTGTCACTGAAAAATATGGCATAAGGCCACCTACGGACCCCTCAAAGAGCTCTTCAAGTGTAGAGATCGTGGCATTCTCTCTACACAAGGCAGTGGATTTAACATCCCCATTTTGACCAGACGTGGTTGTGTACCGGTACACTCCTCACACCAATACAGACGTCCAGCTTATTTCTATTCCCCAGTCACCTTTAGGGATGCCCTTCGATGAGAAAAAATTTAAAAGAGGAAGGTATAAAATTGAGGTCACTTGTGGTCTCTTCAATTCCAAATGCACAAGCAATGACAAATCTACCTTATTTATCTAATCATAAGAATTCAGTCTGTCAGATTTCATGGATTCCGTATTTGCTTTGGTCTTTTATATTTGACTTATTTGTATTCAATCTCCTTTAGTAGATGATAGAATTGTTCGATTAGAGATTTTTTCAATACTAATCCATAGTATGCGATATGCTTAATATAAAAGGAAACGTTATCCATGCAATATGTTGAAAATAGATGGCGAAGTTATAATTTAAGTTTATTTTAAGCTCACTTGGCACAGAAGGTCGAGTCGATTTATACCCATTAACCTAGTACCAATCAAAACAGACAGAGGTAATTGCATGAACATAAAAGGACTGGGAGCGTCGACAGGGTAAGCGTCTCCTGCTATGTATGCGTCACCAGTCATGCGAATTCACACTCAGTCTTGTTATCACAATAATGCCTTATTCAAAATGAACCGATGTGATTGCCGATCTATACACATTGGTCTTATAACAACAATACAATATAGGATTAAATCAACACAAAATCAATTACGAATACGTGAAAATCCTGTAAAGAGCTCTCTAACTATATCATTTATAAGAATACTTGAAAATTAAGTAACATTCTGGATTTCATAAAAAGCAATAATCATGTGTGTAAGTGAAGTAGGCGATTGCTAAGATTTTAATTCGTTTTTTTGCTGCAATTAATCATTTCATTAGGTGCTTTGTAGTTGCAGACAACAGCTCGGCTTAGCTCCACATACTCACCACATGCACATACACGTACCTTTAGTTGATGGAAAAAACTTAAACTAATACAAATATACAATCATGAAACAAGTGCGGTACTACTGTATTAAGGGCAGTTTATTCGTCACGTTAATGTTAATGTCCTTTTCATAAGTAACTTGTTTATTTTATTGAAGAAACCAAGATGTTTAGGCAAAATCTTTCTCTGAAAATATTCATCAATATCGAAATTGCCTCCATGGTGTCTTCTTATTTTTAACAAAACTCGCTAAATTACAGTTAGGAAGGTAAGTTTTGAAGGTCCAGAATGCCTTATTCCACGGTCATATTTTCTTTAAAAAAACGGATCATTAAAAAAACCCGGACAATATGACTGTAGTAATTAACAAAACCCGGACTGATTGATTTAAGATTTTGGTTAAATCGTTATATGTATTCTAAGAAACCGATCAAGTGGTTGACTTGAAAAAATAATTGGTTCTGCCTGAGAATAAAAAAAGAAATGCAGTAAGTAGAAATAGTTTAAAGTTATGTTAATAATTTTGATTTCATTGAACTTTTTACTCTTTCATAATTTTAATGTATTTTTCACACTGACAAGGGTATTTATATTATAGCATTATAATGCCTACTAATTCTCAGGTATGTAGTTAAATGTGGAAAGATATTATCATAATTATCACTTCACATTATTGACATGTTTAAACATGAAAACTGCAGACTTTAATTTAGTATATAGGGCAACTATTAATATCGTTTACATTTCTCAGTCGTAATGTTCTTAAATAATTTCTTTCTGATATTATCCAGTTAACAGGGGATTTGAAGTTTGTAATACCACGGCTGACTTAAACGTCCTTTATGACAGTACTGATGAATTAATCAAATTGGGTTTTTTTGTACAAACGTGAAATGTCACTATGACACAATAAGAGTTACTGTTTTTAAAGACAGGGATGACAACTAAAAAAATATTTGAGAAATAATAGAACTATTCTAGTTTGTCGATTAACAATGATTATAGTTGTGATTAGCATTTTTTCTGCCTTTTCTATACTAAAAGTCCAAAAAAATATTAATTAATTTTCTATATAAATAGGACAAAAATTACAACCAAACTAAACACTGGACGAATTCAAGTTATATTTATCAATTAAACAAAAGGTATGAACGGTTTGATTTCCGATTTCTGAAAATTGTTGTTATACAGCAAATTTTTACAATATTAAAATAGCATATTCCTATGATACTATAGCTCATTCTTTAACATATTTGAAAGGAATTTTTTGTATAAATCAGAACGTTTTTTTTTTCTTCAAAGAACTATTTATTCCTCCCTAAGACAGACAGGAAACTTGTATCTACGTATCTTTTATTTGGGACGGGGAATACTTGTTTAAAGGGTAGAAAAGTCAAATGTTTTAATACTAAAAGATGAAAGAGTCTTAGATTGTATTTACACTAACAAACCTCTAGATTTTTTAGTATCCACATTTGATATACACTGCCTCTAGAAAGATAGTTTCACAATAAATTTGAATAACGACTTTGATTGCTGATCAATTTGATTTAAAAATTAAGAAAGAGATTTCGTTGAGCACTTGGAAGACCCAGTAATATGATGCTGTTTGTAAGGACACTTATGTAATTTAGTATCCTATACAGTGAAGGCAGATCCAGTTCTTCAACTTTGGTTGAAATTCAAAAGGAACATAGAAAAGACCTATGATTATCCAGGATTTCCTCCTTGGTAGGTGTCGTAGTGGTATATATTGAGTTTCGAAGTGAATTGTCAATACCTCATTCATTTATCAAGCAGTTTATGTAGTGTGATTTACATACAAACACGATGTTGTTTGGGGCTTTTTCTGCAAGGACAACAAAAAATGTGCATGAAGTTAAGACAGGTGATTTGCAACGTTTGGGTCTTTAGAGATGGATGTAACATGTGTATTCCTAGTCCTATTTAATTTTTAGATTCTGATTTTTATCAAAGACCTACAGCCTTAATCCATTTGGAAAGAATATCTACGTCGTCTTTCTCGCGTTTAACCCATTGTCTGTCATAATCCTCGACTGAATCCATCAGTGTTTTGAAGTTGTGTTTCGAATTGATGGATTTGGGCTCACGATATTTTGGGCCTTTGATTAACACATTTCCCTAAGAAGTGTTATTGGCAATGTTTAGGTCACCAGAAATAACGTTGCCAGCCGGAATATATATGAATTGGAAGCTAACTCAGGTGTAATTTAGAGGTTTAGACTTGAAGTCGGCAATATTGAGATCCTACAACAGTTGCTTGTAATTGAAAATGTTAGTTGCAATTGGTTTGGTAAAGGTATACAAAATGATAGGTACAGACTGATCTTTGAAATAAGGAGTTATTTTTTTTAGTGAACTGATTTATTCTAAAGGATATTGCCCAAGTTGAAGGCATCGAGCCCTTTGTTGGCAAAAGAAAATTTTAGAAATTTTAGAAAGGATCTTTTGTCCTTTTCTTCTTTTCTAATGCGAACTGGTTGAAAAATCTGTGACTGGCAATAATCGAAATGAAAAATGTTAGGTTCAAATGAAGATAACATGACCAAAGTAAACCTCTTTCATTATAGAAAAGATATGAATTCTAATACTTTTGTATTTTCTTTCATCATGTTTATGAACATGTATATTTAGTTAAGCTATCGCTAGATATCGAAACGGGCTATTTGGGAATTGGGCCGGGATAGGATTGAGATTTATAAAATTACGTAAACACCGCCGTTTTTTTTCAATGTCCCAAATACTTCTAAGTAGTTATCTATTGTCGTGCCTAAATGTGTGTGTTCGCTATTTAGATAGCAGGGATTTAATATTTTGTATTGTTTGTGTTGTATTAATTCACAATTTTGATAAACTCAGGACGATTTAGTGATTGACATATTGTGCAGACACATGTATATTATTGAAGACTAAAGTTTTTGCAATATATCAAATATCAACACAAAAAGATTAAACTGGCACGTGAATACCCAAAACTATTTCCGCTATGACGTTTTGATAAATACCATGTATGGTTAGTTTCGTTAACTTACAAAAAACGTGTTTAAATAATTTTGCGGAATGAAATGTATTATAACATGTTTCAAAATGTGACGTTTTACTGTTAGTATTCTAGCATTCAAGGAAGATTACGATATGTTCCGTTAGCATGATTTCTGTATTATCAACTACACCGTAAATGATCTTATAAATACTTTTTTTGTACTTTCATTTTTTAAGTTTTTTTGAACTTCATAACATAATTGCCAAATACCCTAGTACTATATTGCTTGTTTATCACATTGAAAATGTAAATGCCTTAATAAATACATTGCATAAGATTTACGAAAACGTTATAAAGATTGGTTAGAATCACTAAACCAAAACAAATAACAAATAAAGGATGGTTTCCCTTATTGACACCATGGAGGAGCAAAATATGTGCTTTATATACACAAGAGTGTTGAAAAAGGAAAAATGTTGACATTATTTCCGCTCACAATCCCCAAGGCTAATCTTTAAAATAATAATTACCCCATGCTTTGTTAGTAGTGTTATTAAATGCAGTTATTTTAAAACATGTTTTGTTAAATTAACATTTTAAACAGTTTAAGACTTTATGAGTGCATATTTACTTAGATTGAACAAATAATCAAATAAGCTAAACCTATTTAACTATTGACAAATTGCTCTTTAAATCTTTTTTTTTGTTTACAGTTATTACAAAACTGATCTGAAAATAATTAAGTATAATGGGTGATTTAACAAGAATGTCAATGTTAAAACTTAAATATCTAATAATAGTTACTAAATTTCAGCTTCCTCTATATCAGCAAACCAAAACCAGCTTTTCGTGAACAACAATACAAAAATGTTTAAAAACATCTGTTGATACATTTTGTCTATCCCGTTACTTGTATGTTTTATCCTGTTACTTGAATTGTTTATTACGTTACTTGTATTGTTTAGCCTGTTACTGATAACATTGTATTTCGTGTACGTTTAACTGCGGGAGATAAAGATTTTTTAACCTTGAAATGAGTTCAAATTATCAAACATTACATTATGTTTTTCAAACAAGACCAATACGTGTACTGGGTCTAGACTTGAGTCACTGCGTGCAATTGATTGAGGTTACATGTGTATTGAAGCATAAATGATTAAGATTATCTATAAAGCTATGATCAAACGGACTTGACTAAAATACTTGCATTGATGTTATGTTCTGGGATGGAAATGATTGAATATAACTCTTAATTCACCATAACAATTATTATATTTCTCAAAAGATTTGAAAAATCTTAATATGTAGAGATAAAGCACATTTAGGATTGTATTAATGTTATTAGCACCGAACAAGTTTGTTCAGATAATTTCTCCACTTAAAAAGAATATAATCACACATAATGAAATACTTTTATTCTCAATGGTGTTGTGTTATATATAGATATACATACCATTTAATGTCATAAACTTTTTAAAATATAATATATGTTGCTTTGTGATATGGCAAGTATGTTGGCAAAATGAATTTTTGAAGCGGTTTCTTTATTGCCGTAGAAATACGTGATCTTATTGAGACCATTAAAAAGGAGATTGTTCTGTTATTAATTGCTGCAATTCTTTTTCAACTATCACTTCAGAAAAAGAATTGTTTGGCATCTTTATGAAAAAAAAAACCAACAAATTAAAATATCTACATATAATGGATGTTTTTTTTTAAAAATAATCATACCTTAACTGTAGTCAGCAACATACGAATGCGAAGTTGATGATGAGCTTATGTAAATAACTGTTATGATTATATCAAAAACTTCATATGTAAAATCCAGAACTGATCACTGTCAACTGTATCCAAATAAACTGAAGTATCCTCTTCTCGTGAATATATTGCAATTTCTTTGCCTCTTCAAGAACCAAAACAAATGTAGCAAAAAGGCTTTTAACTTACTCATGTTGAACTGTATGAGTATGATACTCTTCCAATTAAATATTATCATCTATCTGTAACAGACTATGGCTGCATAAGATCTCTAAATATTTAAACTGAAGTTCCACGAATTTGTTATTTAGTTGTTGTTGAGTCTTTTGAAATTTTAAGTACATTGCTAAAGCGTGTCAGCTGTCCCCATTAATACCTCGTCAGTTATCAAATGGGTGAACTCGAAAGGGAATTTCTTTGAGTATTACAAGGCATTAAAGGCCATCAATGTGTTAATGGAGATTTGTAAGTTAACAAGACCATACATGCTAAAAAGGGCACCGATTGTTATATGGATTAATTAGGTCAAATCATAAAAGAGGTACGAAAGATACCAGAGGGACAGTCAAACTCATAGATCGAAAACAAACTGACAACGTCATGGCCAAAAATAAAAAGACAAACAGACAAATAATAGTACAGATGACACTATATTTTAAAGACTTAGAACTTTTTCAGATGAATATATTCTTAAAACTGTGCATGTGTACTTAGTTTGATCCATTTTTTTTAGAAATATTAGTTATTTCATATTTCAACGACGAAAAGACAAAGAAGTTCACAAAATATTAAATAGAAAAACAAAAAAAACAAAAAACCTGGAGAGTTTAAAATTCTCCGGCAGATTAAGCAGATCTGTTTAGATATTTCACATTCGCATCCGAAATATTTTTCATAATCAATACAAATTTGGTGGTAAATATCATTCGGGGACGTCACAATAAAACAAGATAGCACGGGATAGTAGGGACGACAGTTGGAACATAAATTTAGTAATCTGGGACATAAATTCTCAATAACGGTCAACCAACTCGTGATGGCGTTATTAGTTATAAGTTTGATGTATGTTAACATTCGGTGGACGGAAGAAAAAAATAGGTGAAAATAACAGACAAGCGAAGTTATGCAGCAAGAGATTATGATGAAATGATTTATTGTTACAATAATGTCCCGGGGGATGGGATGAATTCTCACTTACAAGTTTAACCATGTATCTCATGTCTCTTGTGTCTGTCACAAGTCAGAAGTTGCAATGGGTTCGCATCGATTCCTGTCAGTCATATTTTATTTTTTGTGCGTTGCGTTATTACTAATCATGCCGCTTGTTTTCTGGTCAAAATAGTTTCATATTATGTCAGGTCGGGACCGTTGACGGTATTGGTTTTAGGTATGTTTATAATTTCGTTCATTCGGTTTTCCTTCAAAAAACACAAAAACGATAAAAAAAAATTTCAAGAGTATTTTTTTTTTTTTATTATGAGTAATTGTCGTGTAAAAGGTTTGATTCGTAGTCATCGAAAAAAGTGTAAATGATGTTTCTTTAATACCGGGTTAATAATTTATTTGAATTTAATATGTAATGAGAAAAAAAAAACCTCGCTGGACTTGTGAAGTTGATATATGAAAAAGACTTTCAAACTATCTGTTTCATCTACAAAAATAATTGAAATTGTTTAATTCTAGAATTGAATTGATAAAAAGTTATTCACAAAAATATAATAAAACAAAGACGGCAAATATAAATTATATCACTTCAATGGAGTTTACTTCTGATAATACCAGTCCGTTTAAGTAATCAAAGCGGTTCAATGATCAATATTATTAGAAACAGCCGGAGTTAAAGGGGGAGAAGAAAACAAGACTCTTATAATCTAAACAATTAACATGATTAAGGCGTCATATCTTTTACATTTTGATCGGGTAACATTTTGCAATGATAATGATTGTTGACAAACGCCCGGGAGCCATTATTACACGCATGATCAGGACGATAATGTCTTACTACTTTCATGGTTCATTGATCAATATTAAATTTTTATGTTTAGGTCTGTTTCTCAGCTAATATAATCATACATTAACTAAATTTTGTGTATGGAATAATTTTAAGGTGTGCATATCTTTTGGACAGGTATTATCTGACCTGGATCTTATTTGGTAGGTTCATTGGTCAATGTTAAGCTTCTGTGTTTTGATTTGTTTTTTAGATACCATAAGTAATATGTGAACTATATTTTATGCTTCGAATGATTGTAAAGTGTACTTATTTCTTAGAGGATTCTTCTGACCTTGTCTCATTTCCCTGGTTCATTAGTCAATGTTTGGTTTGATGGATATGTAGTTTCTCGGGTACTACAAACAGTCGGTTAACTACATTTACGTTGGGCAGGGTTCATTTAATCAAGACCTTATTTACATGGATACTTGATAATGATAATTTTTATGTGATACTTGTAGTAACATCTTCAACTTTCAACATAAAATAAATCATGATCAGTTAATCAGGCGAGTCATGTCAGCGTGTAAACTCTTGTTTGGAAAAATGTTAAATCATCCAATCAAAAAGAAACCATTCATATTCAAAGCTAGTGCAAATGATTCATCGGATTTTGACACGACAAAAAGTGAAACAACAACTGTGTTTTTCAACATAGATGTCACATTGAGTTTGCGGATCATGAAAAAACATTGACATCGATTTACTAAGATATACATTTATTTTTTTTTCAAATATCTGCGAAGGTTTTTAAAATTTTAATCTAATCAGGTTTATGTTCCAAGTGCTGAGTTTGGATATTAGTTTTTGAATATTCTGGTTATCAAAAGATTTATCAAAAATACCTATTGCCAGGGTGAATAAAAAAAGGGGAAGTCCATAAAAACTGATAAAAGCATACGTTATACTTTATCAACCGACACATGTAAAACAACGGTCATATTCCTGACTTGGTTCATTCATTTTCCAAAGAAAATGATAGGTTATTGCTGGTTTGATATCTAGGTAAACCTCCCATTTGTATGACAATTGTTTATAGTTCCGTATTTTTGACAAAATTGGTTGAGTAACCCAACATCCCAAACAGACATATTAGATTAATGTGACTATACATCAACTGACTCCAACAAGGTTTTTGTAGTTGATAGAAAATTTGACAAAGACGCATTGCAAAAGAGTTTATTTTGATTTCAACAATAATAAACGGATTTCGTGTCTTTTACAGTCAATCAATGGTTTTGATAAGACAACAACTTTTGTTGTTTTGTACTGTATGTCGAACAATATTACATATGGAAAATGCATTTTCTTGTATGGTTGTCTTTGTTGACTGGTATATATCTATGTTCAAAATATAAAGTATAAGATATCAAAGTGTACTACATATGTCCAAAGCCACACGTTTGTACGTACACTATTAATATAATGTATATTCTTAAAATCAAGAAAACAAGTATATTGTATTTAAATGTTAAATTAAACCAAGGCTGGAAATTAATCATATTTAAGACCGAATCACCATATAAGTATCCGTTCAGGGAAGTACCCTTTCTTTTTCCCGGAGATAAGTGTTTATTTCTTCTTATGGATATAAAATTTCTCGGAGACAGATATAACATTTTATTTCATTTTCAGTATGCTGGCATGAACATTTTATCGAGTGTTCATTGCATCCGTCGAGATGAGTGAATATGGTAAGTATAAACAATGGTATTATTACTTTCATTATCTTATTTGATATTATCTTTTTATAGTTCCTATCATAAGGATATATAAGAAACAATCAAAATTATGTTAATTTAAAACATATTTAGAGCATTGGCAATTGCCTTATATTACTCATTTACACATTACATGTTCATTTGAAATGTTATCCTATTTCACGTATTTGTTTTCTTCTGGAGTAGATACAATGTTTTTGGGGGTATGCCGTCCAGAATTGAAAACATGAAAAGAAAAATCTTTCCTTTAACTTTACATTTAAAAGTTAACGATAAATTTATATATAACACATGTGATTTCTTCCAGATAGACTTGAGGACATAACTGTAATTTATTGTTACACGGCGGTCAATACGTTTGCCGACAAAAAAAGTATCGTGAAAGAATACACCTTATCGCTATAAAGTTCAATCTGGACAAAACAGTCACTTAGACAACTTCCTGTTTTGGTCAAGATTCGCAAATTCAAAGGTTATCAATAATGAACTGATGGGGGGGGGGGGGGGGGGGGGGGGGGGGGGGGGGGGGGGAAGTTTAGAAAGTAAATATTTTGAATGTTGATCGATTATGATCCAATATTTTGAAACACAAATTAGTGATAAAAATGCTTTGTTTGAAGTGTAAGTGATCGTTTAAACATTTCTCTTTGGAAAGTTTTATGCACTATAAATTGTTCAATAAAGCTTCAACTGGTTAGCGACGTCATGAAAAAAATGTGTAATTTCAGAATGTATCTGGATTGGAATAAATAGCAATAAGATGTATTGGTAACGCCGGTCAAGTATTGCGATCGGAGCTTGTACGATCTGGTATGGGATCGTGAAGAACATATTTTCGATTAAACACATAACATAACTATTTCAATCTAATATATTGAATTAGAAAGACAAATTAAAAAAATAATAATAAAACTATGTCATTGAACATTTTTCAGAGACAGATAATCTATATTTTAGTATTTATTTTTATGCAAAACTACCCACTAATATGATCAAAAATACATTGACAGCACTTTCTTGGTTTTCATTAAAATAATAATATTTTCTACTTCTGTATACTTATTTTTACATCCATGTCCGTTTTAAAAAATGTAGAAATTTTTATTCTGCTATGGTGTGATCTGTTATATATTTATCGAATGTAGAGGTATTGCTCGTATTACACTACGGAGTGTGATACGAAAAAGTGATACAAATTTATATGCGTTAAATTTATTAGCTCATACATTATGAAGAAAAAATATTGCCATATTTCTATTGGATATTAGTGAGGTCATTGAGAACTTTGGAAGGTAAGAACGATGTTTATTTCCTCCATGTCAAAGGCAATTTGTGATTTTTTCTGAAGTATACAAAACACTGAAATGTTTCACCTAAAAAATTCATTATTGTCAAAATTTATAAAACCCCGAATCGTACATACAGATTCAAAAATGTATGATATTAAAGTTTGACATCAGAACAGGACTAACGGCGTCTCACTGATATGTGCAATGGACTAGATCGACGAGTCGCGGACCTTTTGTATTTATTATATAGACAATGTTTACCATAAGTTAAAAATGCTTGTTTATTATCAAACAGAAATTGAATAACTGGAGTTGATATCAAGCAATATATAATCATCTAAAAATGTTGTTCTCCTACAATGTGTTCTTCTTGTGATCTAGAGGAAGCGTTAAAATTGAAGAATTAAAAAGTATAGTACGTAACTAATGAAAAGTACAGTTTAAAATAAGTAGAAAAATGACAAAATTCAATATGATCAAAACACAATTTAACGGTTCTCAGTACCATCTTTATGTAACAACTGTCAGACCTGTGTTATTTTGTGAGTATTAAGTTACCTACCTTAAAACACTGTAAGAATGATACATAAATATTCGACAGCTCAATAGTCTGAGTTCTGAACTAAAAATGCCCCAGTATGCTCAGTTTCGATACATGTATATCATAAAACTAAGAAAATAACTCTATATATTCTAGCGTCATGCGGTCATTCAAGCTAATATTTGCATCAAGGGTAGTGACATACACGTATCTACTTTACCCATAAGGATTTCTGTATATCTATGTACACATCTGTTCGTGGAACTTTAGCTTTTAAGTTTGGCTTATTTGAAACATGTATAGAATCAGTAGACTGTTAATATTAAAAAAAATATATTTTTTACTTATTTAGAACCAATAAATCAGTTTATCTGTATGTAGTGATAAAGGAATATTCCCCTGTTTTTGGCTATTAAAATGCGTACATAGATACGTTAACAGATAAAAACTCAAGGACTTATACAACAGAAGGTTTTCTAGGACATATTTGACATTTTGCGGAAGAAAAGAAAAATTAATTGATTTAACATGCAGACAGAAAAAATAAAAGAAGATCATTATTCGACAGTGTTGATGCTATGTGTTTTCGGCTAATTTATGTCAACAAAATAGGATTACCGACACTTTTGTGGTGCTATAACGTATATGGAGAAACAGTTCTTGAAAGAGTAACTAACAGTGGCCACATATCGCGATCGGATCGTGATGGTAATGTTTTCGTTAAGACTGATACAATGTAAAATGTTATATTCTAATTATTGCATTCGTTACAACAACTAGTAAATGAAATGATATTTTGACATCTTAACTCGTAAATGCTGATGTAAACTTAAAAAAATATCGCGTTCATATAAATAAGTTCAGTTATTTTAATGAATGTTGAATTTTGAAATAATAGAGATAAGGACATAAGTATAATCATATGTTTTTTAGGCGAATTATGCATATGAGAGACTTTCATTGAAAAATTCTTCGTGTTGTGTGATCAATACTAGAATAAAGCAAAAGAAACAAATGCTTGAATGAAAGTTATTTAAACATTTTCGAATAAATTGTATAAAACAAATCGTCTAATCAGTGTAATTCTTAATCCAAATATTGCAATTTTGAATAAACATTTGTTTTCATGGCTATTACATTTATTTACCATCGTTACTAAGTAGTAGGCCGACATATTGTCTTGCTGCAATACAAACATGTGCGATTATTGCAAAGGAATAACAATTAAATGACATCCACCGCAAAACTTTAGTTTTAATGAGATAGCCAAATGTTAAGTTTCATTCATATTTATTTTGACACAACGTTAATTCGATCATTGATAAAATTAAGTGGAATGTTTTTTTAATTTAAAGTCTATGCATTTTCTCAAGCATAAGTGCAATGATTTTTTTTGTTTTGCACTGCAACAGAAACAACACTTTTTTCAAATTCATTTTCCACACAGCGATATCGACATATTGTTTATACATAGATTACGATACATGTGAATGTAAATGAAGATATCATGCAACAACCTGGTTGTCTGTGCTAAATATAGGTATATCACGAATCTGATCACGTTAATGAGAAAGCAACACGTCACATTAGAACATTAAATAACTACTAATGTCTTATACCTAATGATATTAATATATCCTTTTTTGCAGACATTTCACCGAATAGACTTAAATCTTTCGGTCGACGGCGGGTAAGTGTTACACTAGAACTGTAAAGTATTTCAATTCCAATCTGGTCATACCCGAACTATTATTATACATTACACTCTTCGACTTGCATCATGCTTGCTACATAATCAGATAAATCTGGAATAGTATGAATGTTCATTTTAAAAACCGGGTTTTAGACAATCTTATCGCAAAAGCATGATTGTATTTTAAAATGACTGAATAGGATAGTCAGTTTGGTCAAGTTTCCATTCCGTTGGTTCCCCTCCCAAAGACTACAAAATAAATTCAACATTTGATAGTATGTCACTACAATATCTTGGTGATATCTTTGTGCTAATGTAGATTATCAGTTAGCATTAGCTTGTGCTAGGATAAACGTTCAGATCATATTTTCTCGGCTATTGCTGTTTGTACAGGAAAAGTAAAGTAAAATAACAAAAATACCGAACTCCGAGAAAAAATTTAAACGAAGAGTCCCTAAGCAAATGGCAAAATCGAAAGCTCAAACACATCAATCAAATGGATAACAACTGTAATATTCCGGACTTGGTACAGGCATTTTCTTATGTAGAAAATGGTGGATTAAACCGGATTTTATAGCTAGCTAAACCTCTCACTTCTATTACAGTCGCATAAAATTCCATTATATTGACAACGATGTGTGTACAAAACAAACAGACAAAATAGGTAAAAATGTCAAAAATAGGGGTACAGCAGTCACCATTGTGTTATAATCTTAATCACTATAAAACAAACAAATATGTCAACAAAGAAAAACAAAAAGGCATATAGACAAAGCACATTAGCAAAAACGAAAGACAAGAATACAAAAATTTACCATAGCACAATAACACAATGACGGGATGTATAAGTACCGAGCCACGTGAAATGGATATTTCTAAAAATAGACTTAACAGTAAAAGTAATAATTTACAATGACAAATAAAAGAATACTATAATACGTTATTAAGATGATAAACAACGTCAGTACCTAGAATCTATACTTCAAGACCATCGTGTATTAATTGTGAAGTTAAAACGGATTATGTATCAACAAGATCTTGGTATCTTCCGATGAATTTGTTTTCGAAAAAGGACCAGACATTCTTTGACATATCCTTGGTTCATCAAATTTCTGCTCAGACACTGAAAACCATAGACATACAGTTGAGTGTATCCTATCAACCAAAAGCTTAGCAATAAAACCTTATTTATGAATGTTAATGTTTTACCTGTTCAGCTTTTGATGTTTTAATTCTTTAAAAACAATGCTATTCATTAATTTGATGTTTGGTGGAGTCAAACTTGTCCAAATGTCTTAAAAACTCTTGCAACATACTGCATGATAACTGTTTCAATTACACCTTGGTTGAAATGCACAAATGACTTCCAAATCATTTGAAATAGTTTTTTCCCATACTCACGGTCTACACTTTTTAATGTAACATATTTGATATAACAGACTTATCATGAAGATAGTGACGATGAAGATACAGAAAAGGGTGATAGTGATAAAGACAACAAGGAAAAGGTACGTTCTTCTTCAACGTCTTTAGGGTATATCTTGGTTGTTAGGCTCTCATCTATTCATAAATGTATATGTGCCTAGCCTTTCAATTATTGAGATTGAGCGAAAAATCGAGAAAATCACTCATGACGCATCAACGTTATCAAGCATTGTATTTGTTTTATAGCACTAGGGTGAAACCGAGGTTTGATTGACTCTCCACGACAGTATCATCTGCTCAGTAGCTATTGCGTCGATACTGACATGATATATATCGAGGTTTTCCCGTATTATCCGATTAAATATTACTCAGAAACGTAAGTTTCAACTCAGGTGAAGGATCAAATACGAGTTATGGTTTATGTGGCCCTGTGAATTGAAGATAAAGTTTATTTGTTAAATTTGTAACCTTCTAACGCAAGCCTGTATTGAAATAAAAATATTAGGTTAGTTTTGATGACGCAATTAATTGTAATGTCGTTGAAGTTTATAGTAGTTTATCACCCAGTTTTAACAAAAAAAAATAGAAATTGCAGGAATGTTTAGACTAAAGAAGAATAGAGCTCTATCAGTAACAAACAACAATTCATTCAGAGTGTAATATATGGGACGAACACAATGTTTAAAAAATTATTAACATTTACGTGTGATGTAGCTTAATTTGTTTTTAAAGTTTCGGATATTGCCTTATTCTGTTAAAGACCTTTCAAATCATGAGCTGAATATTAAACGTGCTTTATAAAACAAAATTATTATAAAAAATGAAATTTTTACACACTTTTTCTCCTTACATTGAATATGCATGCAGTGAAATCTTCATGTGGACTCTTTTAAAACAATGTTTTGCGCTTAAAAAAGGAAGTCAAGAAGGTCAAGGTCTCATTTTTATGACCCTCCCCACCACACATGTTCAGGTATATTTTCATCCTTGGACTGCACTTTTTTGTGATTTGAAGGTTCCAGATGAGGGTTAACTAGACAATTTTTTGCACGCACCCATTTTATCAAGTGGTATAGTAGTTTGATTTTTACAATTTGCTATCCAGTAGTTATATGCATAAGTGTGTTATACGTTAATTTACGCTTGATGCTCTTCTTGAAAAAAAAAGAACGGTCGTCTAGCGTTCTTTAATCAATAAACAAGACTAGTTTAATTTGTCTTAGAGTTCTGCACCAATTTTTGTCGAATTAGAAGAACAATAATACAAATACATGCTTATATGGTTAACATGGTTAATGCAGAGTTAGCTCATTATGCGATTGTCTAATTTTAGACGGAATAAGAGCTAGATTGTCCATGTCATATTAACAGATGCCTTATAAAGTTTCTAATGTCCATAATGTCGTTGACATTGCCCTATCAAAAACAGTACAATCAACTTTTTATAATGAATTTCTTTGCCTTGTGTTACTCAAAGATCCTTATCAAAAGAAAGCCGTTTTAATATAAAAGATGGTTAAAATGTTGTACCTGAATTTGATTAAAGAAAAATCCCAAATTATGGCTATACCATGGTCTTTTTTACCTTTTACAAATGTCAACGCTTGGTTCACAGGTGACTGTTTGTGGTTCAATAACTGTTAGTTTCGTTATAAGGTTTTATTAAAAGGGCACATTTCGTTAAATTCAGAACTATACATAACTTTTAAGTATCTGATAAAATCCTTTTGTATGATTATAAACCTAATATGAATTGTCTTAAACACGGCGATCTGTCCAACTCAAATAAAGACAACAGAGGTATACCGCTGTTCAAAAGTAATAAATGGATTAAGAGAAAACAAATCCGGGTTACAAACTGAAACCGAGGAAACACATCAACTATAAAGGGAAAACAACAGATCAACAGAAACACTGATCTGCAACAAAAACAAACGCCAACATACATAGAAACGGACTATTTGATAACAACCGCCATATTCATGACTTGGTACAGAACATTTTAAGAAAAATTGGTGGGTTGAACCTGGTTTTATGGCTAGCTACAATTTTTTTTATTTTCAAATATTTTGGCCCCTGGTATCACTTCAGAGATGATTATTGTAAAAACCACCTGGTGCTGAACAATTGGTACCGTAAATGTTATACAACACTACAATGGGTGATATACAGTCTTTCCTTTGAACAACCGAAATCATGAATGATACATAATATCTATTATTAGAAACGTATGTATAATATGTTTTCTCCAATTTCTTTGGTAATTCATATCTTTCTGGACCCATTGTATAAACAAACATAATCAAAGTGTGGTAACCGATGATTTCAGAAGATGATTGGTTGGGTTTAAGGGTCATAACCTTTTTTAGCTTACGGGATGACTCGAAATGTGTTCACATGTGTTAGAGAAATTGACAACTTTGTGGAATGTGGAAGGCACTCGAAGGGGATTTTTGTTTATCAAAAATGAAATTCATTTGATACTTATTAGAGAAACAGATTCTTACATTGTTACTCGGATTTATCCTATCTCGATAGTAAAATGATCAAATTTAAAGTACTCGCCGATGCTCGGACTTTAAAATTCGACAATTTTACTATCTCAATTGGATAAATCCAATAATCTTTTGGTACCAATGTCAAAATCTATATGTATCGTTATTCTCATTTAGAAAAAAAGAGAAAAGTATGTTTTGCCACACATTCAAGACGTCATTGGTACTTAATTCAAATATTAATTTTGATTTAACATGCTTGAGACGAAAGACAAAACTGGTTATAATCTGAAGATCGATGAATAATTACAAACGGTTAACAATAAAGCATATGATCAGACTTACGAGGGAGACATAATACATGTGGAAATTAACTGACGACGGACGGTATTCATAAAGTCTTATTTTCACGTTGTTGCTATACAACATTGTTAACATTAACGTAATGAAATTTATTAAAATCCAAAATGATTATTCTGCGCTTACAAAATGTTTGAAGTTTCCATTTCTTACATTAAAATCTACATGTTTAAAAAGTTCACTTACATTATAAACCATACTTTGATATTACGCATGACAATAACTCAAATCATCTGTGTACCACAGCCTTATTTAGGTTTTAGCGCTACTGTGGATTCATTATTATTCGTGGGATACTATTTTTCGTTGATTTCGTGGGTACAGGTGAACCACGAATCTAAATGTTCAACGAAGTACAAATTTTCTATAGGCTTGTATACACACCTTAGTTTAACCACGAAATCAAATATCCATGAAAATACAAAGTTTTCTCAATCCACGAAAATTGGTACCAACGAAAATGAATAAATCTACAGCAAAAACTGCAGTCCAATTTGCTTATATAATTCTATTAAGTCTTATTTTCTACCTTTAGGATATTCAAAAGGATCCATGTATAAAGGAGAAGTTTTCATTTTATTCAAAGTTCCATGGATATCATATTCGTAAACATTATGGTGGAGGTATGCAAATTAATAGCGTATTTGAAAACTGGGAAATAACGCACTTTATGTTTTTATCTCAATGTCGAATGAAATGAATGAGCCAAATTCCTGACAGAGCTCAATTCATAGCATATCTAATTATGCGTTTGCATGGTCAAACGTATAAAGTTTCCAATGTCAATCGGGTTTTTGTTCCACAAAGGTGGACAATTAGCATAAATGAAAAAAAAAAGTCATATACAAAGTTTTTTTCGCATAGCTCTTCAAATGTTTCTATTCGTATACATCCTGGGCCATCCAATATTCGGCATTGAGCATTACTGATGAAAGTAAATCCAGAAAAGACCTTCAGACGCATGAAATTTGTAATGTGTTATTTTCATTTTTTTACATAAAAAGGTGTAAATCAATTTTTGATGAAAGTATTTCTCTTCCATTGTCACTACTAATATACATCCGTTGAATTATGGGTTATTGTTTGGCAGTCATATCTGCGATTTTTTTTTCTTTTCGATCCACTAATGTCATCATCTCTGTTTTTTGCAAATAAATAAAATGAGTTGCCAATAACAGTTTGTATATATTGTTGATTCACATTCTCGGAGATTGATGTGATAATTGGTATATGCATTTAATTGTAGCCACTGCTAACATGAATGATATGACCTTTTATATACTTTATACTTATTTGGCCTTCTTTCGTATAATTTTACTCAGAATTGAGATCTTCTTATATTATACGTATTACATATTTAACCTTAGTTATCTTATTGTAATACAAATTCATGAGCTAAAATCTCGTTAACAACATAGCGCATCGTGTTCTTTTGAGCATGCTAGTAATACCATTTTAATGATGCGTCTTGGCACATATTTTTTAACATAATAATAATATTTGTTTGTTTTATTAAGAAAAAATCAAATCAGGACTTCGAGTAATAAGATCACGATCATGGATTCCTCCAGAAGACTACAAATATGATAAGGAAGATCGTGAAATTGGTACTATTATCAATGTTGCAAAAGGTGGTGTTGTCAAGGTCCAATGGGACTCGTCGGATGGTATAGAAAACTGTGTTAAAGGAGAGAATGGCCAATATGATCTTCATTTATTTGATAATGCGCAAATAGGTAAGCCTTCATATTTCCATCGTATTGTTTATACGAATCCAAAAAATAAATCTTAATTCAATTTGTTACGTTTTATTACCATGATTACTGGTAAAAACAAAAATATATGTTAAACACTATGTGCATTACAAGTCAGATTATTTTCTTTGAATTGTATTTCAATATTTAAAAGGAAATTATGTCCAGATCGTATAACGATGCAGTGTTTTATGTAAAGTGAGGCATTGCATGTCAAATAAGAATACGATTGTAACAATTTTACGATTTGAAATATAAATTAACAAATGATTGTTCTTCATTTATAAGTTGCCGAATACAATTCCCACCATTTAACCGTACACGTATGTCAACTACAAGACATTCGTTACATCAATCAGACTAGCCCATGATATATCATGGAAAAAAACTAATCAAGAGGGGATCTCAATCATTTGACTGTATTTTAATTTTTTAGGAGAATGAACAAATTTTCACGATAAATAATCGGTTACCCTCGCATTTATTCATGGCGAAATGGATTAGTATGTTCCTAAATTAACCACTTTCATAAATAAACCTTTCCATAAAATGGAGATTCTTAACCATTTTATTAAATTATCAATAATATACTGTAGATTGCGGTTAAATAACACTCAAACGAATCAACTAATTATATTCCTAGGGTAGAAAATCCTTAATTTTTCGAAAAGTTCTAAGTTTTGCCGTACTAGTTAACGTATGATAATGACTATACCATGACTATACCATAGTGCATACAAATGGACTTAGTATTGCTCGTTAATGAATAAATATTATTACCCCAAGCAAAAAATGAAGAAGGTGCAAAGTAAGGAATTTATATTATGTAATACTATCCGATCATATTGCAGGTTATGATTTGTGTCACGTGTCGATCATGAAACATGCCGTTGTTTTGATTCCCTTTATCATGTTTTCAATAACAAAAAACAATAAACAATGGGAATCGTTTTCGTCAGTAGATAGATTTGTTAAGAGAGGTTGTTTGGAAATTTATGTAAATGAGACAAATATTTATTTCTTCAAATGCACGTTAAAACTATAAGTAACTATTTAAAACTGATTTTGAAATATTTTTATTTCAAGAGCAGATTAACTAAGGCACCAACGATTCCAAGAATTTTAAAAAGCTCGTAGTTAGATCTCGGGTTAGTGCAAGCGGTCTGACGTACGTCGATTACTACTAGCCCTCACCTACATCCCGGTTTTTATTGATAAAGATGTTGAGTTAAACACAGAGTAGAATAAATCAAAATTGTTCTAAAATAAATTGCACTTGACTTGATGATTTAATAGTGATTGCAAATAAAGCAGTGTCATAAAACTTGTGAAAAAAAGTGAAAAAAAAACCATCATAAATCTACCGATACTCCGGATGTTTGTTAGACTGTCGGATGTCAATATTTTTTTTTTAATTTTGTCTTATATATTACCATTAGTTATTCCAGTTTCTTAAATTTAGTACACAGCTAAAACAGCCAAAATAACCTCAATTTGAGATCACACAATTAAGAAAGGGTAAGATATAAGCGGATATGTTGCTACAACATATATTTTACAAAGATGTTGATGAGTGTAAAATATCGTTTAAAGTAAAGCTATTGCTCATTTACATGTTGGCACAAATCTATATTTGTAATGGCCATTCTAAGTCAAATACGTCATTTTCGACATTTTTGTGACGTCATAGTGAAATCACAAGGGTTTTGGGAGAAGTTAGCTGCTTTATTAATAATACATATTTATATCATACCACACCCCAATAGTATAAACTTAATTTAAAAGGGGAAACATGTTTCGTGGTACCTGGATGCCACATTTGTAGCAAAACATTATTTAGTGTACATTCAAAGTTTATAGTAAACCATCGCAGCCTTCACCTTTTTATATTTCATTCTATGCGAACAGCAAACAATCACTTCCAATGCTTGTCAAACATGAGTTTTTTTCAAAATATAAGTTAATTTTTATTTGAATAATTGAACGGAATAATTTGTAACAATGTCTAAGCAAATATAATGATATGCTGTTATATTTTGATTGGTCTCGAATGAAAAACATGCATTTCAGATCGGCCTTCTATATCTTAGATGTACAAATGCAGAACATATCGTAGTTTACCTTCTGGAAAGTGGTGCTGATTGTCAATTATAGAAAAGCAATTCACAACTTCTGTTCTTTGACTGGGAAAGTGAGAAATACTGACAAATTGTGATTAGTTACACACATAATCTTTTTCTCTTCATTTGAAATCAGAAATAAACAAGACAAGAAGCAGCATTTATTTAAGTGAAACAAATTCTCCAGAATTCATGAAGATCTTATTCAAGCTGACAAGTATTCGTCTTCAACTTGCGTTGTTTATCTCTTCTTAAGAGAAATTTAAAGTTTATATTCAAAATCCTAATCACGTGACTATTTTATTTGATTCTTTTTTATGAGAGTTTTTTTTTCAGAACATAATCAAACTGTACAACCGTCATGGCCTTTAACTTTACGAAATGAATTATAATGCATTTTTTTCATGTCAATATTGTCATGTGAAATAAGGTTAAATAACAGTGCTGCATAGACCATTTTAAGACTTCAAATCTGTATTATAATGCACAATACGTCAGCACAACGTGTATACCTTCGTGGTATTACAGTAGTTTAGGGTATTTCTTAACACCTTGCCTAATGTTAACTGTCTACAGTTTTCCCAGAACTGCCAATTTTGTAGACGTCGGCATATTATTATTACAAATTGAAAACTCAATAAAAAGGAATGTATTTATTCTGCGGAAATTTAATTTCGTGGTTTCTAGTGCAAAACGTGTTTACGAGGTTTCATTTGTCTTGTGTATGATTCTCATATCATAAACAAAAACTTTACGTAGGGTTAATTTTGCTCTTAACCTTGGATTAAGCGAAAATGTTCTACATTCAAACGGAAAATAAGCACGAATAAATCCACTTAAAAAACAGATGAAAACTAACAAAAATAAAACAAACACACAGTAGCAAACATATATAAAGCCGTCAAACAATCAACAATGAAAGCATGTGTATTCCTGTGTGTTTGTTTATTCTACATTGGCTAGAGGTATAGGGGTGGGTTGAGATCTCACAAAACAAGTTTAAGCCCGCCGCATTTTTGCGCCTGTCCCAAGTCAGGAGCCTTTGGCTTTTGTTAGTCTTGTATGTTTTTTTTATTTTAGTTCATTTATATGTTCTGGAGTTTAGTGTGACATCCATTTTCATTGAACTAGTACACTTTTTTGTTTAGGGGCCAGCTGAAGCCCGCCTCCTGGTGTGGGATTTTCTCGCTGTGATGAAGACCCATTGGTGACCTTCGGCTGTTTTCTGCTCTGTGGTCGGGTTGGTGTGTCTTTGACACATTCCCCATTTCCATTCTCAATTTTATTCTTTGTGTTTTATTGCATGCGTACATGGTGTAGGCATAGAAAAGTTTCCAAACAGTTGTTAAATCTATTGTTCTGTGAGTAATTATTTCGTATTTCTTTATTCATAAAAATTGTACGTACAATTTTGTCATTTGTTTACGTTTAGGTGTTTTGCATTCACATGTACAGTGTGATGGGTGTGGGGAACATCCCTTAAGAGGAATAAGATGGAAATGTCGTAATTGTGTAGACTATGACCTATGCACACGTTGTTATATGGAAGATGAACACGATTTTACTGGTCATAAATTTAAAAGAATCCAAAGTGAAAATGCAAAGGGGTGAGTTTTTTTCAAATAATCGTATACAAAACGAACATAAAATCATCAAAATCTATCTGTCTTTAAGTGTCATTTTATAATATCATTTTGACAAGTCAAATACTAATGCTTCTGATTTTCATTTGCCACGATTAAACATAGAAAGTCTTGGCTCCAATATAAACAGGCCATCACAAAAAGTAAACAATGCACAACTGATACATGATGAACAATGTTAACAGATCTAAAAATATTAGACAAAATGTCAGTTGGATCTGTGATCTTCATATGGAATCTCTTTATAACTAGTATAACTGTTTTGAAAAACTGGTTTTCTATTCAAATCGTTGTTCCAGATTAAACAATAAATACAACCTGCCATTTTTTATAGTGAGCAGATGATGTCGAGAAGCGGCCTAGAGAATTACACTACGGCAATTGGAATTGGAGAAGGTGCAACTGTTAAACTTCGAAATGACGATAAACATGAGGGTAAGATACATAGGCAGGATCTTAATTTGTATTGATTAGAAGTGATGGGCCAATGTGAACATTTATTTGCAATTACATGGCGTCCATGGAATATCGTCTGTCTTCCCATTTTTTCAAAACAATGATTTCGTTCAACCAACTAGACTATGAAACCAAATATAAAATGTATCAATCCCAGGAAGTCTTACCTATATGTATGAGTATATATCCAATGATTCATTACACAAATTGGTAGAAATAACACATTGAGGTTAGAAAAAATTAAAATAAATTAAAATCATCCTAAAGATCTTATAGTACTACAATTGTGGATAGCCAATTTAAAATTAGAAGCATCATATGAAAAACAGTTATGTATTATTTTTAATTTTAGTTTCTTGTGTACAATTTGGAGTTTGGTATGGCGTTCATTATCACTGAACTAGTATATATTTGTTAAGGGGACAGCTGAAGGACGCCTCCGGTGCGGGAATTTCTCGCTGCATTGAAGACCTGTTGGTGACCTTCTGCTGTTGTCTGTTCTATGGTCGGGTTGTTGTCTCTTTGACACACTCCCCATTTCCATTCTCAATTTTTAATAACTAAATTTTGGTTGCTAAATACTTTCTTATCATCTTAATGAATCATAGTTGATACTCCAATGCATCGCCAAACATTGTCACAATCTATACTATGCATTGTCCTTCTATTATTCCCTCCGAAAATTGGTAGAACAGGGTCTAGATACGGATGTTGCAAACATACAGATAATCACTCTTGACGGGTAATTCGATCGTTTTTTTGTTGTCGGTGCACTATCATTATTTTACGCAGTGTCCTAAACTCATTACATCACATTAGGTCGTGAAAATCCATACATTCATCTAAGCACAAACATGAATGTACCGATCCAAAGTAAAACCATGTTTTCAATCGAAATGATTAACCATAACAAATGTGTTTGTCAATTGATTAAAGGTATTGTTAAAGAGCTTCTGGACAAGAAAATTGAAGCCTTTAGATCGGATGCAAAAGTGAAATGGAACGACTGTGAATTAATATATGCTGTAGGCACGGACGGGAAATGTGACTTGAAATTTACGAAAGAAGGAAAAGGTCCAAAGTATTATGCGGATCACCTGCCTGTTGTTTCAAGCGGTAAGAGTAAATGTTATGATTTAGTTAAGGATGAAATGCTATCAACTATTTCACCTGTAGAAGACAATATTATCAGTTACATAATTTAATATTATAATCCATTTGTTTTATTCATATATATCAATAAAACATTATCATTTATAAGCCATTTAAGAAAGAAAAGATTACCAAAGGTTATTACAAATCATTAGTGCAATAATAACAAACAATAGATTGGTCAAAATGAAAATTACTGAAGGACAATCATCAACAGCATTACGCTAAAGACTGGGCAACATGAACTCCACCAAACACCGGGGAACAATCAGGTTCTGGGGAAAGGTAAACAGTAAATACTGTTATAAATGTACATTGTTGTGGAAACATCGTTATATTAGAGTTGTTACAGCTGCCCAAAATACGGTCATCTACAAATAGGGATGGTTGCCTTTTCGTGTTCAGATAACACATCGCTTGTTTACAATATCATGAAGAATCTAATTTGATCTATAAAGGTTGCATAATAAAAGCGGAAACAACGAATGTGTTAGCTTTCTATAGCTAACTTATCATTGTTTAAGTCTCAGTTATTTACCTTTGATAATCACATTAGAATTGCAACATGACCAAATTCTAGATCGGTGGCATACTTGAAACCAGTTACCGCGTTTGGAAGGATTTGCTCGTCCTTAATTTGAGTCACCTACTACTAAAAGGTAATACTTTTTTTATATTTTTTTATAGAAATATTATGCAGCACTTCTGCAATTTTAAGGTATAGCATGGCCAAGTAAATGTGGGCTCTTAATGATCTATATAAAATTATATACTTTTCTTGATTACAATTTCATATATGCGCAACTATTTGTTTGATGTAGTTTGAATAAACAGTAACATAAAACGGTCTATGTTTTGCACAAATATCGCTACTTTAACAAACGTACATTGAGCTGGTTAAACGAGTGAAACCTACCCATTTTTGTTACATTTTAAGGAATTCGTATAATAATAATGATAAGACACTCTTCTTTCGTTAAGTCATCATATATCAGTTCAATTATACATGAGGTATTCTTTTTTTTTGGTTCTTATTTCATATACGGTAGAACAAAGATTGAAATATCCTGCTTATGAAAACACTTAAGGCCCTTTTTGTATTTTCAATGGACAAATACATTTATTTATTACAGTACATATAAAAATAAGGAAGTTCCCCCCTTAATTCCCATTTACAGCATGAATACCTCTTGTATTATTATTTTTACATTTTGAGTTGTCATGGTTATCTTTTGAATAAGCAATACACGTGATTGTAGTATATTGATGATGTCAACAATTCTTTTGCATTAAATTAAGGATTTCATTCTGTGTAACGTGATTCAAGGATGCATCCTTAACTAATATTTGGTTGTTATTCATTACGATACAATTAGATACAAATCGGTTCCATGTTCCTTTGGAATTTCGACCAAGGAGGAAGAACTGGATCTTCAATTACTATATTGGAAACACAAACTACATAAATGTCCTTACAAACAACAGTATATTGCTGGGTCTTCCAAGTGCCCTACGAAACCTCTTTCTAAATTATAGACATCAATTTCATCAACAATCAAAGTCGGGCACCAACGTTATTGTGAAACATCTGTTATTCTAGTGGTTGCATGAATCAGATGTGGATACTAAAAAAAAGATCTTTTAGAGTATATACAATCTCAAGCTCTTTTATCTTGCAATAGTAGGGGGCCTCGGTGGCCGAGTGGTCTAAGTAGTTACTACTGTAATCACTAACCAGTCAACACTGAGGTTGTGAGTTCGAACCCGCTCGTGCGGGTGCACCCGACTCCAATCTTAATTGACTGGGTTTGTCCGTTTTCCTATCGAAGGTCGGTGGTTTTCTCCGGGCACTCCGGCTTCCTCCACCAATAAAAACTGACCGCCACGAAAAAGACCAAAAGCGGTGCTTAAAAGTGGCGTTAAAACACCAAAAATAAAAATCAAAATCTTGCAATAGTATTTAAACATTTGACTTTTCGGCACTTTACACAAGTATTCCCCATTCCAAACTAAAAGACAAACTGAAAGAGTTGGTCCTGCATTGTTTCATAAAAAGGAATGACAAATGTAGATACAAGTATCTTGTCTTAAGGAGGGATAAAGTCTACTTTGTAAAATATCACTCGGATGCAAACAACACATTTTCTGAAACTGACATTTTCAAGATGCTTAATTTCTTGATTGACAACATATTTATTACGTTTGAAGGACGTGTTTTTTCAACAAATAATCTGCATTCCAATGGGAACAAATTAAACTGTGTCCCTTTTCTTGCCGACTTGTTCCTCTATTCATGTGAGGCTGACCTCATACAGGACCATCTAAGGAAGAAAGAAAAGAAGTTAGAAGTATCCTTTAACTTTACTTTCCGCTATATAGATGATGTTCTCTCATTAAATAATGTAACGAAAAACCGAGCGGTCGGGCCTTAGTGTAATGCTATAAGAATATGTTTTTGTTATAGCAGTAATAAAAAGAGAATAAAAGTGTACATTTAGTAACTCTTTCTTTGGTAGCGTGGTACTCTGGTATTCTGTATACACCCTGGTAAGGTTGGCTCCTCTGGTAAGGTAATGACTCGGATATAAAAGGGTAGATTGGAGTGTAGGTTTTTGGTCCGTGAAAGCGTGGTTTTCTATGGTAACTCTCCGTATCGATGTTTGTAAGAAAAACAGACTCGTTAAATAAAAATCAGCTTATACTAACTTTAATATGCATTAAATATCAACAATACATATATATTTTAAATAACTTAACAGTGTTCAATTCTAATAAATAGACATTTTATCAGCCTTCTTCCGTAAATAAAGTAAAAGGATAGCGGAAAAATATACTCAGCAAGTTTACTAATTGTAATTTTGTATTCAGTAAATGGTAAAATTCGATACCAAAACATTCGTTAAAATAGTTTTACTTGGGAAGTTATTTTCTAAGTGTAACTGGAATTGTAAAGGATTTATCAAACGCACGTTATACGGACTTAGTCTCCTCGCACATTGTAAAATGTTGTCTGCCTTGTTACTACTTGGTCTGGTAAATGATATCTATATTTATATAAAAATCGCTTGGAATTAGCGAGAATTACTTGCCCAGGGTAAAATCGTGCTGAAGACTTATCTGAATCCCCCGCAGTATTTATACTTAGGTAAACCAATTTACCGATTTGGTTTACCATTTACCATTTATTAAATACCAAAATTACCTACACCGGAACTGGTAATTACCAAAATAGGTAAAACGTCATTGTACGTCAATTGAAAAAAACAATTCAGGTGTTCCAAATGTAATAACAGAGACAAGGATAATAATAGCTTTAGAGTTAACAATGTTAAAACATACTTATACAAGAAATATATGATATCAATAGTCATTTATCGGTTCGATTAACACAACGTCAACACACAATTTTAGGGAAAACAAGTTCCATTTGAGGGAACCGATATTTCGTCACAATAATTCAAAATTTGGTGACTATGTTGAACGCATCTATCCCATCGGACTTGAGATAAAAGATACAACAGATACAGTTAAGTCTGTCTCATATCTTGACTTACATCTAGAAATTCACAATGAAGGTTGGGTTGAAAACAAAACTTTTCGACAAAAGAGATGATTTCAGCTTCTCAATTGTGAACTTTCCATTTCTATGTAGCAACATTCCAGCAGCGCCTGCATACGGAATTATATCTACCAGTTGATATGGTATTCCAGGGGTTGTATTTCCTATCATGATTTCCTTGATAGAGAGTTGCTGCTGACAAGGAAGCTATTAAACAAGAGTTCCAAGTGGTGAAGTTGAAATCATCCCTTTGTATGTTTTACGGACGCAATCACGAATTGGTTGACCGTTATGGAATATCAGTTTCACAGATGATAACGGATATGTTTCTAATATCGTTACTACAATCCCGTTCCCTTTTTCCGAATGTGACCTACCGAATTAGACGTATTACATGGTTTTTACTAACATGAGCAACACGACGGGTGCCTCATGTGGAGCAAGACCTGCTTACTCTTTCGGAGCACATGAGATTACCCCCAGTTTGTGGTGGGGTTCGTGTTGCTCAGTCTTTAGTTTTCTATGTTGTGTTTTGCGTACTATTGTTTGTCTGTTAGTCTTTTTCTTTTTTAGCCATGGCGTTGTTTCGATTTCATGCAAAATGCCATATAAGACATATTTATCACTGTCCTAAACGTTTTGCTAATTTAACATTCAAACGAATGATATCATCTATAAACTATGTTTTTTAGAAGTGTATTATCCCTTAGAAATGCAGGATGTCAGCATTTTTTCTAACGATTATAGGACTCAAATTAAAATAACAATATCTAACTGACAAATGTGATTAAAAAGAAAACAAACCTTTAGACGCATGGTATAGGGATGCATATTTTTAGTATGTATTCTCGTCCCCTTTTTGTAAATAAATTTAAAAAGCAAACTTAATATAAAAAAAACACAAATTTTGAAATAAAATATCCTCAAAAGATAAGATAATTCATATTTGATATTTCTTTAAAGAATATGTCGATCTGATAAGCATATTTATATAGTTTTTTCAAGTCATTCAAAATCGTTTATTATAATGTACACAATTATCAAGATTGTTAATCTAAAGCTTGTTTTTGAAAGTACAATTATGTTTTGGCTATAACTTAGACTCTGCTTTTAATGGATTACGAGTTGTAAGAGGTCCAGCATGGAAGGAAAATGATAAAGACGATGGAGGATTAGGATATGTTGGAACAATTGTAAAGATTCACAAGGTATAACTATCATAAAATGTTCATATGTTCGTCTTTAGGTAAATATTGTGATTTTATCTTTACCTTATCAAGGGATGTTACTGTTTATGTTTTCTACTGCTGACAATTTAATTTACATGAAACACTACGTTACGGTTGATTATAATCGTTATCATTACGTCAATCTCTTTGATATCAAAATGCAAAGTCATCCCTTTTCGTTTAAGACGTCTATTTAAAGTTATTTAATAGCAAGATAATTCTTTGTTTTTCCATCTATTAATGTATGCTCGGAAATGAATTTATTTAAGTATTTGACAACATAAATATAACTTGAAATTTAATACAAATGGTTCTGCTATAGTTTGGAGAGTGCTGTCATTCTTAGCTGTTAGACGCACTGTATTTTAATGATTAAGGCAATGATTATCTTAAATAAAAACGAAATAATTGATTTGAAAATGACGAATTTTTGTGCTCCAGCGTTTTGGTGTTAAGATATTCAATTATCAAAAATTTGACCAAGCCATCACTAGCCGACATCGTATAGGCGTTGTTAATGCAAGACAGAATGACAGATGTGTAATACACATTGGTCGAATACTTCACCAAGAATGAACAATTTTATGGTTATTTGTGAGCTGTAGTTGACAGTAAATGTGTTAACGAAACCGTAATGCTTTCATATGGAGTAAATATTTTCCAGTTGCTACAATTTTCTAAAACATGCGGTTCCGATCATGGGTTTTGTTGATAGAAGTTTACTGCTAACAAGAAAACGATTAGAGTTCCAAGTGGAATAATGAGTCATCGCCCTTCATATGTTTTACGAACGCCATGACAAATTGCTTGATTGTTATGACATATGTATGTTCCAAAAGAAAAGCGAAAAACACCAAAGGGATATCCTTACTCAAAAGTCAGACACAAATTGGCAATGCCATGGGAAAAAACGAAAAACGATCAAAGGATAAATAACTGTTTACAAAACACAGCATAGGCAACTAAAGACTGAGCAAAAAAGTATACTAAGTCAGGGATACATATAAACAGTTAGTCCGAGATTACTCTGACGTCCAACGGCTGTTTTGCCAGACAAGCTGGGACCTGTCGCAAAATCTCTCGTCCATTTGAAAATAAAAGTAAAAATGTCTGAATTGATGGGTCACTGTGAAAACTGTCTAAATATGAGAAAATAAAGGGTGGCAGGTAGGTGAAACTTACATAAATGAAGAGATAAATGAAAAATGAACAAATTGATACCCGATTTATATAATTCCAAGGCCGTCCGTTGGCACCAGAAGCGACGAAGCAGCGCATCTATTTTGAACGGGCAAATATCCACTTTTTGATATGGGACGAGCTCTGACGTCCCACGGCCCCAGCTTGTCTGGCAAAACAGCTGTTGGACGTCAGAGTAATCTCGGACTATTAAACAGTATATTAGATATTCTGAAAATTGGGAAATGTGTAAAATATTTTTCAAGCAAATATATAGTCTGAAAAATATTTTGAATCTATGTATTTATTTGAATTATGTCTAATAAACTAAATACAAAAATCAAAAGCTGAGCAACAATCTATCGTTGTAGAAATCATCAAGAAATACAACAACGGATGATAAATCAAAACAAGATCAAGGAACATCTAGAGATCAGAAGAAAAAATCGCAGATCGTACATGTTCAATGGGACAATGGAAACACACGTCATTATGATGTACAGAATGAATTGCTTCGAATTTTAGACAATGGACCATCAGGTATTGGTTAATTATGTTTATTAGGTATTATCAATGTTAATAACCCACTATCCTGTTAAGTGATGGTACAAATCAGTTGTTATCTCTCTTCAAAACTGTCAGAATGATATGGCAAAAAACTGTTTAAAACTGTTTTTGCTTAATTTGAGCTAGTGTACACGTATAATTGTCAGAAGCTATTCTAGCTTTTAACCGTCCAAAACTGCACAAAGATACAACTTCGAAAATCAGTGTGCATGTATCTATTTGATTCTGTTTATAAACTGTTCAAGAATAGATAGTCCTAAATGACGTAATCTCGAGCAACTCTATAATAAAGATTCATAACGGCTGATTATGAAGTCAGGGGCAGAAAGAAATATATGCACGAGAGGGATACTTCCCTTCATTTTGAATAATGTTCTATTATCTACAACTGTTATATTTTAATAAGCTATATATGCACATTAAATTCCATACCGAAGTACTGAGCTACTGGACTGATGATAAGCAGTACACAAGCAGAGGTTTCAACCTAGTGTCGTTATGAAAGCAAAAGACACTATGTGTACTAATCTAGATGCTAACTTCCATTGTAATGCTTGAATTTATAAAATGAGGCGTTTATTCACGTGAAATTTTAAAGCTGAGTCACTAGTAAACAATATTTAGTCTGAGACAGTCATTTTGATCTAAACATCATCTGTACAGTCGGAATATAAGTTGTCAAGCCATATTCTCCCTTTCAAAATAATCGTACGCGGTAAATTCAGTACTGTACAGATATTTGCTTGCGATCAATTCAGTACAGTAACTGTTAATTAGCTTTTCAAGCAATTCAGTATATCATTGATCTGTACAAGTAAATATCAAGAACTGAACAGTCTGATCTAAGTCTTAACAGATCGTAATTGACTGCAAGCGAAATGTTTGAACAGTACTGAATTTACCGCAGTGTATAAGTCTGAAAGTTGACTGAAAGGTTGACTAAATTAATAATTTATTGTTCAATCTTTTTAGAGCTATCTAGATCGACATGACCGTTTCAGAAAAAAATTTGTTTACTAGTACGTGCATTATTGCATTTATCGCCCACTGCTTTATGAAAAGCAAAACAAAAAATACTTGAAATCAAAATTTGTTTTCCTAGTCTGTTTAACATTTAGGTAACTTGTAACCAGGACCGCTTTACATCGATATATAAACAAATTTAAAATATCTGTTTCTTGATATAAATAAACAATCATGCATACACATTTGATTGGAATACAAATATCTCCGTATTTTTTCTTTTAACAAATCAAAATCCAGTTTAAAACAAACGTTTAACGTACATTGTATAATGGTATCATTAATATTTATATAAAATGTTTAAGTTGTGATTTGTACAGATATTGCATAAAACACGGTACATAATTTTTTAAAGCAATATCATCTTTCATAATTGTACTTTATTACAAATATTATCTGCCGGTATCATATTGGTTGGTATAGCAAAATTGTTTGACCCAATCAATAAAAACTGATCACATTTGCTCTTTATTACAAAACAATAAAATGCGGGATCATTAATCAGTAAATTTGTGTACCCAGGATGGATTGTATGATACAAACGACAGCAATATTGGTACAACTACAAAATGTTGCATCAATTTAGTGTACCAACATTTCCTCTTTTTATTCAAAATACTTAGACGTCTCTAAACATCATTAGTTGTCATATCTCAGGATTGTTTGTATAATTAGACTTTTTGACCGAATCAACCAAACTGACCATATTAGTACTTCATAATACAAATCATATGGCGATTCAAAATTTCTTAACTCAGGATGACTTGTAGAATATAAATGACAGCAATATCGGTACACAATGACTACACTTTTTTCCGCATCAACTAAGATGGCCAGCATTTTCCTGTTTTTATTCCTGAGCGTTTATTTGTACTGTAATCCTGTCACGTAATGTTGTCATTGTAGCACTATTTTTAACATCTTTATAAGCAGGAGGTTTGGCTAGCCATAAAACCAGGTTCAACTCACTTTTTTTTCTTAAAACGTTCGGTACCAAGTAAGGAATTTGGCATTTGTTATCAAACAGTCCGCTTCTATGTATGTTGGCGTTTGTTTTTGTTGCAGTTCAGTATTTCTATTGTTCTGTTGTTTTCCTGTTATAGTTGATGTGTTTCCCTCGGTGTTGGTTTGTGATCTGGATTTGTTTTCGCTTAATCGATTTATGATTATTGAAATAGCGGTATACTACTGTTGTCTTTATTCCAAATACTTAGATGTCACTTAAAATCAATAGTTTTCATATGCCAGGACGGTTAATAAAACAAAACTATCTATCTGCAGCAGCCAAAACTGACCATATTTGCACTTCATCATTAAAGTTCTATGGCGTTGTCATTAACAAATAATTTTTCTAGTTTAGATGATTTGTATCATACAGATGACAGCAATATTAGTAAACAATGGCTACACTTTGCCAAAAACTGAGACATCACTTAAGATCGGTAGTTTTCACATCTCAGGATTGTAAATTCTTTTATTACTTCACCTTTTCCCTGCCTGTATCGTCTGTGTGTAAACTCATATGCTGGTAAATGTCTTATTGCGCCAAGGATTCAGAAAGTTAGGGGTATTTCTAATATATATGCGTTGTTGAATGATCAGTTGCATGCAATTAACAATATTACATGAAGTTACTTTTCTGCTTCAATTATCTTTCTTTTGCAGGAGTTGAACATGAAAGCTATTTCTGTCACATATGTAATCACCTAGGTGAATTCAACACATGCATCAAAGGATTTAGATGGCAGTGTTTGGACTGTGAGGATTATGAATTATGTAATAATTGTTATATGGAAGATAAACATGACGCAACTCACAAGTTTCAAAGAGTTATTGCACCAAACAAATGGTACTTTGTTACTATATAACTCTACATTAACATGATTAAGTTCTATTATTATAGCTTTCCTTTACAAAACATCACAAAATAACTTCATATTAAAAAAACTGTATATGTACGTCTATGAATAAAATGGTAAAAGGTAGTCATCAACTGCATTTTAATTAAAATTAAACATCAACATGTCTTCTAAAAGTAAGGAGATATGGTGCGATTGCCAACGAGACAACTATCCACAAGATGTTAGATGAAGCAAATGTAAGCTACTGTAGGTCACTGTACGGCCTTCAATAATGAGCAAATCCCAAACCGTATATTTAGCTATAAAAGACCCAGAAATAACTAAATGTAAAACAATTGAAATAAAGACAGAAAACAACTGCCTGATCCAACGGAACACAAATATGATAGACAGCAAACAATCAAGCTGATAAACAATACTTATATATTGTTGATTTAACATTAAAAAAGGGTATAACATTGATAATGTTTAGTTTCCTGACTTTTTCGCTACGAGCGTACCGGATAGATAGTAATTTCAATAGACTTTTGACATTTGGCTGCATGTCTTTTTCAAGTTTTCCGTGTGAACATGAAAACTAACAATGATCAGTCGAATTTGACAAAGTGACAGCAAACGTTATCAAATATAGACAGACATCATTACAGTACGATTAGGATATAGTTCGTACAGAAAGAAACAATATATAACCCTAATGACAAGATATGTTTAATAGAAAATAGCTACCTTGTAACAAATAAATCGACCGTTGACTTGTCCTAGAACCAATGTCAATTTAACCCAAAAACCATACACAGTGCCAGGACTGTTTTATTTATGTCTTCGGGAAAACAAATTAACAGTTCCGTTTTTGAAACTAAACTCAGATGAGATTAAGTTTAGCATTTATCTTGTTAGCATGCAACTTGAAAACGGACAAGTTGACCAATTGAACCAGACCTTTTCTAAGAATAATATATGGTCTGGTTATTGCTGAAGTTTACTTTTTTTTATCTGATCCGCTTTGTATGGATTGTTTAACCATTTAGACATGACCTTGTTTCTCCTGACTAACGTGCCTATACTTTTAAATGAATATTGCACATCTGGCATTAACGGATAATTAACGCATTTTTTGGCAATTATTATTCATAAAATTTTTTTTATATATATATTACGCCCATTCTTTACAGGTAAACACTCAGTTTAGATAAATATTATACTTCAACTTCCTTCAGGGCAGTCAAGTATTTTGTTGGATATATTAAAGTTAAATATCTGGTCTAATATCAAATGTTGCAGTTCGTTTGCCTAGTGCAAGTAACCCGAAAACTGACTTCCGCCAAAAGCCGAAATATTTGCAAATATATTTTGAAGCACATTATCCGCATATGTCTTTAAATGTTTGCATTCTGTAGGTAAAAAGTTACCTACAGTTCTTGACATCCCTCAGGTAACTATAATCATTGATTTTCAATGATTTGTTCGTTCCTTATGAACGAATATCTTTGAAAAAGCAATACGGACGTAACGCATTCGCACATTGTTATACTCATGTCTTAAAATCTCATCATTGGTATGTTCACAAACAAAAAGATGTATTAAAGGTGCAAGGTTTTGAGCATATTTCTTATTTACACTTAATATTAAATAAACCGGTTTGAAAAATTAAATAAACCGGTTTGAAAAATCAATAATATGCGAGCTTTTTAAGAATACAAAGAAATAAAAAGGCTTTTCATGCTAATCAGCACGATGTTGATGTGTTCAGGTAAATACAAACTACTGAACAGTCTAAACATAAACAGAACAAATCTTAAGTGTCGGCAAGCAGATTGTCTGAACAGTACTGAATTCACCGCAGTGGATAACTCTGAAAATGTACCTAACGACTGGAAATGATTTAATAATGTTCTTTTTAGTAGTTTGAGACCTGTTCAGATCTAAATGACTGTTTCAATTCAACACTGGTTTCTGAGTGCCTGATTTGTCTCTTTTTAATGGATTGACACAATTTTTTTTATCATCGGCAAACTGCTGTCGTCTTAATTTATTATATTAAAGATAGCAACGTACATGTTCCAACTGTCGAAGCCACAGTTCCCTCCCCTTTGCATGGATCCTGTATTTCCCCTAAGCAACACGACGGTTACCAGATGGGGATCAGGAGCTGATTACTCTCCTGGAACACCTGAGAACAATACGGTTTTTGTTGGATTCTTGTTGCTCAATCTTTAGTTTTTTTTTCTATGTAGTTTTTTTGTAGAATGTTTTTCTTCTCTTTACTTTTTAGTGTTGGTGTTTTTGGCCTTTTGTCAATTGATGGATTCTAGTAATTCCTTTTCTATTTGAATTTGGAGTCTAGTAAAAAAAAGTTGGCGTGCGTACTTTTTTCAACAATCAAACATCCCTTTGCAATAACTTCGAAGTCGTTGTATCATGCTACATTACACAAATGTCTTAAATACCAGCGCATGCGCGATTTATAATCTAACATAGTTTGATAAAATATGATTTTTGTTTTAAACATTTACTAACATATTTGTTAAACTATCATATATATATTTATATTTAGAAAAATAAATAAAAATAAACGGTCCAAATTAATCATATCAAATGGCCATTTTGATATTTATAACTCTTTACTATGTTTGATGCTAACAGAGTTGTTTATATCGTTTTCCGTTGACCTTTCTATGATAATTTTTTCATTTTACATGATACTATATTTGCATATATAAGAAAGAATATTTGATCATGACTTGAAAAAAGATTTGCTTATTTCATACTGATAGTTATGTCTTTCTACTCACCGCGGAAAGAATCGCGATTTTGTTCTGACCAAAAACATGCTGGTATATAACTCATAAACATGTAAATCTTAAACTCGTACGATTCTTTGATTTGGGATCCTTCTACAAAATTTTAATTATTGTGAACAAAAGATTTAGATTTTCAACTTTATTTGTTTTCAAACTTCTTTTCAACTAAAATATAGAGAAAATTGGACCTGTTCAAAAATGTTAAGGTAAATGAGATGCTGATATGGTACATTTCACCCGACAATATTCTAATACATCTTCTAAAAATCATTGTCCCTTAAATTATTTAGATACAAGCTATACTTTACACTGAAGCTTGATAACAACAATCATTATCGCATTATGTAGACACCTGTATATTGCTTTTAAAGTAACCGCCAGGTGAAATTTGTGCTTTGCTTGTGTACTTGGATGTCTGCCACATTGACAGTCTACGATCATTCAGTTTTTCACTTCTCCCTTTTTTCTCTCATTTGAATCAGATTACAAAACATTCAAAATAAAAAAAAATCATCTGCTGTACTCTGACAAATTCAGTTAATATTATCTATTTAGAATGTTTACTGTCCTGATCATTACGAACATAAAATCAGTTGATCAAAAATATCTTTCTGAACGCCTATTATGTCTTTTTCAAAGTCGGGACCATCGTAAGTTGTTGATATATCTAAAAATCATTTTTTTTTCTTTGTTAAAGACCCAAAAAGCAATGTATCGCTTTGGGTATAAATCTTTCCCATGGTGAAGACGAAAGTATGACTCTAAATGTTCTATTTTCTAATTGTCTAAAACCATAGAGATTCTTCTAGTGCAAATCATTATATTAACCGCTAATAAAAATGTAAGGTTTGTATATGATATGTTAATTTTTTTATCGTAAATTTGATTGAATGTTTCAACTTATATAAGTTAGCAACTGCCAAAGCAGTTAAATGTCTTGAGCAGATACTAGAAATTCGGAGATTGAGAAAAAGTAATATTACAAAATAATTGGTGTTTTTTTAAATCAGTTGATACAATGGTTTATAAACCCCGTAAATAAGACATACAACATTGGACGCTGGCCTCGTTCAACATCATTTATATAAGGTTGATAAGTCATTGTCAGAACATCATTAACTGCCAATAATTATGTCTTATCATATGATCATTGAATTTTTCTTTACCTACTGGCTGAGCGCATTTGGAATCTTCTTTTGTAAAAAATTATATTATTCACCTTGTAAAAAATTTTAAGAAGTAAGTAATATATTTGGAACAGCTCACGTGTATCCTAATATTAATTGACCTTGGCAATGATGTAGGTTTGTGATGTCATGCAAATTCTTCTTCTTTTTCGGTGCTAATTCCTTTGAGTAATATTTAAAAAGATAAGTAAACACCTGCCTAGGCAGATGCTATATCTATTCTAAAAACAAGGAATAAATAAAGATCTTCAGCAAATAGTAGAAAACTGGAGATAAAAAACCATTGGCCCGGGGAATATGTTATTACTTGGGTTAATACATAATTGTATCACTCTAATCAAAAGTCAATAATTGTATAATATAAAATACGAACTGTAAGTTTTTTGTTATCATTTAACTTTCATAACGACAGGATTTCGTTATTACGTCTTATATCTATTAAAGTACACGGAAATGCCTATAATAACTTGAGCTGCATTAAAATGTGAAATACATGATAACTGATGCTTTCTTTTTGTTTTGATTAACTGTTCTTTTGGGCATGTTCTTTTATTTACATAAATACACATATACACACTATGTCAGGTTATTAATCTTTTCTATCACCCCTAGTCTAGAAGCGTTGTGAATGAAAGTAACATATATTACGAATATAATATTGTTGTTCGACCTGTTAGTCAAATGCGTTTTGTTAAAATATACTTTTTCACTTTTTTGGTCTTTTGGAAAATGTTGTTTGTGCTGTATTTAGACCCCTCTACAAAGAAATTTGTTTTGCATGCACACGTATAAAAGTTGCGGTTTTTATCCAACGCAATCAAAGGTTTGAACGTTGTTTTCCGTTCATCCTATTTTGACTCTTCAAAATTCAAGAGTCAATCCCAAATTGAGGTAAATTATATGGCCTTCCAAATACCGTTTCGATTCCTAACATCACTGAAGAGACATTAATTGTCGAAATCCGGATATGGTGTACAAAAAATATTTGCAACTTTGTTTGCGGTATACCATCTTCGCCGCAAGTTTATTGTTTTCTGTTTGGTATTAAATTTAAAGTTAAGATCCGTTTATTACACCTTGTGATCCGTTTATTTGGCAATCGCCAATGGCAGTCAGCAGGATTTAAGAACATTTGTTGTTCGACCTGTTAGTCAAATGCGTTTTGTTAAAATATACTTTTTCACTTTTTTGGTATTTTGGAAAATGTTGTTTGTGCTGTATTTAGACCCCTCTACAAAGACATTTGTTTTACATGCACACGTATAAAAGTTGCGGTTTTTATGCAACGCAATCATAGGTTTGAACGTTGTTTTCAATTTAGACTTGTTTATATTTTTTCGTTTGGGCTTGTATTATATTTGCCTTCGGGTTTATATGATCCGTTCATCCTATTTCGACTCTTCAAAATTCAAGAGTCAATTCCAAATTGAGGTAAATTATATGGCTTTCCAAATACCGTTTCGATTCCTAACATCACTGAAGAGACATTAATTGTCGAAATCCGGATATGGTGTACAAAAAATATTTGCACCTTTGTTTGCGGTATACCATATTCGCCGCAAGTTTATTGTTTTCTGCTTGGTATTAAATTTAAAGTTAAGATCCGTTTATTACACCTTGTGATCCGTTTATTTGGCAATCGCCAATGGCAGTCAGCAGGATTTAAGAACATTTGTTGTTCGACCTGTTAGTCAAATGCGTTTTGTTAAAATATACTTTTTCACTTTTTTGGTGTTTTGGAAAATGTTGTTTGTGCTGTATTTAGACCCCTCTACAAAGAAATTTGTTTTGCATGCACACGTATAAAAGTTGCGGTTTTTATCCAACGCAATCATAGGTTTGAACGTTGTTTTCAATTTAGACTTGTTTATATATATATATATATATATATATATATATATATATGCTGTCAATTCCAAGTTTTTTAAATAAAGAAAACCAAAAAAATTTAAAATGACGACAACAGACGTTAACTTTGGACAGACACACACAATAAACATCAGATATACAATAAGACAGAAATGAAAAAGAGACAGTTTGTTCGAACGCTTACCATTTTTCTATCTATTACAGTTACAGAATTAGCTCTTAACTTTATACAAAAATATTACCTCATGAAAAACAGTTGAAACGAAATATGAGTATTTTGTTCTATTTCCAATTTTTCGAATGATTCACAAACACTGAATCAATTATTTTATTTCAGATTTTGAAAGACCCTCCGAATAAAACTCGAGACATTTCATACCCTTTAAAAAATATGTATGCGTTTCATTGGTCAAGCCAATGTTTTTAAGATTTATTTTTAAACTTATATGCAATGTAAGTGAGAGTTGTATGATTGACGCAATTCAGATATTTATTCATTTTTTTTCAGGGAACAAACTTCAGATTCCAAATTTTCTAGAGAAAATTCGAAGAGGGTTCAATCGTATGGAATTTTCGAGGGTGCAAAGGTGGTTGAATTTGATGCTCAGAATTATGGTAAAGCACTGCATACTCATAATGAATGACTAAACGAAAATTTATTTTTCTTACTCCTCACGCATTTCAGAAAAACAAAATTTATTCCTAGATGATATGTTTATTGGTAGTTTATACTGAAACGGTCTTATTGAACTTATTCACTATTTTTTTTCAATGAACGGAACATGCTATATATATTTTTTGGAACGTCTTTTTAGCTTGCGAGAGTATATGTTTCAGTCACGTTAAGTTCTGTTTAGATAATTGAGAAAGAGACTACAGGTAAGTGAATGCTTTTCTACCGTTATATAGTTAATGTACTGTAAAAATTAATTCTCTAATTTAAACTATGGTATGAAGGAGTACTGTGTGCCATCTACGATATAAATGCTCATGTCCTTTTATCATTTATTGTTCTTTTATTGCACTACTTTTTTATTTGATCGGTTAATTATTTATCAATTCATTATATATTTAAATATTGCATTTTTTCATTTAAAAATATTCTTAAATACCAAATTGAATGTTACTTTTTATGATTAAAAAGTTTGTTCATTTAAAAAAAATAATTATCAATTTGAAGTTCTTGTTTTAATTAGTTTCATTACCTTTTGTTATTAACGTACATGCATATCAAAAGTATTACTAAACCAATATGTTTCAATATATAAGATAGTTCAAGGATAGAACTGTTCTACATTTTCTACATTACTTAAATATAAACACTGTATGCATTGATTTACAAAAGAAACGATTTCAAAGTCCTCTCCTTTGATTCCCTTATTTGTTTTTTATGTATTTTATTAAGCAATTACCTCCATTATGCTGTGATACAAATAATAAATTGCAAATTTTCAATTTAATCTTCCTTAACACGAGTCAAGTCCTATAAGATAACTGAAAGGTAAACTTGTAAACACTACCTATTGACGATAAAACCATCAATTTGAAGATTAATAAAAATAAACCTTTTAATGGTTGATTTTATTCTAGACGAAACAAAACCAATTGAAGAAACTGGTACGGTAATAGAAATTTGTAATTGCAAAATAGACAATGGAAGAAGCGAGGTCGAAGTAAATTGGTTAGTGAGAAATGAGAGCCGACACAAAACTACAAGCACACATGATTTTCTGGAATTGAGAAGCACAGAGGAGTTTTGGTTTAATGTATATCATGATCATCTTCCGATCCTAGGAAAAGGTGAGAAATATATCTAAATTATACATACACCTTGTTGTTAATATGTTTTCAAATTGCAGTAAGGCTATTCCCTTTATTTCTATTTAAATTCTTCCAACACGAACGTTTCGCCTATTTAAAAAAAAACTGTCTTGGCTTATTGATAGTTACTGTGGATGGGTAGCATTCACTAATTTGTGTATTGACTTTACTCCATTAAGTTAATTCTATTATATACTAATTTAGTATTATAGAAGTTGGTACATACATAACATGCATAATACCAATACCAAAAAGTAATTACATAACAATAATACCGAACTCGAAGGAAAATTCAAAACGGAAAGTCCTTTATCAAATGGCAAACTCAAAAGCTCAAACACATCACACGAATGGAAAACAACTGTCATATTCCTGACTTGGAACAGACATTTCCTTATGTAGAATATGGTGGATTAAACCTGGCTTTATAGCTAGCTAAACCTCTCACTTGTATGACACTCGCATAAAATTCCATTATATTGACAACAATGTGTGAACAATAGAAACAGACATAATATGTCAAAATGACGGGATGTATAAGTACCGAGCCACGCCAAAACGATATTACCAAAATGGACTAAACAGTAAAGGTTAATAATTTACAAAGACAAATAAAAGAACATTATAACACGTAGTTAGGATGATAAACAACGTCAGTACCTAAAATCTATACTTCAAGGCCATCAGGGGGGGGGGGGGGGGGATGGCTCGGTGGCCAAGTGGTCTAAGTAGTTCTACTACTGTAATCACTAGCCAGTCAACACTGAGGTTGTGAGTTCGTATCCCGCTCGTGCGGGAGCACACTACTCCAATCTTAATTGACTAGGATTGTCAGTTTTCCTATCGAAGGTCGGTGGTTTTCTCCGGGCACTCCGGCTTCCTCCACCTATAAAAACTGACCGCCACGAAATAGCCCAAATGTGGCGCTTAAAAGTGGCGTTAAAACACCAACAATCAATCAATCAAGGCCATCATTATCAGTAAATTGTTGTTAAACTTTATTTTTACCAACTTATAAAATAAAAAAACATTCCAACAGGCGAAATGACAAACCAAATAGTTACAGCTATTTTTCAAAATGTACCAAAACCTGTTAAATCATCTATCGAACCCTTGTATTTAAACATAATCCACTAAAAATAAAATACTGATTGCATTTATATTTCAGCACACTCTTTTTTTAAATAATAGTTTTCAAAATAACAATTTCGAAGCTGGTAGATTAAAACCTATCACAGAAAAGCTGAAGATGGTCGTCGAAGACGATAATAGATATGTAACAATTTTAATAATGGCTTTATCATTCCAATCAAAACAATCGTTTACAAGATACATCTATCTTTTAAATTTTTAATACCTAAACGTGAAACATAATTTCTGACATTTGTCTAGGTATCCAGAAATGTGTACTCTTTTATCATTAAAAGGATTTCTATTAAACTTTTGATGTCAACATATATTTAAAAATATCGATATAATTTGTAACGCCATACGAAGAGCCTAGAACAAGGTGTATTTATGCATGATGCAAATAAATGCATAACAGTAAAAACATATAAATGCAGAAGGAAGATGTTCAATTTAATGATGCCAGAATCACGTCATTATGCGTGCATGAAGACAACATTCGTCTCATGAAATTTTCATCTTTTTATTTTGTGGTAAAAATTGACAATTTCCAAAATCATCAAACAAAGAGTCATAAAGCTTTCTTTAAGTTAATTACCTTTTCATTTTGATGTGTCATTGCTGTCACTTGTAAACAAATCTTAGTCTAAAACGGTCATTTTAATCTTTTCATCATGAAAAAAAAAACTGAACGATAAATTATTAAGTCATGTTCAGTCGTTCAGTCCATTTTCAGATTCCTCGACTGCTTTAACTTCAGTACCGGTCAGACAATTCCTATGCAGTCAATTCAGTTCTTTTCATTAATGTGTCAGCAAATACAGTATGTTGTTGATCTTAACATGTATATAACAATTGCTGAACATTCTAGATATAGACTGAACAGACCTTTTTTGACTGCAAGCGAATTATCTGAACAAAACTGATTTTAGTGCAGTGGATAAGTCTGACAAATGATTGAAAATTACTTCATATTTTTTTGTTCAGTCTTTTAATAGCTGTACAGATCAAAGTTAGCTATTATGACTTTTATTCGTTTACTTGTGTCTGCCACCCCCAAAATATACTGGACAATTAACCCAAAACCTGGACAATCAAAATGTATTGCGCAAAATTCGATCAGTATTGTCATCTCTTCTTTTATATTTAGATTTTCGTGGATATTTTGACGTTGAGTTCGTATTTGATAACAGCAAAACAAAGAAAAAGGTAAATGTTCAATATCTGGTCATTGCTTGCTTTATATATTATTAAACGCCAGTAAGTAAAACCAGGTAAAAGATAGCAATTATAGGCCATTGTACAGCCTTCAAAAATAACCAAAAGCCATACCGTATAATCATGATAATGTAAAAAGCAAAATGAAAAAAAAAACCAAACCAAACCGAAAAGCAAACTTGCAGACAGTACACAACGACAATCACAACATAACAAAATCATGACTAGTTCATAGACATTGAATAAAAAATAAAATGTTCTATTCGGCAATGAAAAACTTCAATTTGCGTTCTTATTCGCAAAATCTGACTACGTTGGCAAATATAAATAATCACAGTGGTAAGCATTATTTTGTAGTGATTGCACGTGATTTCGCAGATGAAAATTTAGTATTCAAATATAGGCCAAGTCATTCCAATCGTGATAAGACCATATTGATGTTTAAAGTCTTCAGTTCTTATATCAGTTATTGAATTGTCGAACATTTTCAGATAAAAGTAACAATTTGGCGAAACATCCAACAAGAAAAAAAAGTAACTTTTAAACCCAGCTTGTTTATAATATTTGCTGATCACCCTGAAGTTGAAAAAGGAGATGGAACTCAACCAAAAGAAGACAATATGGAGAAACTGGTTGACGAAGTTATGGAATTTGCAAGTTTGTTTTCGACCATATGCTATAAAATTTATTTAGCATGGACAAATATGTTTATTTTCTAAAAATATTTCAGTTTTTACTGTGCTTATGAAGTTGACTTCAATGTCATATACGTAAACATTATTTCAACTAAAGCAACAACTAATTCATTCGTAATCAACTATTTATGTATCGTAATTTAACTTTTAGCTACTGCGAATGCCATTAAAACGAGTACAATAATATAAAAATATCAAGTTTTGTTTGAACCATGATCGTCCTTTCTCCTTTCTTTTTTTTTTTTTTTAGAAAAGACAAGATTACCATGCCTTGTTGCAGGAAGACAAATTATGTTTTACGGTGGATCATCAAACTCTGTATTTATTCACTACAAAACAAACAAGGATGTTATTCAGGTATTTGGAGCGCCTCATTTTTGATGCAATGCTAACATATTAGGTCTTCCACTTGTCCAAGGAAGGACCATATGATTTTATTCTGATTGTATTGTTTTCTTCCGCCAGTTTTGTTTCATAAATGTCGATGTTGTTTCGCAACATGTCGATAGGATAATTGGTATGAACGAACTGTACTTGATCGTGAGCGCATGCAAGGAATACTAATGAATTGTCCTCCCCATGCTTTGACTGTCATTTCATATGTACATGTTGTTTCCAAGTGCTACATGTATGAACAAACTGTGAATAAGAAGAGCATGCGAGAAATAGTAAGAAGTAGTCATTCCCATGCCTTGACATTTCATATGTACATGTAGTTTCCATGTGCTACATGTATGAACTAACTGTACTTCAACATGTGTGCATGAAAGGAATACTAATAAATTGTCCTTCCCATACCTTGTGAAGCAGGATCTGCTTACCCTTCCGGAGCACCTGAGATCACCCCCAGTTTTTGGTGGGGTTCGTGTTGCTTAGTCTTTAGTTTTCTATGTTGTGTCATCTGTACTATTATTTGTCTGTTTGTCTTTTTATTTTTGGCCATGGCGTTGTCAGTTTGTTTTCGATCTATGAGGTTGACTGTCCCTCTGGTATCTTTCGTCCCTCTTTTGTATATGTAGTTTCCACGTGTTACATGTATGAACTAACTGTAATTTAGAAGAGCATGCTAGGATTAGTAACACATTGTCCTTGCCATGCCTTCACATTTCATGTGTACATGTAGTTTCCAAGTGCTTCATGTATGAACTAACTGCTCATGAGAAGTGTATGCAAGGAAAACTAATAAATTGTCCTTACTATGCCATACCTTGACATTCCATATGTATATGTAGTTTCCAAGTGTTACATGTATAAACTAACTGTAATTTAGAAGAGCATGCAATGAATACTAATAAATTGTCCTTCCCATGCCTTGACATTCCATATGTACATGTAGTTTCCAAGTGTTAAATGTATTAACTAACTGTTTTTTTTTATCATTACCATTAACGAATTCTTTATTGCACTAAAATTCTAATCCAAATAAAAAAACAAATCGAAGAACACATTGCAGATATAAAAATAGACCACAAGCTAACAGAATAAAAAAGTGTTACTTTAGAGGGAGAAATAAGTATGGAAGAATGCACAAAAGCCTTATCTAAGATGAAATTAAACCGTTCTCTAGGGTCAAACGGTCTCAGTGCTTAAATTTATCAAACCTTTTGGGGTGAGCTCAAAGAATTTGCAGTATATACATTTATTAAATGTTATGAAAAAGGGGAGTTACCTGAAACACAAAAACTGGGGATTATCTCCCTTATTCACAAAAAACAATTACTTTTAGAAAATTACAGACCTATAAAACTGCTAAATGTTGACACAAAGCTGATTGCATATACCCTAGCACAAAGAATTAAATATTCTACTAAAATTTTTTTAGTGCAGATCAAAACGGCTTTATTGCAAATCGATATATTGGGTATAATGTAAGACAAATTCAGGATATCATAGATTATGCTGAATCATTTAGAATAGAAGGAGTCTTGTTATTTTTAGACTTCTCAAAAACGTTTCATACACTTGAATGGGAATTTATGTATTCAGCGTTACACAAATTTGGCTTTCAAAAATCAATTTTAAAATGAATTAAAACTATTTACAATGATGTTAAATACTCAGTTACGAATAATGGTTGGATATCAGAACCCATATCTATTTTTAGAGGCATAAGCCAAGGATGTCCTTGTAGAGCTCTAATAATGGCCTGTAAAATTAGACAAGATTCTAATATTAAAGGGTTTGAAATAAAAATTGATGGAAAATCCCATAGTCTCAAAATATCACAATTAGCAGATGACACAACCTTATTTCTAAAAAATAAAAAGGAAATATCTAAAATACTAAATTTAATAGAAAAATTTGGGACAGTCTCAGGGCTAAAACTAAATGGAGCAAAAACTGAAGGAATAAGGTAAGGTAAACAAAAACACAGCATAGAAAAATTTGACAACATTAATTGGACAAATGGACCAATTTAGTCTTTAGGACTATATTTTGGATTGAATAAAAAAGAGTGCCAAACGCTAAATTTTGGAAAACAGTTCCAAAAATCTGAAGAAAAAAAAATTAAATACTTGGAAGAAAAGAAACCTTACGATGATAGGTCGAACAACTGTTATTAAAACTCTCATCATCAAAAACTTGACATATTTAGCAACAGTATCCAATATAGATAAGTATAATTTACCACAATTTAATACAATTATTTTTGATTTCATTTGAAACAATCGAACAGAAAAGGTGAAAAGAACAGTATTATGTACCCCAATGTTACAAGGTGGTCTAAATACGACAAACATTGTAAAACAAATTGAAGCAATTCAAATAGGATGGGTCAAAAGATTGACATCTCCTGAAACTTCTAACTGGAAAGTTATACCAATTCTTTTTTGGTAACTTTGTAAAAAATGTTCTAATTTTTTAATATGAACATAGAAAATATTAATTCAATATCTAACATAAATAAGTACAAAATACTAGACTTCTAATTAGAAATTATCAAATCATGGATAAAATATACAAAGGGATTTGATTTGATTTGATTTTTTGTGTTTTAACGCCACTTTTAAGCACCGCATTTGGGCTATTTCGTGGCGGCCAGTTTTTATTGGTGGAGGAAGCCGGAGTGCCCGAAGAAAACCACCGACCTTAGATAGAAAAACTGATAATCCTAGTCAATTAAGATTGGAGTCGAGTGCACCCGCACGAGCGGGGTTCGAACTCACAACCTCAGTGTTGACTGACTAGTGATTACAGTAGTAACTACTTAGACCACTCGGCCACCGGGGCTTCAATATACAATGGGAAAAACTGCAACACCTGATAACTTTAGATCAATCCGACAACAGATTATATGGGGGAATAACTATTTAAAAGATAATGGTAAAAACCTTGTTTTTAAAAATTGGATTGATAGTAACATAATTCATATAAATGACATATTACATACTAATGGGAAAATATAAGAAAAAGTAGTACTTGAGAATTTAATAAACAAAACTAATTGGATGGCTGAACTGCTATGCTATTCCAATCATATAGAAAACAATGATTGAGCATGAGAATTCAGTTAAGACTAAAGTTTTAACGAAGCTGAGCACCATCATAAATAGTCGTCCGGAACTTTTATTAAATAATATGATACAAAAAATATTTATAAATTTATTAAAGGTCAGGATAAAAAGACACCACTTGCATTCTCAAAATGGAATCGTCTATTAAAATTTAGTAACTTAAATATTAAAACTGAAAGCATTTTAAAATTCACTCATTTTTTCTGAGGGATAACACACTGAAAATGTTTAGATGGAAACTATTGCATTATATCATACCTTGTAAAGCTTTATTGAAGCAATGGAAAATAAGTACAAGCTCAAACGGCCATGAATGTAATATAACAGAAGTTTACGAGCTCATGTTTCTAACATGTAAAACATTAAAAGTATTTTGGGACAAAATAAATAATATTTTAGCCAAAATTAGAATAGGAAATCACATTATAAGCTTATGAAATTTAGCTTAGGGATATAAAATTGAACAAGAAAAATACTATGAAGCAAATTACTTATTAACAATAATTAAATACGCAATTTATATGGCATACTATATCTCTGAACAAAGATTAAAACTTGTCAATACTTTTTGCATTTTCAAATCAAAATTTCAATAATTTTTGAAATAGAGTGTAAACGGCAGGATAAACTTAAAATTCTTTGCAGTGTTGCAAAAATTTTAAGTGCTTTGCAAACTAGAAATAAGTTACATTCGTGTTTTTTTTTATTTTAAGATTAATATATAATAGCATTTTAAGTAAGCATGATCATTTATAGAATGAGCGATATAATTATATTGTTTAGGTGTATAAACTAACATTTTTGTTTAGATATATATATATATTTGTACATGTATACGTATGCATAGGCGAGTGCATGTGTATTTTATTTTGTATGTAAACAAGGTCATGATGATAGGTGTACAAAACAAAAAGCATGTACCCACAAAACACGAAACCTTCAGGAAATGTTCCTGGAACGTTTCTCGTTCGTTGTGATTTGACGTTGTGGGAACATTAAAGTGTGGACTACCAGTTACGTTATAAGAACGTTATGATATAACGTTATGAAAAACCAATCTGGAACCTTAATAGAACCTTGTGTAACCAATCTGGAACCTTGATATAACCTTAAGCTTGTGTAACCAATCTTGAACCTTAATAGAACCTTGTGTAACCAATCTGAAACCTTAAAAGAACCTTGCGTAACCAATCTGGAACCTTTATAGAACCTTGTGTAACCAATCTGGAACCTAAATAGAACCTTGTGCTACCAATCAGGAACTAAATTTAACCTAGTCCCAGACAACATTTGTACGCTGGCACAACAATGGACCAACGTATCTACATTCATTGGCCCAATGTTGTTTTAAGACATTGGCCCAATGTATAAGTGCAAAATCCCTATGTTGGCCCAACGTGATGGCTAAACGTTGGAACAACTTTGTAAGGTCTTATACAATATATATAGGTCCAACGTTGGCCCAATGATGGAATAATACGGCCGATGTTGAACAAATGGTTGGCCAACGTAGTACTACAAATCTTGAACAAACGCTGGCACTCCGTTGGTTCATTTTGTAAACTTTTCGATCCATATGAAGGATGCTAAAATCCCATCCAAGCAACAGCTGAAATAATTCCTGGTTTTTACATCAGTTCAAAATTGCGAAAGTATTAGTTTTATAAAATGTTACAATTTTTGCGTTTTAAGGATCCACTGTTGTTATACCATTTTGTTTCTTACATACTACCCTGACAATTTGTTATTTTGCCACTTTCTCTCCATTTTCCTGAACATGCATGAAATATCTGCCACTGGACGTTTAAGCAACCAACAATCAATCAATATTTCTCTCCAGGAATTGTACTTTAGAATTTTACCCATATTTGAATGAATTCAATCAACACATCCATGTTACCTATTTTTCTTAAATAATGAACACAAAGGTATGTATATATATAATTTATTTTATCTAGACAACCAGCAAAGTGTTAAAAGTTTAATTTTATGTATCTACACGTTGCTAAATCAGATCTAGAATGAAAATTATTAAGTCTATTGATGATAATTTCGTTACTGTATATGTAATTCACTTCATACACTTATTTTCCTAGTTCTGTATTCTAACATGGTTTTCATTCACAAGAGTGTTCCTTTTGTTTTCTGCTTCATTTTCTTTTGTCACTATTTCTGACTCCGTCTTATCTTTTATTTTAATCAAATATAGCAAATCTTCATAAAAATTATTTCACTGCCCCTGTAATAAAGTAACGAATAAATGAGTTCTCAATGTATACTTCTTAAAAATATACTAACTCCTATAAAAATAAGCAAAAAGACAAAAAATACATTGTTTCCGGTGTCCTGGCACAACAAAAATATGATAAATAGGTAGAAAATAGGCTCTTTTTTATATTTTACCTAGACTATACAAGGCGCCGCCACAGCAATAGGCATAAGGCATGCTTTACCATAATGGTAGACTTCACCGTAAGCTTAGTTAAGTAGGAAAATTGAGGGTAGATATGAATACATGAAACAGAACAATGTGTCAAAAAAACGTTCTAACTAATGATTGTAGTGAAAAAAAATACAAAGTCAAATCTAAATACACCAGCTTTAACGGTAATATTAAACATTTTATGCATATATATCTGTGAATTTCGAATCCGATGTGGCAAAAAGGATGGCTATTAATTATATTACTTACTTAAGCTTAAAGTAATTCATTTGGCATTTTGTCCTATCTCCGTTTCCATGCATTTTCTAGCCAGAATATTGTCTATGATTTCCTACCATTCCTTTTGCACTCTGATTTATTTTGTCTTCTGTAGTACTGAAATACCTGACCTATAAATTTATATTAAAATGTAAAATTGTTCTTTTATATTTGTATGAAGTAGAAATCATTTAATAACATTTCTGAAACAGTACATAACAAGGTACATCCTAAAACAGACTTTTCCATTGATAATGGTCATGATGGTTATAAATGCAATCTTCATATTTAACAAAGATTTCAGAAATAAAATATTGAAATATTGGTAATATACAATTTGTTTAATGATACTAATGTTCAGTGGCAATTTTTTATGTTTATTTAGAATTAAAAATGATTTAAACAAAATCTATTTCACCCGAAACGTAAGATCAACGCTATAAAATGATAGAAATTATATGTTTTATTTGTAAACAACATACCTTAGATTAAAAAAACATATTGTATTTGTCATTCATAATATTAGGATTTTTAAAGTAATAGCTTACATGTTTCTTTCTCTTTAGATGATGTGATTTCCTCCGTTTGTTTTCTTTGTAATCACTGCTTTCTTACAAATACACGACAGGAAATAGCCTCAAAAGTGACCATCCCATTACATTTAGATTTCCTATAACCTTAATTAATTACCATAGCAACTATCTTTGAAATTTGTCTAACATCTGTTCAACCTTATCAGAATATGCTTGATTAACAGAATGGCTGTATCAAATATCATTCTGTATATAATTGCTTATTATGTTTCACAAATAAAGTTGAATGAAAATAGTTATAATAAATAATGATAATAATAATTTAAACTTTTAATCAGGCAATCTATGTTTAAGGAATACAAGTTTTTTTTTTATTACAGTATTGATATTCCATTATATATTTTAAACAAATAAAGGTTTGATTAATATGCATTATGGCAAAAATCTTACTAAATTGCATTTTTAACTATTACTTTATTTTTTTTTCTGGGAAGATTAAATTTTCTAAAAAATGAGGAACATTGTTCGAACGTTTTAAGACTGTTAGTCAAGTAACGTTAAAAAATAACTAATATTCAACGTTTCTACAACGTATTATTTGTAACATAACCAAAATGAAACTTCAACACAACGTTAATCAAAACCTTCCTAGAACGTTGAATTGTAACGTTTCATTTTAACGTACTCACAAGGTTCGTGTAACGTTAAGGTCCAAAATAACCTTACAGGAACCAATCCACAACGTTCATTGAACGTAATGTGTTTAGTGGGTAATGTATAAAAATAGTTTTCTCTCTTTACGCAATGAAAATCACTGAATTCTTGCATAATGTGTCACGATGTTTTTATTATTGTCTAATTGAAACTAGTAAGGGACACAAGACGGTTTTATAAATTAGTAATATATCTTTTCATTTTCAATTTTGAAGAAATTAAACACGTTGAAATATCTACTTACGTTTCATTGAACGTTTAATTTAGAATAATATCAAAGATTGAAGATATTTTAAATAAATATATATAGACAAAAAAATCTTAATCATAGTGGCAAACTAATTATATTTGAAACCTACCTTGATAGAATATAATAGACACATTTTAAAATCCAACGGAAAGTAACACGTGTAATGTTTATAAATAAACTACCGTAAATAACAAACCCTTAACGGAGAAAACAGATATCCGCAAAATCAATGTAATAATGCAAATGTAAATAATTCTAACAATGAAGACTACAAAATTTCGTCAAGTCAATCCCCTGGTTAATTTGACGATTAACACACAGGGATAAACCTATATAGAATAGGTGTACTATATAGGACAGTTGTTTACAACTAGATACTAGTGCAATAAAGAATTAAAAAAAGAAAAAGAAAAAAAAGAGGTATTTGTATATGATTTCGAACAGTCATTGCACTTTTGAAACTCATCCTGATCAATAGAATACTTTTCCACGTGGAAGTTTTTTTTCAAATATACTTTTTTTTTGTTAACGATTCTCCTTAGAAATCATACAAGATATTGCTTATTTATTTTCTCAATATGCTCGTTATTTAAAAAAAAATGATCTGTTTGATTTAAGGACGTTGAAAAAATATTTTTGACATATTTTTTTAGTATAAACGTGTGTGTATTTGATATTATATAACATAAACGGATGATGCAAATATTTTTTGAAAATATGATTTTAACAACGATATTCTAATCACTGATATTGTTTCTTGATTCAAACAGTCTTATGTTATATTATGCAGAGACCGCACACCAAGCAAGGTAAAGCGAGTTACGGGTGCCACATGTGGAGCAGGATCTTCTTACCCTTCCGGTGCACCTGAGACCACCCCCAGTTTTTTGGTGGGATTCGTGATGCTCAGTCATTAGGTTTCTATGTTGTGTTTTGTGTACTATTGTATTTCTGTTGGTCTATTTTTCTTTTTTAGCCATGGCGTTGTCAGTTTATTTTTGACTTATGAGTTTGACTGTCCCTATGGTATCTTTCGGCCCTCTTTATTAGACATTTTCTTGATTTATTTTTTTTGTGACAAAAACGAGAGAAAAAAAAAACAGATCACAAAATCGTAAAATTGCAAATTAATAAAATGTTTGAATACGTATTGATGCTTAAACAAAAAATAGAATAGAATACATAATTGGATACGAAGCTAACCATATTCCAGTTCCAATTAATTAAACTTTGACTTTTTGTTGGTTTTTAAGGAACTTGTTAAAAAAGGATTCAAACAGTTTGAAAGAGGCGATGTTGTTAAAGACGAGGACGACATTCATTATTTCAAAAGAATGGCTGAATGTTAGTATTTTTATGAATGAATAAATATATAAGCTATATAAATTATCACAATTGATAAACAAATGATAAATAGTAGATGTATAGCAACACAACCTAAATCAAAACTCTTTGAAGTCTTAAATGAAAAGAAAAATTGGTGTTATCGGGCAAAATATGTTACCCTGTATTGAGGGAAAAAACCAAGGAGTCCGAACATCTGACAAAAATTCCTAACCCAGACCTAAGTACATCCTTAATTTAGAACGATAAGAAAGACATTTCGAAATATTTTTAATCAAACCATAACTACTGCGATTTCTTAATTTTGTGTAATTATTCCTGTGACATCAATTTTCATATTTGAGATTGTACGTAATTATGGTTACTGGGAACCGTATGCTAAGTGTATAGCAATACTTATAATATCGAACATTGTTGTTTGTTGAATATGCAACAACCATGACATTAGATATCCCCAAAAATGCGTTGTTCCGCTTTTGGTTCAATTTTTGTTGCCAATTGATTTATGCATATGCATATATTACTTTCAATATTAAACAGATGTTTATGGAGAAACAGTTTTGCCAGTCATCATTTCACTTAGAAAAGGAGCATTCAGGGAAACAGTGATGCGCAGTGCTGCAGAATCTAAAATACCTATAATTCGATTTAAGGTAATATAATGCTGCTTAGATATTCGGTTTTTCTCATAAATTGAATTGTATGAGATTGTTTGGCGATTTCATTTAAATTCGAGTTCTCCAGAGGACCAAAACACTTCCGTTAATAAAAAAAATTCTTCTAGGTAGATTTAAGTTGCAATATTTATGGATATTGCTATACACAGGGCTATTTAAACCCATAACAACTACTTTAAGATATGATAAATTCACATTTTTAGAATTAAAAATCGCTAATAAGGGTTTGAATGTTACATGTTTTATCAACATTAACACCATTTTCATTCAAACAATTGTATATAAAACAATACATGATTACTTTAAAAATGAAACTATAACAGTCTCTTCATATACCTAAATCAACCATCAAACCCATTCCATCCAAGGTATTCATCCGCAAGAGGATATTATATAGCTAAACCCAAAAATATGTTAAACCCATGCATTCTTGCCAATAAAACTTTCAACCTTTAACGTTAACAATGAATAACATAGATAGTTAAAAGCCTTCAAAATATCGCAGCATCCACTCAATCTACTTGAAGAAGAACTTAAGGTGACATATCGATGCAGTTCACGACTATGCAAGAAAAAAATTAAAACAACACGTTATAAATTTCATTCCTCCGAAGCGCTTTTCTGGATTTAACTTCATCAGGAATACTCAATGCCAAATATTTGAAAGCCAAGGATGTATAAGAACCGAAACAGTTGTAGATCTTTACGACCAAAAAGGACATAAAAAAATAGCCTATTCAATGTAAGGTCGACTTTGCCTAAGGGAGTTGAAACCTTAGTTTCTAAATAATTTCAAAATTTATAAACGGGCAATGTTAAAAAGGTTTATTTTAAATCATGTCAGTACCGAAGTACTGACTACTGAGCTGATGATACCCTCGAGGACTGATAGTCTACCAGCAGAACATGATTAAAGCTCGAGTCATATCCATATAAACGGCATATTTTATCTAAATGGATGAGTGCTTTTTGGTCATGCATTCAAAAGCGCACTAAAACTACGACGAACAATGAGCTCAAGGGTTTATAACTCTTTCAAGAACCGGGAAGTTGTGTATATTTTACACAAAAACTAACAACCCTTCTAACGTTCTTCCTTTATGTTCTATTTTGTCGATAGTGAAAGACGGCTTAAGATATTTTCAAATATTGGTTTCAATCAGATGTGGTCTCAATATCTACTCCAAAATCTTCGATCTCCATCTTAACAATTTTACTGTAATATCAAAATTTTGATTTTTATAAGCTTTACACTACTATTCCCCATTGAAAAATTTTAAAAAACTTCTTTTTGCAAGTTTAATGTACAAAAATTTGAATCGTAGAAACAAATTCCTTGTTTAAGGTGATCACTTTCCAACAACATATTAACCCATGAATACATAATAAAAATGCTAGACGTTTTGATCAACAACATATGTTTTGAGTTTGGTGAATTGACATCTCATCAGTCGTTATTAGAATTGGTATTAATTGTGCGACTCTACTTATCGATTTGCTGTTGTATTCGTAAAAAGCATATTTCAGACAGATCCTTCTCATTGACGAAACTAAAAAAAACATCTTGCTACTTTCTTTAATCAATAATCCACATTTCAACGAAAGCTTTCATCTCAAATATCCGGGTGAGCTTGAGATTTAGGACATTACTGAAAGCAGCAGGCCTTGTTCCTTTCTTAAAAGCTAGAACTTACGACAATCGTGATGAATTTTATTTCACAATTGTCAAATTTAATTTCGTAGCAGAAAAGACCCTGTGACCCGTCATATAGCGTTAACATATCTTAAATAATAGGTTACGCATGTGCACGCTTGCACCATATAGAGTTCATTAGCATGGATGTGCTTCTTTTACACAACCCCTCCAACAGTGGTATGTGTGTGTGTGTTTTAAAACGACAAACGACATGTTTTCGTGGTGTTATATTTTAAGATAACACAATATTCGTCTGATCTGTAATTTACCGATTGTGTCTTATTCACAATTCTAATGCAATTATTTTGTATCAATGGTTCTGATTGGATGACATTAAGCGTGAAATTCTCTATCTCCCTGTCTGTAACTAAGGAAGCCGACATTTTGAATTCCGGAATGTATTGACATGTAATTTCTCCAATAATAAGCAAATAAACTCACAATTTGCACCTAGAAATCTTCCTTTTGTCAAATTTTATTACATTCTGAAGCGGACAAGAAGCCAGAAAACGCCCGGTGTTTACGTTTGATGCCAGAAGCATACTCATGACGTCACCTAGTTTAGGCGCCAAAGAAGATAACATCATTTCGCGGGATATTTGTTTAATGAAAATGTATACTATAATAATGACTAAAATTGAATGATTTGTTTATTTTGCATTAGAATAGAGATAACTGTATTGTATTTGAAGCTTTGCGGACGTCCATCGGTAGTTTTACTGTCGCAAATAATCGTTTACCTGTCTCCACTACGCTCCGCCAGGTAAACTAAATTTGCGACAGTAAAACTACCGATGGACGTCCGCAAAACTTCAAATACAATACAATTATCTCTAAATTGTTACATTTTTACTAAGTTGTGTTCACATGGCGGGTTATATATGCATAACAACAGACGATTAACTTGTCAGATAACCTGACCTCTGTCTTTAGCAATTTTCTTAGTTTGGTTTTTTTTTTGTCTCTGGATTTGTATCTGCTGTATTGATTAATGAGATTTGAAATCGACAAACTATCTTTGCCTCGGAACTGTACATGGTGTGTTGTACATGTAGCTATGATAAATGGAGTGAACTGTAATCCTGGTGAAAGTGCCTCTGTTATCAGCTACAGAGTTACCCATGCGTTCCACACAGGCTTTGTAAAGTGTTGAATACAATACTAGTATACTAAATTAATGATATGTAAATGTCTTGTTTTTCTGTTATGTATACTAGTATTCAACGGATTTCATAGATGATTTAAACGACCCGTAATTTAACTTTGAACACATCTGCAGAGTTTATGTTTGACTGCTTTTTCAGAAATTGCTTACTCAACTGGAGCATTTGAACAGGTTTTGTTGGGGGTTGTGCTGCTCAATCTTTAGTTTTCTATGTAGTATTTTGTAGACTTGTTCATCTTTGGTCGTTTTTCGTCTTTTGTCATGATGTTGTCATGACGTTGTCAGTTTTTCTTCGACTTATGATGCTTGAATGACCCCTTCATATTAACAGCATCTTTTTCCAAAGCTTGAATATTTCCATTCATACACATATGTCAGTCATCAGCCGTATTTAATGATTGGATATTTCTAATGCAAAACAAAAATACAGAATGATGTATTTTATTTTAGAAACAGAAACAAATGATTAAGATGTTTAAGACATTAATACTTTCAACTTGGTATAAAAAATGAGGAAAAATGCAGTGCAATCGAATGCAGAATTTAAAGTTTTGAAGTCTGTGTGAAATAACAGAAGACACGATATTCAGATCCTGTTTTTAACTTTTTTTTTACATTTCTTATACATTATGCAAGGTTACATTGAATATCGTGTTAACATATTTTCTGTTCAGCAATTTATTAGGTAGGTTTTTTGTAATTTGTCAGTGCATGAGTGGTGTACGCTGTTTTAAAAAAAAAAGTCAAATATACTTAATTCCTTTACCCTAAAGTTTCAATCAGGAGCCAGGTCAAACTTTGCTTTAAAATTATAAGTCCTATTTGAAACTAAGATTGAACCAATTGCTTTTTTTATTTCAAATAATTTTCCAGTACTACAAGCTTCTGTAAAATTAGATATCTTTTTTAATAACATCTAACATGTCTTAGCAATGCTAAATTGACCTGAGATGGATTTGGCTATCTTGTTTAGGTCCTTTTTGTTATATAGCTCTTCAATTGTTTTGATTCTTATACATCCTTGATATTCAAATATTAGGCTTTGAGCATTTCAGGTGAAGGTAAACCCGGATAGGCGCTTCGGACGCATGAAATCTATAACGTGTTGGTTTTTTTTTTGATCAAGTTATAGTACATGTTTAATTTCTATACTAAGGGAAGGAGGGGATTTAACCCTGATATCATGTTTATCGTTCTTACATTATATTCTAAAAATAATTATTTAATCAGTGAGGGAGGGGAATGGATTTCTGTTTTCATCTTAGGATAAAAAAGAAAACCGTAGAAAAACTTTCGCAGAAAAAAACAATTTCTCATCGTTGCTGTTGTTTAATTGTGGTAATAGTTTATAGGAAAGATTCGGACGCAACGCTACATTACCTTAACATAGTGCATGATGCGCATGTGTTGAGCTGTAAAGCATTTGTATTTCCATTAAAACAATCGAGTTGACTTCTTTTTTTCAAGGGCAAACAATGTTACATTGAGAGTTCCAAATGGTGAAGTTGAAATCATCCCTTCGTAAATTTTACGGACGCCATCACGAGTTGGTTGACTGTTGTGGAATAACCGTTTCACAGATGATATCGGATATGTTGTATGTCGTAACTACAATACCCTCCCTTTTCACGAATGTGACCTACCGAATTAGACTATTTACCGGATTTGTAATAACATAAGCAACACGACGGGTGCCACATGTGGAGCAGGATCTGCTTACCCTTCCGGAGCACCTGAGATCACCCCCAGTTTTTGGTGGGGTTCGTGTTGCTTAGTCTTTGGTTTTCTATGTTGTGTCATCTGTACTATTATTTGTTTGTTTGTCTTTTTATTTTTGGCCATGGCGTTGTCAGTTTGTTTTCGATCTGTGAGTTTGACTGTCCCTCTGGTATCTTTCGTCCCTCTTTTGTGCATCAGGAAGTCTTGACTGAGCAGAATTTTAGAAGTTGAAAAATATTTTATATTATTTTAGAAACACACATTTGATGTGACTGTTTTGACACCTGTGAAGTATACTAACAATGAGAGGTCAGTAAAGATGACAGAACATATCACAAATGTTAAGAACCCATGGAGTGTCCAGAAATCGAAATCAAAGATTTATAATTTAGGACGTTATGATGATGAGGATGATCCAGACGAAATAGCATTCATCTCAGAGGGTCCATCTGACTACAAAGATAACTTAGATGCTATTATATGCTGTTTGATAATCGGAGGTATACAAGATGTTGCTTTTTCAAAATTCATATCATAGTACGTTGAATCTATGAATGTTCAAAATATCAATGTTCTTTGCTAATCTTACATGCAAAAAATAATGTTTGGACATTTGTATGCTAGTAAACTTTAATGGACGTTAAAACTCAAATAGGATTTAGACAAGCTTTCACTAGCTGTGACGACTTTAACACGCTTGCTAGCGCCAAACCTTTTGCGTAAACTCGGACAGATGTGTAACAATACAACAAAAGAACAAACTATAAAAATCAGTTGAAAAGGACTTTACTCATCAGATCGATACAAAACAAAAAACACAAAAACACAGACTAGACGTGGCAAAATATTTATACACCCCAAAAACAGCCAAACGTCCTAATCACATATATGTATTACTGAGAGAATTTGGTATAGGTTTTAATTAATTTGTTGTAACGAAATCCCTGACTTAATAATTTATCAGTTCTACATACATAACATTCGTTGAAACCTAAAACGCGACTACAGACACGGGCATAGCGAACAAGTTGTGAAGTATACACACCGTAAGAAGAGTCAAAGGAACATCACCGTCCAAAAATTGCCTTTTTCAGTTGAATTATTTTTGGATATCTCACCGATCTGATGAGTCAAACTACTATGGATTCATTTTCATTCGTTTGATATCAATTTTCGTGGAATTCGTAGGTTCAGGCAAACGATGAATTTCTAATGAAGTAAAATGTTCCTTTATACATGTTATACTTATATGAAAACTTTGGCAACAATATACACGCATACCATTTTCCTCAATCCACGGATATTGAAAGCCACGAAAATAGTTGAACCTACATTATTTCAAAACAAAATCAGGGGCATAGGTAGCCGAGTGGTCTCAGTAGTTCAACTACTATATCAGTAGCCCGTCAACACTGAGGTTGTGAGTTCGAGTCCCGCACGTGGCAGGTGCGTTCGACTTCAATCTTAATTGACTAGGATTGTTTATTTTCCTACTAAAGGTCGGTGGTTCTCTTTTGGTATTCCGGCTTCCTCCACTTATAAAAACAGCCGCCATAAAATAACTAACAATGTTGAAAGTGGCGTTAAACACCTATCAATCAACCAATCAAATAAAACAAAATCGAGAAAAATACGAGTCTATGGTCTGTTCTTATAATGTTCTGTTTAACAACTTGGTAAAACTGGCACCCTTTTTGAATTTCATGAAGAGTGGCTTTGTTCATTGTTGAAGGCTCACGATGACCTGTAGTTGCTTATATCCGTGACATAAGACATAAAATTAGTCTCATAGGTCATCATAGCATGTATATTCAAACATTTTTTGTTTTGTTTTTGTACCGTATTCAAAGACAGATGAGGAGTGATGGAAAGATTTTTATATATATTTTGTATGAATAAGGAGACTCCTCTAACCATTTCCCGTTTTGTATCTTTACGCCTTTTTCTTACATAAATGACAATGAATAAATTTATTTCATAAAAATTATTACACAGACAATATCGTTCCTATATGAGAGAGAGTTGATTGAATGTTCTAGCAAGTCAATTTAATCATGCGATATCTTTTGTAATGTCATTGTGTCTTGTGAAAAAACATCTAAAATTCAAAGGAAAAAATGATGTAGAAAAACATTTCAAAATAAAATTTGCTGTAGTTGGAAACAAAAAAGTTGCATAATTAGTATATAATGAGGAAATATGAGTATTTATCAAATCGTTTTGACTATTTAGAAAAAATATTATTAAGGTTTAAACGTCTGATACGAGGCACTTTTTATGTATCAGGTTTCAGTGGTTTTAAAGAATGCATGCTTTTACACCACTAATACAAAGATAAATTAAGAATATTTTGATCTGTGTTACCTATTACATCTATATAGTAACCGGTAAAAGGGTGTGGATGTTTATTCTACAGCTGCACATACGGATAATTGATAAAACTATTGAAATCTAATAATTAAGGTCTACTGAACAACAAAGTTGCCAAAATAAATTTAAAAAGAAAATCCTCTTTTTTTTCACTTACTAGGAAATTTTAAGATGATATACATTTTAGGTCCAAATTCTTTGATTTAATGAAAATATATCAGAAGAAAAATAAAACAGTCTGCTGTTCTCTTTAAATTTAAATGTTCCTTCGTTTAAAAAATAGTCAATTCAATATAACTTCAAACGAGCACTGAACAATGTTGATGAGAGTTATTACTGTTCAACTTCGATAAAAATTTTCAGGAAATTTAGGGATTTTATTTCTTTTTTGGAGAATTCAGTAAGAGGTGAATTAAAATGCTGAGTTTAACATTACGACTGTACACTAATGAATCACTTTTTTTACCAAGGTACAACACATTTTGATAATTTGAATAACATTCTGGCTAAGGTAGTTAAGGGTTAATAGTACTGTAGTTGAAGAGGTACAGCCGTTAAATCGCCCCAAATCTTCAACTTCACTCCTGATATTCCTATTATTATGCATTAAAAAGGTAACAGTGCACTAGGACTGTTAAAACATATAAATTAAGAATAAAATATAATTTCACGAAACTGTTATTTGAGATAAGTGTTGTTTTATTTTTGATTATGTTGTATTAATTGAACCTTTTTTAATCTAAGCAATTCAATATGGCGGCTCCAGACATGTCAATTGTGCCTTTGACTGTGCATTTGAAAATGAATTCGAATAAGACGTCACAGTGATGAAAATAATATCATACTTTTAAAAAAAACTGTAGTTTTCTTATATTATTCTTTTACAACCTAAAGACAAAAGTTTTCAGGGAAAGGAATGTTGTCAATAATAGAAAAATAATTATCAAATAGTGAATTATAGATGTTTGAATCCATTTGAATCACATCTGTATGTACATATATACATGAATTAAAGCAAGCTTGTTGTCTTAAAACTTGGTTTGTTGGTACTACCGTACCAATATAAGAACAGAAAAGGGTTAATGCATGTAAATTTATTATTTCAGTGTCGATGGAAAGCAAGTCTCAGGAAAAAAGAATTTATGTAAGACATACCATAGATTCGTTACTTGCAGAATATTATTTTGATAAAAGGGACGAAAGATAATAGAGGGACAGTCAAACTCATTGATCGAAAACAAACTGACAACGCCGTGGCCAAAAATAAAAAGACAAACAGACAAATAATAGTACAGATGACAGAACATAGAAAACTAAAGACTAAGCAACACGAAACCCACCAAACACTGGGGGTGATCTCAGGTGCTCCGGAAGGGTAAGCAGATCCTACTCCACATGTGGCAACCGTCGTGTTGCTTATGTTTTTAAAAATCCGGTAAATAGTCTAATTCGGTAGGTCACATTCGTGAAAAGGGAAGATAAGTATAGAATAGAATATTTTATTTTATGCCCCACCTACGACAGTAGAAGGGCTTTATGTTTTTCGTCCGTCTGTCCCGCTTCAGGTTAAAGTTTTTGGTCAAGGTAGTTTATGATGAAGTTGAAGTCCAATCAATTTGAAACTTAGTACACATGTTCCCTATGATATGATCTTTTTAATTTTAATGCCAAATTAGAGTTTGACCCCAATTTCACTGTCCACTGAACATAGAAATGATAGTGCGAGTGGGGCATCCGTGTACTATGGACACATTCTTGTTCCAAATTACATGGCTTATAAAGAGCACATAAATCAGATACAGTGATTGAAGTAATTGAGTCAAAAATAAGACATTATAATATTCTATAAATATCACCGTAAGCCTCAGTCAGAATCATAGCCAAAACAAAATAAACGAAAAAACACAAACACAAATACATTGATATTAAATAACAGTATCAAGACCTGTTCTTCTTAAGTCAAAAGAACTACCAGTAAAAGTACCACTTACAGTAAAGTCTTCTTGTGTTTACAACCAACTTCTAAATTTTCAAATTTCTGACAAGTGCTGTGACGTTCATTCCCAACTTTATCAGCTGTACAATTTAAACAAAAGCGCCGGGTTCTATCAATACGAATTTTTGAATATCTGACAGTTACAACTCTTAATGAATGAGCACTGATTCTTAATTTACATATAGACTTCCTTTTTAAAAATCAATGATATCTAAGTATTTCTCTTTTTGAAAACAATCTTCAGATGAGAAATACGTGTCAAGTTTGCCTTTGTCAGTGATGGTTTAGATGATTCCAATATTTAAGAAAACTGTCACACAACTTACATAAAGTACCAAATTTTTGATTAAAATTTGGTTCGTGTTGCTCAGTCTTTATTTTTGTGTACTGTTATTTGTCTGTTCGTCTTTTTTTCTTTTTTTAGCAATGGAATTTTCAGTTTATTATCGATTTGAATGTCTCTCTAGAATCTCTTTTTGTATAAATTCTATAATGGAAAACCATTTATTGACTTTAGTATAGAACTGTTTATTACATATATATATATAGGCATCATATAATAATCCATCTTTCAAATCTTCGAGTATATGACAATATTTTAACATTAATAAGATAACTATAATTGAATTTCTGACATCACAACTATATTACTTGCTTTTGTATTAACACCAAGAATATATTTCATAAATTTATCTTGTGACCTTTCAGTAGTATTCTGAGAAAAAAATCCATTCTATAATATATTCATTTCTATTCTTACATGCAGCTAATTCAGAAGTAAACATTCCCCAAATTGCACAGCCATACAAAATAATTGGTCTTATTGTATAATATACGGATGTAAAAAAGTTGTAATGCTAAGATTAGAGAAAGACAAACACCTGTGTAACTTAAAACATGCTTTTAATTGATTTCTAATGTAATTCGTCTTTATTTTGCTTCAAAAAAGTAAAATAACAAAAATATCTAACTCTAAGATAAATTCAAAACGGAAAGTCCTTTATAAAATGGCAAAATCAAAAACTCAAACACATCTAACGAATGGAAAACAACTATCATATTCATGACTTGGTACAGACATTTCCTTATGTAGAAAATGGTGGATTAAATCACTCGGTTTTATGACAATCGCATTGAATTCCACTATATTGACAACAATGTGTGCGCAAAACATACAGACATAATAGGTAAAAACGTCAAAAAATGGGGTACAGCAGTCAACATTGTAATATAATCTTAATCACTACAAAATCAAATAATTGTTTCAACAAAGAAACACAAAATGGTATATTGACAAAGTACATAAGTAAAAATGAAAGACAAAAATTCAAAATTGACCATAGCACAATAATACAATTTCAGGATGTATAAGTACCGAGCCACTTAGATTTGCCTGATTTATTGAAATTGAAATCTTTGTCCTATTCGAATCAATATCAAAATACAATTCTGCACTAAAAGTATGCAACATATCAATTCTCTTTTGCAAACCATCATGTGTTTCTGAAAATATAACAACATCATCAGCATACATCAGACAATCAATTCTACGATTATCAATTTCAACAGGATCCGTACATGATAAGAACATTCTGGTAGATCATTTATGAATATTTTAAAAATGTTTAGGCGGAAAACATTATCCTGTCTCACACCAATGCAAAACCTGAAACATGAAGTCACTATATCAACAATTTTTACACATAGGTCATTTTTTACAATAGATGTCTTTGTTAATAGAATAAAACTTTCCAGATAAATTATTTGTTAAATGATTAAATTTATTCCCTGCATGAATCACTTTATATCAAAAGCCTTTTTAAAATTAACAAATTAGGCAAAACATTTCCCCCATTTTTACTTGTACATTTATTAAAAGAAGTTTTTAAAACAAAAACATTATCAGATGGTCTACATTTCTTAGAAAATCCAATTTGATAAGTTTCCAATGCTATTTTGAAACAACATCTCGTAAAATGTGTAGGCTATTTAAGATAGTTTGTTTAAATGCACGCTCTTTATATTTACGCAATTTGTTATATCCTTTATAAAATTAAAAATATGAACCTCTAATAACAGTGTTGAAGGGAAACTTCATCCTTTGAAATAAGAGGTTTCCTCTTTAAACTGAGGTCCAAATCAAAATCCATTTACAATTAAGTCTTTCATTATTTCATGAGTTATTGGGAAAAATCTGACAGGCTGCTTTCTGAGGATCTGTATTGTGATAATCACGATTCATGAATCACTTAATTGAACTTTACAAACCTGATGCCATAGTGGATTTTGAAATAAACATGTTGAGGTTTTTTGACCATTTATAACCTTTTGGAAATATATACATTTTAAAGTTATTAACAGATAGCTTAGACGAACAAGTTGCTAGAATTCCAAATGACAGTTTACAATGATAATCAAAATAATTTTCCATTGAAAACATTTAATTCTGAAGACAGATAATACATTCAGTATCAACCGAGACATTCAAAAAAGGCAAAAAAAGAAATGTTAGGTATAAACATAATAAACCATAATGTTATGTAAAATGCTTTTCCAGTCAAAGGCATTACCAATTAGTTCAAGTTCCACAAATTAGTTTAATAACTATAATATTCTTATTGATCGATTGTATATATCAAAGTCGATGATATGAATATGTGGCTTCTCACTATGAGGGGATGGACAGGGGATACCCTTCTCCCACCTTCCGCCCCTATCTCCCACCTCCAACTTTTAGAATCTTTTTTCTTTCCAACCTATTTTTTGTCTCCCACCTCCCGCCCCTTTCTCCCCCAGCCCCCCACTCCCCACCTCCCTCAAAGGTGTCCACCCCTCCACTATGGCTATAGTTTTGTTGTCCCTTTTGGTTTATAAGCTCTTCATTCTGTAAGTTTTGGATTATGAAACAGTTTGGCAGCGAACATCACTGAAGAATCATTTATTGTCGAATGGCAATCTGGTGCAGAAAAACTTGTACTACACATGTTATCATTTAGTAAGGAAAGTAAATGTAATCAAGCATCTTATTCAATTTGTATATTTTATTTAACATATGTGTTTTATGTAGATGGAGGAATCAGGAATTAAAAGAACTAAACACATCGCGACTTATTTGAACTTGATTTCAATAATAACCATCATTTGTATCTTATTACATGTAAATGCTTTCATTTCAGGGGGAAAACACTAATATGTATCCGAATGCATTATCAATGTACCTTCTAAAGGAAGGCAAATGGAAGATTCCAAAAGAACATATTACGAAATCATTTAACGAACGATCCATCGAGTACATTTACGAGAAGGTATACACATATACAACTTGAATCAAACTTACACACACACATACATACATACAACATAATGAAAGAACCATTTGTTTCGTTTGCACATTGACCAATTTTAAGTTTGTTAGAACACAACTGATTTGAACCCTAAATATTCAAATTATGTAGCTCGGTCCATACCTGAATGAAAAAAAGTGCTGAGGCAGCAAAATGACTGGTTCATGAAAAGTATTCAGGGAGCAAAACAATGAGTGTATTGTAAATGTACTAAATTTCCATTTTTCGTACTTGTTTTAACCTTTGCAAATCACTGGTTGGTTAAATTGTATGTATCAACACATATGATAAGTGAATCTGATGGATGAATGCTTTTAAACGGACCAATACATGTAGATACTGTTCTGAAAACTTGAATTTTCTAATTACTAAGGAGTTTCTACCCTGGAAAGAGATAAACATAGCTGTGTTTGGCAAAAACTTTCGGGAATTTGGGTACTTAGTGCTCTTCAATATCGTACTTTATTTGGCCTTTTAATTTTTTTGATTCGATCATCACTGATTAGTCTTTTGAAGACGAATCGCACGTCTGGTGTACAAAATTTTAATCTTGGTATCTATGATGAGTTTTTTTTATATCATACAATGTTTTAATACATACAAATCTATCAACAGGAAAACTGTCTGCTTTAATGTTTAACGGATGCTGGATTGCATCGATTGTATAGCACATTATAAGGTGTGTCTTTAGGCCAAACATATTTCATTTGGGTTGTCAAATGGAAATTCTCATTAATCTAAAGTGATCTTTTATCCTGGAAAAAATTAATGAAAAATTTCTCTCATTTCGGCTTTTAAATGTTATAAGTTTATATGTCCGCTTTTGGCAAAATTAAATATATATTTGATATCCAAGTACAATGGTCTTTATCCAGGTACAATGGTCTATCTTCCTTTACAACTAAAATACGAAATGTCTACACTCGACGAGTTTTAGTCAGAAATACACTGTTCTATTTCCACAATACCATTGGATTATAATAGGTTATTCATCCTGTTAGTTGAGAGACAAAAATTTCTATAGAATTTTATCTCCACTATTTTGAATGTATTTTTGCTGAACATTTTTTTTTATCAGAATTATCTTAGAAGTACTATGCTTAGATTGATTGCATGGTTTGAACTCAATCTAGCAAATTGAAGTGTTATATCTCTAGAGCTCCAGAAACATGAGAAAGGGGGATGCTTTATTTATCTAAGTTGCTTGTCTTTAAAAATACTCAAATTAAACAACGACTTACTTTTCATGTACGTAAATTCGAGTCCTATATAACTTTTTATGTATTAATCAAATATTTATGATATTGCATTTTTAATCCTTAGTTTGAATTTATGCCCCACCTACCATAGTAGAGGGGCATTATGTTTTTCGGTCTGTGCGTCCGTTTGTTCGTCAGTTCGTTCTTCCGTCCGTTCGTCCGTCTGTCCCACTTCAGGTTAAAGTTTTTGGTCAAGGTAGTTTATGATGAAGTTGAAGTCCAATCAACATGAAACTTAGTACACATGTTTCCTATAATATGATCTTTCTAATTTTAATGCCAAATTAGAGTTTTGATCCCATTTTCACGGTCCACTGAACATAGAAAAATGAAAGTGCGAGTGGGGCATCCGTGTACTATGGACACATTCTTGTTACCACTATTAGTAAATGGGAAATACATCATTATAAGATTTTCATGACAATTTATCTATATTATAATATTCACTGGAAGATTGAATTAAGAATATGAATATGAGAATAAGAAGATGTGGTAAGATTACCAATGAGATAACTCTACACCAGCGACCAAATGACATAGAGGTTAACAACTATACGTCACCGTACGGCCGTCAACAATGAGCAAAACCAATTGAAGCATTTTTTTTCCCTTTTTGCTAGATAATGTTCGGAAATTATTCTTGATGGAGGAATGATTGAAGATTTCAAAAACATAACTATTTTCTTTAAGTTAAATGATTGAATATAGGAAAGTACATTTACAGCAGTTGTTCAAGGGAATCAACGAAAACAAAAATAAAAATTCCTCACCATTACAGTATCTTTTATCATTCAATATTGAATTTCAAAACCTACAAATTTGTTTGTGCAGTTTTCATCGTTAATCAACTCAAAAAATTAATATATAAAATACTTGGGACGATCTCATTTCACATGGGATTTCTTCTATTAATAATTTACCAAAACTGATCAACCCGGTTTTGGTCTTAAGGTTGTTATATTGTATAATAAGTTTAACATACTAACATTTAATCGGTCATGACTAATTAGACACACACCCTTAACATATGGGGATCGGAAATGGGATCGAAAAAAATACAAGAAAAATATCCGCATTTAAAAATTCAAAGATTAAAGTGTAAAAGTTGATTATCTTCAGTTTAAAATCAGACGGTATTAAAGTGGAAATTCTAACCTGGCTGAAAATGTGACTCAAATGGAAATTGATATACACAAATATCTATGCAATGCTCTCATTTTAAATTTCGAAATCAGGAGGCTGATGTTCGGAATAGAAAAATACAGCAAAGAATCAAATGTTCTTTTTTTAATTATTTATTTTAAAGGCAACGAAACATGCATACACGCAAAAACTCAAATATTTGTAATAAGAAAATTATTTCAAATCGTTCGTTGCAAAAGGGTCTTAGACAGCATCTTTAACATAGATGTAAGTTCAGATTGAATAACACAATCAAATTTAGACACCAAAGAACACTCTTTAAAAGAAATATACAGTCTAAATATGTGTTATTTTTTACAATATAAGTAATATCTTAGTTATATCGGTACAATCGATTAAAAAATCGAAAAAAACAAAACAAAAAAACAATAGGTATTTCAAAAGGCAGGATATTGTATTATAATTCTTACTTTGATGTTTTCTATTTATTTATGTTAAATTTGTGACAACAATTAAAACTACGCGTTATAATTAAATGTCTTCTTTGAGCAATAAATAAAAGATGTTGTCCCTAAAACCCCTAATCCGTAAATGGTAAATAACAAACAAATGAAAAGATCCGATCAGTCGCATAACTTCCCCTTCCTACTTTTACAGTTGAATATTTTGTAATATTCAACTTTGTCTAATGTAATCACCTTAAAAAAAATCTTACATTATCATAATCATCTTTTGTTAAGATATGCGACCTTGTTATAAACTAATTATAAAGCAGCTGTGTACTTTATAAAAATCAAGTGTCAATCAATATGAAATTTGAACATACGATGTTTTTTAATTAGTTATTGTTTCTCATAAAAGGTTTTTCTTGGTTGTTTTTTTTTTGGACAGGATTTGGCTGATGACTTTGAACATGGATTGTGGTCAGAACTGCAGAATGACACAAATATGGCCTTCAGATCTCCGATATTGACCGGTATTATATCATAATATTATAATCTGCATTATAAAATCATCCAGATTTGAAAATCACTCTTCAGACACCCCTGAGAGAAAACAACTATGCCAACAAACTACTGAAAAAACACTTATACTCAAAATCCTTAGTCATAGACAATTGGCCCATTTTAGGAAGTCAGAATTTCAAAATTATAATCTTCGTTTAATCTTAAATCCAATTATGATTTTCATAAATGTATCGTTTTTTGTATAACATGTTATATCTGGTGTACTGCATATTTTTTTGACCATAGTGTTTATACCCCCAACTATCAAATTCAATCAAAAATATAATTCATCTCCGAAATTGGCCAACATTTATATCATAAAAAAATTGAAGCCTGTTTTCTGTTATTATACATTTGAAAAGAAGTTTTATACATGTTCTACTTTCATCAATTTGAAAAAAACCAGTTATATTGCACAAGCAAATATTCCAAATTAATATGGTATGATCGAAAAGCCATTACTTTTTCTATATAAGGAAGATTTTAAACTAAACTCCCCTACCTATTCAAAATTAAAAAACATCTAAAAACTGGATCAATTTAAAAAACTTCAATGATATTAAAAAATAAAAACCTGTGTTCAGAACGTTTCACAAATATTATTCATATATTTTGTAGTGTAATACATCTAAACCACATTAAAATACACTTGTGACGTAAATCTTTTGTTAAAACTCTCCATTATTTTCTATTGTCCATCTGCATTCATCCGGACGTTTTGCCCTTTGGGTATTTCCATGGGCACTTTCTTAAAAAGTGTTCACCTATGGAAATAGTTCTAGAGGACGTAACGCGATATTGAATGAAGATGAAAACTTACTAAAGCGGGTGATATTAAATGGATTTTTTTAATTGGGATGACCTCGTAGTAATACAATGAACACAAAATATCTCATTATAAATAAACAGCTTTTATTTGCGAGTCGTAATACCATCGTATAATATTAGTATCGTTTTCACTAAAATTCCACCACATTTTCCACAATTTGTTTTCCGATGCAAAACTTGGCTTAATTTCTGTCACGGATAGTATTCAAGCGGGTAAAAACGAATATTTTCCATTGAGTGCCATTTCTCTTCTATGCATGTACAAAATATCAAATGTGTTAACTTAATTAAAGTCTTTTGTAATATTGAACACTTTAACATTATACAATAAGGAAAATTAGAGAAAATATATTTCACTTACAGATTTGCTTTTACTTTTATCGTTTAAGATATCATTTGCTTGAAATTTAAAGTGCTGTGTTTTGATTATGTACAGCAAAAATTGTATGTTCCATTTTATTATGTACATAAAAAAAAAGAAATTTTACTCAGATAGCTTCTACAATAATATTGTGGTTAAATAGAATAAATAGTCCAAGAAACTGAAATGGTCAAAATGACGTATTTGGTATATTATTTGAATTTTCGTTGTTATAATTTGAATATGGTACTAATGAATAGAATTTAAGGGGTATGGATAACATTTGAATAAGGCTTACGTTAAAAATTGGGCGGGATTTTTATTCAATTTTCAACAGAAACACGTAACAAAATCGAATTCCTTCAAAGTTGTTATATGTCCAGTGGCAAATATAACAGCTATATCGGAAGTGCAACTGACGGCGTTAACTTGAAATGTTTAAATGAAATCAAAAAGTAGTTTTCCACTTAAGTTAAAGACATACAAAACGCAATCTAAAAATGTTTTTAATAACGCGGGTTTTTTTTTCTAAAATTGTTTGCCTCCTTTCTAATAATTGGGAAGAATGAAAAAATATTTTCAGTTTGCTTGTATTGCTTTTTAAGACTCTAAACCATGCATAACATTTTTGTTTGTCGTTGTTATGAGCAAAGGGAGCCAAAAAAATTGTTGGGTTAAGCATGAAACATGAAACAAGGTTTTTTGTTGATTTTTATTTGATCTAATAGAATGGTTTGAAAAATAGAACCATATATTTTGTTTTAGATATGTCTTCAAACCGAGCACACCCTAATTAGTTAAATAACCTATACTAGAGTGTTACATACCTTGAAACTTATTCCAGTTGTACCATGTAACTTTTTCTCACACGATTCTTCATCCAAGATTTATCGTACGAAAAACACACATAATCCATTAACATACTAGTATATGCATAAAAATTAGTTTTTTTCTCTCTCCCGAAATACCACTTAAAGACACAAATAAATATCCTTTCAATCCCACCACAACAAAGACGTGCGTATCTAATGACTTAAAACATAAATCTGGATGAACTTTATTCAAGATCTTTTTATAGTAATTATTCTACTGTTCATAAATACTTCGTTAAGTGAATAGATGGTCAGCTTGATCTTAAATTTTGCCTGTGGATTATTGGGTACAACACGGGAACAATGAAAAGAAAGAATTCTTTAAAATGTTATAATTTAAAGATTCGTTCTTAATATTTAAAGTGTATTTTAAGTTAGCGAAAGTCCAAAATAACTGTCCATTCCTGGGAAATAATGGGCGACGGCCCTACAGGCCTCCACTCCATTATTTCCCAAATGGACAGTTTTGTGGACTTTCTCTATAACATAAACATGACCACTCACGTGCATTGGGTATTGGATACTTTACAAAACGCATTTGACTAACAGGTCGAACAACAAATGTTCTTAAACCCTGCTGACTGCCATTGTTAGTCAAATGCGTTTTGTTAAAATATACTTTTTCACTTTTTTGGTCTTTTGGAAAATGTTGTTTGTGCTGTATTTAGACCCGTCTAACAAGAAATTTGTTTTGCATGCACACGTATAAAATTGCGGTTTTTATCCAACGCAATCATAGGTTTGAACGTTGTTTTCAATTTAGACTTGTTTATATTTTTTCGTTTGGGCTTGTATTATATTTGCCTTCGGGTTTATATGATCCGTTCATCCTATTTTGACTCCTCAAAATTCAAGAGTCTATCCTAAATTGAGGTAAATTGTATGGCTTTCCAAATACCGTTTCGATTCCTAACATCACTGAAGAGACATTAATTGTCGAAATCCGGATATGGTGTACAAAAAAACTTTGCACCTTTTGTTTGCGGTATATCATCTTTTCCGCAAGTTTATTGTTTTCTGTTAAGTATTAAATTTTTAATTAAGATCCATTTATTACATCGGTGATCCGTTTATTTGGCAATCGCCAATGGCAGTCAGCAGGGTTTAAGAACATTTGTTGTTCGACCTGTTAGTCAAATGCGTTTTGTTAAAATATACTTTTTCACTTTTTTGGTCTTTTGGAAAATGTTGTTTGTGCTGTATATATATATATATATATATGTTATCTGTCATGTGACAACTTTATAACAAACATGTTCCATCGGATAACACGCGGTTATACAGGGCTAACACCATATATATATATAATTCGTCTCAAATTTAGCCCAACAATGTTAGATCTATAAATTTGCGTTAGCAAATTTTTGTTCTTCTCTCAGCTGGATTCGAACCTTTGCGTTTGTAACATCGTGACAACACCTCCTGCACCGTGTTTATCGCCCTAGACCACTCGACCACCTAGGCTACATAGAAATATAGCTTGCGGTGGTCGATGTAGTTCCTCGTCGGGTTTATCTAGGGTTATAACAAAGTACATGATGTATAGTGGCAAGTAGATGGTGAACATTTCAGATCAGCTATTTTGATCTGTCGTAAACGATGATATATATATAAATATATATATATATATTTATATACATATTCGTTAGATACATGGTTGCAAATAGAATTGGTCTTTTTTTGATAAGCGAAAACAGCTGCAATCATGCCTCATCAGAAAATGCCCTTTTCAAATTAATCAACACTACTCTTAAATATCTGAAAGAAGTATTTAATTATGTTTAGTTATTACGTCAGATACGAGACATAGCAGCTGCTTGTTGTTGTTTCTTTGACACATTCACAGTTTTCATTCTCAATTTCAATATAAGATAGGAATTTCATGTTAGTTTTTATCTCTGCGTAATAATTGTTCAAAAAAGCAAAATCTATTGTTTAAATTTTTATTCATTTAAACGAAAATGGTAACAGTGCAAGGACTACAAGCTCCTTCTTGAACAAGAAAAGAACATATACGAATAAAAATACACATAGCTCAACAATTTATCATAGAAACGTACCCATACGCATACAGTCATGCGTGAATGCGTGTAAAGTTTATACAGAAAACGTCGGAATCTTTCGTTAATATTATATAGTACTCGGGATCGTCACAGGTGATATAGGCTCATATTTCCTGTTAATGTTTAATCTACTGAGCCACGAGGTGCAGGGAATATAGCGCACTGACAGGGAATATGACCCCGTATCCCCTGTGAAGCCCGAATATCAATTATCGTATACTGGAGTGTCCTTATTTCAACAATCACCACCATTTTTATCTGTGTTTTTCCTTCACATTAGGTATGGGCTCATATCCCCTGTTTAGGTGACCAAACAAATAACAGGATTAAATGGGATAGTTCACTCAAGTGTGATATATTTATAGAATATATATTCACAGAAAAATAAAAAATAAAACATCAATTAATTATTTCACTTTATGCACGAGTGTGATAATTGACCTGCATTATCAAATATTACAACGTACCATTAAAATATCATCTGGGCACATGTAAGATGAACAATAGCTAAATGAAATAATAAATGTCTTTTTAAAACTAGAACTTGGTGAAAAGAGAGAACGTTCCAGATTTGTTAATAGTTCTGGCAGTGATAGTGATTCCGATGATGATAGTGATGTTGAAGTTATTGCATTTGATGAAACCGATAGCCATATGGACAAGCCAGAAGGAAGAACAAATGGTAAATTCTAAATTATAATAGCACTAAACATATGAACTTTTCGACCGAATTGATAATTGATTATCTTTTAATAAGATATAGAAATTTGAAAAATATTGATAAAACAACGGTTTTTCTTTTCATGGAAGGCCTTACGGTGGCATATAGTTGACAATACCCACATCGTGATGTCTACGTTGGATATTGTGTTGACTAGTATGCATACTTTCTCCTCATATTCCTGATCTATTGTAAAAATTCTGGCATTATTTTTGACATTTTATGAACTTGGTGCCATTTTATGTCTGCTTTACCAATAGAAACGGAACAATTCTAACAAAACTTACAATATTCACTAACATAGCATCAACATTTGATTCTAAAAATCGGGAAAACAAAGTCATGAAAGGTGAACTATTGGCACCAAATCATACTAAGTCCTTTAGGAAGATCATGGTTCCTTTGTAGTTATAGTTACACTAACAATGAAGAAAATATCCGATTGAGCGAAACGAGGAGTTGAAAATGTATTCAAAGTATCCCACTGGTATCAACATCCGACATGCAAATCCACACTTAGTCAAAATGGCTAAATCAGGAATAGGACAAATCAGCAAACTTACAGATTAGACTACAGTGCTGGTTTCTAAGGCTTTAAGACTGCAGAAACATGTCACTAGTGAGTTGAGACAAACATAACGTATCGACAACACATTCGTGTCGGTTAAAGTCGTATTTCTTCATAACCAGTACAACCCAACTATATAGCAGGCATTCTCAACCGACCGTACAAGACCCTCATGGGTAGTGAAGGTCGTTAAACTACCCTCATCATCATTCTCAACAAACCCTACTAAATATCGGAATTGTCCAGTTAATATTATGGCCAAGTTTGTTAAGTTAACCATTAGGTCCAACTATGAAATTATTGAAAATCTTAACAAACTGCCCATGTTAATCAAATAAATCGTTTGTTAATACCGAAGAGAGGCCTTAATAGAGGTGAATACATTTTAATCTTTGTTAATTTCCTCTGCGTCAATTTTTACATCATTTATACGCTTTTTCCACTTTTTTAGGAAATCAAAATCGAAGTCACAATGTAATATACAGGTTTATACATAATGAAAGTATTTATTTTGCAGCAAAAGAACTGAAGGTGTCAATATCTGAATTGTATGGGCTTATATTTTTGGCCCTTTTACAAAAACAGTATTGGAATGGAGCAAAACAGTTAATAGAAACTGGATGCGTAAGTAATATGCGTATGCGTACAATAACTATACTAGTTTTGTCTACCAACGGCAGCAAGATGATTCAGAATTGTATTCACTTTATCGATATCATATTGCATTGAAACTAAGTGCAATGATATATACACTATGTTATTCATAAACACTGCGTTACAATGAGACGTTTAATTTTACAGGCTACCAATGATTTTTTTCTAATATCTGCCGTGAATGCAGAATGAGATGAATGCTACTTACAAGAACAGCACTTTTGAAACATCTATACATAGTTTAGATAGTTATCACGAATTTCATTTCTAATCCCACATATCGTATTTCTTTTATAACTAACTTATTTCAGTATGACCTATTTGAGGAGTACTTAATTACAGAGTTTTGTTTTTCGTTGATTAAATTCTTTTTCTAATATTCCGATGATTGCAAATAACTGATAAAGTTCAAAATTTTGGTTGATGAACCCGATTCATATCAAACATGGTAACCTCCGTATATGTTACTAGAAAAGAACAAATTGACATCAATAATCATAGAATGGTTTCTTACATCGTCTCTCCTCAGAATAACATCTGATGACCGTAATTGCTGAACCAAGATGACAGATATAAATAAAATTAAAAAAAATGAAGCCTGCCTCAAACTTGGAAACTAAATCAAAGACAACTTTGTAATCTCTAGAAAAACACTCAATGCGATTGACCGCCTTCCTAAATCAATATTTTCTGCTTTTAACCATAAAAACAAATTTATGACACCCTGTCAGTAATTGCAGGCTCCTAAGAGGCTCTGGTTGATTATGAACGTATATTTAATTCATGATTAAGCATTATGGTAGCGAATTCTAAAATTTGTCATCAAAAGTCCAAAATTTCTTGATAGCTTATTAAATCAGTCATCACAAATAATAAAGTCACGGATAACCTATACATTCGTTCTCACGAAAAATGTGTCACCAGCAGTTTAAACGATTCATAATCGTTTACATGACTTATTGTATCCGTGATTATTTATTATGATTCATTGCCATGTCAGAATGTTTCAAAACCGTGATCTAAAATTGAAGATATAGTTTTTGGAGGTCATGGATGAGCTTTCGTTAATCAATGTGATTCAAAGCGAATAAAAAAACTAATATATATATTTACAAAAAAAAAACATTTTTACTTCTAATGAATAAAGATCATACGGTAACCTTCAACCGTTCTTGTAATTGCCCTTTTGTCTGAAATTTGGTTAGTAGTCTTATCCTTAATCGTACCACGACTCGCTGTTTTTATATATATGCATATAGAATATCATAATTATGTCTATTTTGTTTTGTATTATATATACTATTTTGTTTCTTGGTTGATAATACTGCAACAAAGTGGTCCCTGGTGTTTTCCTTCAAGCAATTGTCAGTACTTTGGATATATGTTACATAGATAAAAATCGTGTTTATTAATTGAAGTCGTCAACCATCTGTTTAGGCTGTGAACAAATTTCGTTTAATAAAACCTCCATAAAGCTGCACATCGATCCTTGATTGTTAGACACAAATATTAAACCTAATAATCTAGTACTGTTGTCTAATAAGCTAGATGCTTAAGTGATACCGTCTTCAATTGTTTCTACTGCTTTGTGTATTTTTTTTATTTGATTGTAGATTCGAATCCATCATATTCTTGTTGGATGTGTTATATTAGAAAACACTGCGAACAGCTGGCAAACTCCTCCTCTAGTGCAAGACAGGCTTAGAAGATTGAATAAGTAATCATTGAATAAGATTAAACATTTAACATTTGGATAATGATTTGGATAAAGATTTCACGAACTTTCGTCCCTGTAACGGTGATCATGAAGTTTTCTGTTTTTGATGATCTGTTAACTTTGACGTTAAGCGATTCCGTCTCACAGTATGACACATCCTTTTTTTACAAACACTTGTAAGCACTAATGTGTGTGTATGTTTCAAAAGTGTAGAACAGCAAAAAAGAAAGTGACAAAACGATATCAAACAAAAATATTTTTTTAGTTAAAAATCATGACAAAACGATATCAATCATATTTCTAATTTAAAATCATCAAGAAATCAGAAATCAATATCCCCTTACAAATTCGGACTTTTTGATAGCTAACGTTGAATTAACTTGCATAACTATATGAGTTTAAATTTTATAAAATAGAAAAAAAAGTAGCAATACGAAAATTTTATTAAACATTTATTAACAACAAATTTATGAATAAGGGAGATGATGAGCTACTATCGGTTAAATCAAATGATAGTTTACATTACGCTTTTCCCTAGACTGTGAGGTTTCTACATGTCATCCCTTAAAACGATAACTTTCTACTTCTGATTTAAAATGGTCACTTCCGGTGTAATCTGTTTGCAAACCATATGCTGGTACTAAAGAGACCGAGTCTGAAAAAATTGAACCCAGATAAGCTATTTACATATTTTCAGTTTTTTGTATTTTTCTCAATGATACAGATATGCTTACTTTGTAAGCAAAATTCTATGATAATATCTCAACTGGTTTCGAAACAGTGTATTCTAATTCATTTGCGTACATATTATTTCATTCAAAATTCAAACACAATTAAGACTTACTATTTTCTTTGGCACTTAGAAGGTATTAAATGAGTTCGACTTCAAAATTATAAATATTTCAGATCTTAATATCTATATCTTGATGACAAAATTCATGTTTTTTTAAATAGACATATATGTTAAGTATTTGGTTTCTATGGAAAAGAAACAATTGATATTCTAGATTGGTGTTTGTTTTTCAAATTTCTTATTTTTTCCAGACATTTTCTGAATTGTTTCATGTCATTCCCTTCCTCCCAAATATCTGTTATTATTTACATTGTTACTTTGAAATTAAGTGTCTCTATTTTAAAAATTTTTGTTGATCTTCTATGAGTTGCTTTTCGCTATTTCAAGTTTTGAACGTGTGTTATGTTTTTATATAAAATTCAAACATTGTATAAGAAACTTCCATACGATTTTTTTTAAGTCTATTGTAATGATAAATATATTTTATCTCACAAAGTTTCTGTTAAACTCAACCTATACTTACTTTAACTCAGGCTAGAAATTAAAAAAAAACATAATTTATAACATGCTTAAAATTAATGTCATTTAATTCATTTAATTTGGTTAAATAGTTTTCATGATAACTTAATAATATACCTTATATACAAATGAGGAAATGTGGTATGATTGCCAATGAGACACCTTTCCATCAGATTTAAATGAAGCGGTAGTAAGCAATTATAGGCCATCGTATGGCCTTCAACAATGAGAAAGAAAAAAAACCGTACAGTCGGATATAAAAGGTCTCGACAGGAAAAATGTGAAACAATTTATTAGAGAAAAATAAAGGCCTAATTTATCATGTTTATAACAAAACAATTTGTGAAAAAAAAATATGAGGACATAAACCAACGACAACCAGAGTACTACAGACTCCTGACTTCGGAAAAACACATACAGAATGTGGCGGGGTAAAGATCTAACCCTCCCCTTACCTGGGACAGTGGTGTACTGCACAGCATAAGAGCAAACTGTAAAAATCAATTGCAATTGCAATTGGCTAAACTCAAAAGATTGATACGAGGCTCAAAAACCACTACCATCAAAAACAATAGACACAATTTTTTGCTTTCATCATAACAATTCAATATGTTCTTAACTTATTATTCATGACATTATGACAGTGGGATATGTTTTTATACTTGTGTGTCGATTACAAAAAGGGTTTCTTGTGAGTTGATAAACAAAGAAAGCTTAAAACTTATAACATGACCTGGCCTCCATTGTTCTGCCAACTATATCACATTAATCTTCCTCTCTATGACTTACGGTTTATAAGTTACTTCAACAAACCATATAAATAGAACACATTTGGGAAACAAAAACTCTTTTTACATGTGACCGTATCACTTCTGTCCAAATTCAGAGGAAGTAATAAACATATTTAAGACAAGCTGTTGCTGGACTGCAGGTATGAAGAGGGTAACCCTTTGAGAAACTACATATGTGTATTTGACATGTACACATATAGGAATCCATCAAACATTCTAAATGCAATACACTACAACTTGAATTTTTTTTTAATTGTTTCATTGTCTGAAAAGTAATATTTTAGAGACAATCTAAATATTCTTATTCTATTAGCACTTAATCGGTACTGCATCTTATATAATATAATAACAATTATATTATCATCCTTTTTCTCAATGTGTCCATGTTCTTACGAAAAAAGTAAAATAACGAAAATGCCGAACTCCAAGGAAAATTCAAAACGGAAATTTCTTTAAAAAATGGCAAAATCAAAGGCTCAAACACATCAAACGAATATAAAACAAATATCATATTCCTGACATGATACATGCATTTCTTTGTGTAGAAAATGGTAGATAAAACCTTGTTTTATAGCTAGCTAAACCTCTCACTGGTATGACAGTCGCATATAATTCCATTATATTGACAACAATGTGTGCGCAAATCAAACAGACATTATAGGTAAAAATGTCAAAAATTGGGGTACAGCAGTCAACATTGTGGTATCATATATTTTATGCTGTCATCTTGTCATGTTATTTCAAAATCATTGTTTTTAGGGCCTTCACGCAGAGAGCCTCTCGTATTTTAAAGTCTATATATGAGACTGACAAGAAAACTGAAAACGATAAACAGAAACGGAATAAACTTACTGGAAAAGAGGTGGAGTCAAATAGTAAGGAGGAAATGGAATTGGGTGAAAATATCAACCATGCTGGCAGACTGTTGTTAAATCATGGGTACATAGAAGATGCTATAAAGACACAGAACAAAACTTTTCTGGACAACAAAGAAGTGAGGAATATTATAAACAAAATGTGGTATGGATTAGAACACAGAGATCTTAAAACGGTAGGAAAGCATATGATGAAAATATATTGTTTTTCAATGCGTGTATATTAATAAGGGCAAAATCACGAGCATCGAAATGATAGGCATCGTTTTGTGCATAATTTTATTGATTAAGGTGGTACCCAACACCTTGACTAAAATTAATTTGGCTCGTTTAATTTTCATAAAATTTTGACATAATGTTTACTTTGACCCTTTGACAAAAATATAAAAATTTCAAAGAATTTGAACCAACCACTTTATCAGAAAAATTTCGTTGGTTATATAGCAGTTTGACAAACACTAATTTTGATCATTGAGAAGCGTAATATTTCCTTAACAAAACAACGTGATTAAAACGTTTAGCTGATTTTTACAGAGTTATCTCCCTGTAGTGTTAGGTACCACCTTAACCATTTATTATCCCTTCATTTTATTTTATGCTAAATTCCACCAATGATGAAGGTGAATTGACCTTTCTGAATGCGCATTTTTCTATATATTGTACAGTGTTGTTCATTGGTGATTTGTACCTGTGTCTCTATAAATAATTGTGTGTTTGTCCTTTTTTCGGGCCGAGTTAAAATGTTATTTAGATATGTGTATTTCACTATGATTTTTTTTACATTATAGTGAGTGCTCAAATCTCATATATCGTAGTCAACTTTTAAATAAAGATACTACTAAAAGTAGAATATCTGCTTCAAATCTTCATATCCTACAAATTGACACAGACCGAAAAATTCAATTTAGAATCTATGACGAACTTGATGATATCAACTTTCCAATTAGCAACTTCTAATTTATCAGCAGAAACATATTCACTGCTTCATCGCTTGGCATTTACATATATCAGTTATCACGTTCCGCTCCTGCATGTTCAAGCTATATAGACTTCATTAACTGGGATGTATTCCTTACACAAACAAAACTGCTCCAACAGAGTAATGCGAATGATTGACTGAAATCGACCATACTTAAGTGCAACGGTCTTTCTACTAAATGTTGACTCATATGATGTGTCAGTGTATCAACAAGTTAGCGACTTGTTATCTTGGGCTAAGAGCTTTTATTATCAGTACAGTCTTCTGATATGTAATTTTTATATTTTGTTCTTATGTTGTACTGTTACACCACTGTCCCAGGTTATGGGGAGTGTTGGCGCCTTCAAACTGGTTTAACCCCGCAACATTCTGTACGTGCCTGTCCAAAGTCAGGAGCCTGTAATTCAGTGGTTGTCGTTTGTTACTGTGCAACATATTCGTTTTTCGTTTTTCGCTCATGATTTTGTACATTAATTAGGCCGTTAGTTTTCTCGTTTGAATTGTTTTACATTTGTCATTTCGGGGCCTTTTATAGCTGACTATGCGGTATGGGCTTTACCTGTAGTTGTTAATTTCTGTGTCATTTGGTCTCTTGTGGAGTGTTGTCTCATTGGCAATCATACCACCTCTTCTTAATTTTACATTTACTAATTGTGTTCTATTTCCGATTGTATATTATGACTGAGCATGATAGGGAATGAAGGGCGATGCAGGCATAGCAGGAGACTGGAACCCTGTCGACAACACGCTACTTTTTGGAAGTTCATGATTGTGTTTATAACCTAATTTGTCTCTTTTTGATTTACGAGATTTTAACATCTGTTAGCTACTGTCGCCTTAATTTAGCTTTGTTTGTATATTACTAAATTCGAATACATCCTTCTAGTCTCTAACACATACGTATGTTACAAAAGATTGCTTTGATAATACATCATGGCATATACTGGCAGTTTAAAATTTCATATAAAGAACATGCGTCTCACCTGCAGTTTTAGTATAATATTCTAGATATGAGTGTATACTATAGAAATTTCGTCCATAATTATCGTGTTTAAAAAAACCTTAACAGAAGTGCACGAAGGCTTATTAAGAAGAAATTGTGATGAATGAATTTCATATATTGATAAGTTAATGATTAAAAAAACGTTTTAAACATAAAGACCACATTGGTGTTGCAACTTTGTATACGATGCCAGATTTCAAGTTTTATTTTGTTGTTTTAAAAAATTCTAATAATTCAAAATTTGTTGACTATGTTGAACGCATCTATCCCATTGAACCTGAGATAAAGGATACAACAGATACAGTTGGATCTGCCTTATATTTTGACTCACATCTAGAGATTGACAATGAGGGTCTTTTAAAAACAAAACTTTACGACAAAAGAGATGATTTCAGCTTCCCAATTGTGAACTTTCCATTTCTATGTAGCAACATTTCAATAGCGCCTTCGTACGGAGTACATATCTCCCAGTAAATACGATATTCCGGGGCTTGTATTTCCTATCATGATTTCCTTGATAGAGGGTTGCTGCTCACAAGGAAGCAATTTGACCAAGAGTTCCAGGTGGTGTCGTTGAAATCGTCCATTCGTAAATTTTACGGACGCCATCACGAGTTGGTTGACCGTTATGGAATATCAGTATCACAGATAATAACGGATATGTTCCAAATCCCGTCCCCTTTCCCGAGAATGTGACCTACAGAATTAGACTTATTACCGGGTTTATACTAGCATAGGTAAAATGACGGATGCCACATGTGGAGCAGGATATGCTTTCTATTCCGGAGCACCTGCAATCTCCCCCAGTTTGTGGTGGGTTTCGTGTTGCACAGTATTTAGTTTTCCATGTTGAGTTTTTTGTACTATTGTTTGTTTGTCTTTTCATTTTTAGCTATAGTGTTGTCAGTTTATGAGTTTGAATGTCCCTTTGATATTTTACGCCTTTCTTTTAATATATGAATTTAGATTACTGTCCCTGCATACGAAAAGTGGCAAATTGAAACATAAGAGAAGTAAACAAAGAAGGAATCAAAACCAATAAGTCAAAGAAATATAAACCAGAAAGACCGTTAAACAGACAAATTAAATTCCACAACATAAATCATAGAAAGAGTAACATATCAAAAACAGGAATGGACTCATCCTATACTCTTTGGCGCCAGTAAAACTTTCATTAATGCATGAAACAATTAAATCCGTACTTGTCGACGAATCAATACATGTTGAAAAGATACTTTGGGGAACTCAATTATATATAAAATATCCCATCATTTGTTTTTATGTTTTTCATTAATTACAGTTCAGTTAGAAGTAACCAAATAATTTTGTTTCATTGAGAGCGTTCATTGCCACATGATGCACACACCATACTTTGAATTATATTATAGTATCAACGAAATATCTATCATCACTGAAAGCTAAAAATACTGTAAAAGGTTTTTATTTTTTTTTTTATATTTAACACCTCATCATATTCAAATCTATAACTCAATGTAATATCAAATTATATGCCTGATATCCTTGGTAGAGTATATACAACCGCACATTGGTTGTTAATAATGCTTAACTTGTGTTCCCAATATTTCCGCTATCCAATTACAGGTGATCAGTACGCCGGCGCTGACAAGAAATACATACAAGAAATGTTGTGAAAAATGACATTAAATACACGTTTGAATCTTCTAGTTGTCAACACTAAGCATGGATTTCCTTATCTTGTTTTTCCACAGCTTTTAGAATTGTTTGTTTTTTCTTGCTTTCCAACATCGTAAGTGGTTATGACTTGGTTTACAAGCTTTTTCTATTCTATTTATGTAAACAAACGCACGTCCGACGAATCAAATCATAGGCCTGTATGGTATCATTGGAATACACTTTCCTTCTTCAATTAGTAATGTAAAATTGGCCGAGCTAGTATATATTGTCATCACATTTCTTATAACAATGAAATTTTATGAAACTGAAGTTTAATAATGGTTTGTTCTCTACCTCCCTTCACATGCTCTTTCTTTTTATAACTCAAAAACCAATTTGCAAGTGGACAACCATTTGAAATATCGGCTGTTTACGACCCGTTTCTCGCAAAACGACGGATGAAAAGTATTTTGAACGAACATATATCTAGCCGTCTGTTCCGTTCAATATGGAAAGGTCTTAAATTACATACCAAACAGGTTCTATTACATCATATAACCTATAATTGTTTATCTAGGGTTTGTGTTTCTCAGTCTTTAGTTTTCTATGTTGTGTTTTGTGCACTGTTATTTGCATGTCTTTTTCTTTTTTTGGCCATGGCGTTGTCAGTTTATTTTCGTCTTTTGCGTTTGAATGTCCCTTTGGTATCTTTCCCTCTCTTCTAATAGGTATTTTTTGTCGTAAACATTATAACTACTAATGATTGGGAATGGGGAACTTTGATAATTGTTTGTAATGATGAGCAGTTAAGGCATCCAGTACACATTCTTTTTTTATTATATATTTTGAATAATAAAAATAAAAGCTCTATCATTTTTTTCTAATAAAATAAAAGTAGAAACATGTTGTTAGAATTTCGAAAATCATTTTAAAGTTAGGAATGAATCATCGTTATGCAAAGCTCTGATCGTTTGTCTGGATTTGACTATAATTAAAGTCATTTCCGTTTAATAAGCTCTTTATCATTTGTACAAGGTCTAGGATTTTCAAATATTTTGTCTTGGAGCAGTCACTGAATGTTGTTACTTTGTCTATAAAAATTTATGAACGTTATCAATTGAAAATCATTGTTGGTCCATGTGATCTTTATCTTTTTAAAATTATCTAATCAATATAATGTCGTTTCACTTTTGTTTGATATAATTTCTTATATTATGTTATGTTATATTTCTGTATTAATTCCCGTAATATATATATTTTAGAAACATAAGGTGTGTTATTCACCAATGACTTATAATACATTAAAAAGTGTCCATTTACTACAATTCTATGTGTCTGAAACTTGGTCATACAAATGTAAATACAGATCGCTGTCCGGTCTGTGTTTTTTTTTTATGTTTTTTTCTGCTTTGTATCGACCTGATGGGTTAAGCACTTTTCAACTTATTTAAAAAGCTTGTTTTATGTTTTACAGTTACACCGCTGTCCCAGGTTAGTTGGAGGGTTTGGAGATAGCAAACATTTTTAACACCGCCACATTATATATGTGATAGTCCAAAGTCAGGAGTAGTTGTGGTTTATTTCTGTTTCTCATATCTGTTTTTCGTTTATTATTTTGTAGTTTGTTCTTGCCTTACACCGTTACACCAATGTCCAAAATAAGGGAGAGCTTTGGTGCCTTCAAACATGTTCACTGCCCCACATTCTTTATATGTGCCTGTCCCAAGTCCGGAGCATGTAGTTGTGTTCGTTTGTCCATGTCTGTCATACTTGTTTTTCGAACATTGATTTGCTATTATATTGGCCGTTAGTTTTCTCAATTGAATTTTTTCATATTTTTCACGCCGGAACCCTTTATAGCCAACTATATAGTATTTTTTTTTTCATTTTTGAAGGCCTTACTTATAATTGCTTACATTCATTTCATTTAAACTTTGGTGGATAATTGTCTCAATTGCAATCATACCACATCACCCTTTTTATACTTATACAGAATGTTAACTGGTCTAGTAGATTGTTAGATTCCGGCTATGAAATTAAAATGTATATAACGCTTAATATTAAATGTAAACAAGTTTGATGCTCAACTTGTTGAAGTTTTTGAGTTTTTGGAAATGTTATAATTTTTCTTTTTTTGATTGAATACAATTATGGGCTGTGAATGTCCAAATTTGTCGAACGTAAAAAGTTTATTTCTCTGAGAGCGAAGTCCGAAATGAAATATCTTTTTTTTTAGAGTTTACAATTTGGATATGCAAAAACCAAACAATTGTATTTATATACCGAACTATCAGTAGATGGGCCTTTCAAACCGTTGAAGATACACGTTAAAGACGCTCTTACACATGCCAATCCTGGTATCTATGATGAGTTTATTTACTACAGTAAGGCAACGTCTTGTTAGGCTATTTTACTGTTTTGCTGTGACGACTGGCCTGTAGTAAATAAACTCATGATAGATTCCAGGATCAAACTTTTGTACGCAAGACATGCGTTTTGTCTACAAAAGAGTCATCAGTGACGCTCGAATAAAACACAAATTCAAATAAAGTACGAGGTTGAAGAGCATTGAGTAACAGGTTACCATCACACTGACGTCAGAGTTATTTTGTGTCTTATGCCTCGTATGTACAAAACAAAGTAGACTGTGTAAGTAAAATATATTGATAGCAATGAAAAGGGACGTTATTATCGGCACCATATATATTTCAAAAACTTGTTTCTACATCACTCGACGGATTTCTACCATGGTCCTTGCAGTTTTGTTTACATACACCAGTGATGTCATTTTTCATGGATGATAACTCATGTTTAAATCTAGATTCTTTGAAGCTTTGTCACCAGGGTCATTTATCGCATATTACCAAGTATTAGGGTTATATATAAAAAAGAAGATGTAGTATGAGTGCCAATGAGACAACTATCAATATGCATCCAAGTCACAATGTGTAAAAAGTAAACAATTATAGGTCAAAGTACGGCCTTCAACACGGAGCCTTGGCTCACACCGAACAGCAAGCTATAAAGGGCCCCAAAAAGACTAGTCGTAAAACAATTCAAACAGGAAAACCATCGGTCTAATTTATATAAAAAACGACAAACGAGAAACACTTATAAACCACACCAACAAACGACAACCACTGAACAACAGGCTCCTGACTTTAATAGGACAGGTGCATAAACATGCAGCGGGTTTAAACGTTTTAACAGGCGACAACATTCACCCTATATGCCAATTCTTGCTTGAATTTAAATGATAATGCACCGAATTAGTTCATATTGATTATGTTATTGTTCTTTCAGTCGTATTTGTTCTAAATCAGCTCTATGCGGTCATTTTTGGTCATTGGTTATTCAAGGTGTCATATAATTGGTGTTTTCGTATTGATCATTTTTTATCTCTTCGTACAGTCGTATTGGGATTCGATCAGCTGTATTGGCAATCGGATGCGCCTCAAGCCGATACAGCTTACCTCGATCCAATATGACTGTACTTTGACATAATAACGGATCAATATGAAAACACGTCATTTAATGCCACCTTTTTACGTACATCAAGTAGAAGATGCTGTCTTGTTGACATACCTGTTCTCAGTCTGCTAGAGGTTCATACCATTCCGTTTTTGTTCGTCCCGTGTTAGTCTGTTTATTTATAGAGGTACGATATAACAACAATTTAATACATATTCAAACATTTTAGAGTGTTGGTTTCATTGTTCTCGCAGCCTGTCACATCATACTGTTACCTTTGCTAATGGTAACTATGGAAACACGTCCGACGCAATGGTAAGTTTCTAAGAATGCTAATAGGTATATAAAAAAATAAATACCATCATTTAAAAAAGAAATTGGACAAAATACAAAATGTGAGGTGTTTAGTGTGTACAGCTTTTAACCGTTATTAGTCTACCAACGATCTGCCAGACGATCGTTTCGTAATTGTAGGCAGTCCATATCCCACACGATGTTGTAGATCCAATTTAAAAAAATCTGAAAGGTTGTGTCAAATCCGGCGAAGGGTATCTATTTCAAGTGGTCGAAAACCTTAGGGTATCGAATAATTCGCAATTTTATAATCTGAAAGTAACATTTTAACACAAAGTTCAGACTACTCGGCTGTTGACGTTTACCAGAAGTTGCACCAAACTAGAGGTTTTTAAGACTCTAAAAATATGCGGTTTTTAATACATTTACTGGTTGGTCTTAAGTGGACGAGACGCACGTCTGTCGTATTGAATTTTAGGCCTAGTAACTTTTGTTAGCTATTATTCGTGTGTTTCTTTGTCCTATATGTTCTCCCATTTATTTGTATTGTGGTCCTGTCATGTGATGTTGTCGTCTTTGGTGTTGTTTTTGACATTGCTATAAAAGCGGGAGGTTTGGCTTGCCACAAAACCAGGTTCAACCCACCATGTTTTTCTTAAAATGTTCTGTACCAAGTCAGGAAAATGGCCTTTGTTATATTATAGTTCGTTTCTGTGTGTATTACATTTTAATGTTGTGTTTTTGTTGTGTCGTTGTTCTCCTCTTATATTTGATGCGTTTCCTTCAGTTTTAGTTTGTAACCCGGATTTGTTTTTATCTCTATCGATTTATGAGTTTCGAACAGTGGTATACTACTGTTGCCTTTATTTATATGATCAAACCTGTCTTAACAGTCACTTCGTTTCAGCGGTCACATGTTTTTGCGACTACTTTGCGACACTCCCAAATGTTTTCTCCATATAATTTAACTCATTTCAGCGATCACCTGTCTGACACAGTCAGCGATTACCTATATTAAGCACGACATTGTCATTTCAACTACATATGTTAAGTATCGTAATCAAATGAGAATCGGAACCCGTTTGCAACCAAGATATCTTAATAGGAGGTGAATTAGTGAATTATTCGTGTTCTATTCCTTTCAGTTTCCATTGGAAACAGTATCACCGACTTATTTCTCCTCAAATATAAACGTATTTGAAAAGTTTTCTTCAAATTCATAACGCCAGTATCCGCCATTTTTTTTATTTCACAGCTCCAAGAACGACACCTCTGGCATTTAAAAACACTTACACAATTTGCCGCAATAACGGCTACTGGCTTTGTCGGAATATGAATTTTGTGGAACCTCTATTAGAAAGTAACATCTCTCGAGAGGTCACTTTTAATACTAACAATTATTGACTGCTTAATATTACCAAGATGTCTGCATAAGAGTTCTCGGTTAATTTCCAACTAAAATAGTTGGCAGCAAAGCAAAACTCGACGTGGAAGAGCATTTACAACCCAAAACATCCGAAAATTATACAACAGAAAATCTTGTAATTGAGGATGAACTGTATACTAAACATACATCAATATTGGAACACATTGACTAAACAATGCTGTCGGCTTTAAGTTAGAGTACCAACATTTTGTTTTTCAAAATACTTCAAAAAATGAAACATACCAAAGGGATAGTCAAACTCATAAGTCAAAAATGAACTGACAATGCCATGGTAAAAATTAAAAAACGACCAAAAGACAAACAACAATTTACAAAACAAAACATAAATAAATAAAAACTTAGCAACACGAACCCCACAAAAAACTTGGGTTGATCTCAGCGGCTCCGAAAATGTAGGCATATCCTGCTCCACATGTTGTCCGTCGTGTTAAACACGTAAGTACACACTCGGTGAACAGACTTTTTGGGTAGGTAACAACCGAGGAAAAGAGAATTGCAGTTTGTCAATGGAAACATATCCGTCGTCATCTATGAAACAGATCTTCCATAACGTTCAACTACTAAGTATCTGGTGATGGCTTCGAAACATTTTCGAAGTATTACTTCAACTTCACAACTTGGAATAGCTTTCTTGTACACAGCAACCCTCTTTCAAAGAAAACTTGATGAAAATCTATCACACAAAATTATATATTTTCAGGTTATATAAGAAGTACAAACTGCCATTCATGAAAGTTTGCATTCATTTGGTAAGTTGTATTACATTTAACGGTCATGGCGCAACATGTTTAAGAAAATTCAATATTTCATAATGTAGATTAAGACGACAAATAATATTTGAGTATCATCTGTTTATACTATTATCAGATTTTAAAGTTCATATCAATAGAAAAAACATATTTCAAATGCCATATTTGCATATATAGGTATAACTTACATATGAGGACAAATCAAGCATTCCTAAAACAATGACAGTAGGAATACTATCATATTTATGATTCTCTGTTATTTCTGATGCTGCAAAACTAACGCATTACCATTTGTGCATGCCTCTTTTTTGTTTACCTTATGTTGATAAATTTGATTAAATATGTTCGCTGTAATGACATGAATGATGACATACAATTATGCATGCTCTCCTGTTACAAAAAATTATGCAGATATTAAACAACAATTTTTTCTGTTTTTTTAAATAAAATGAATTTGTTCGCCTAAACATGTTAACCTATTAAAGGAGCACTACATGTAGCTACGATATATATAAAAAATATAAAATATGACTTTTTTGGGTTCACTCATTAATGAAAGTGAAATAGTGAAATAATATACCGCTTTTAGCAGCCAGTATGGTTCAATTTTGTCAAAATAAGCTAAGAAACAATGATGATGAATTACTCACTTGCAACTTGAACTTCAATTTAACCCCTTAGCTAGAGATGGATACCGCATGCATTGTGCGTGTTCAATTTTTTAAAGGAAAAGAATGTCAACATTGAAAGTGAAACAAAGGTAAATCATTTGATTGACTAATTCGATCCACAAAAAATCATTCTTCTACAGGTAAAAACGATGATTAACATATATTTTTAATCTATAATATGAAATTAAACAGACCTAGAAAAACCCAAATGCACGAGTCTGATATCTATTTATATCTATATGTATGTTTATATCGCTTATATGGTAATCGGATGTTTTCGGAAGTCAACTCGGCAGTTAATTAGATGGCGTATAGACTAAAATACACACGAAACGAAGATACATATTATCGAGCCCATGCCCGGTATATTGTTTATTTTAGACTTTTTATTATTTGGATAAATCTTTTACATTGTTTTAAATCAAATATGAGAATTTGAGTCAAATCGGTGACCATGAATTTGACATCTAGTGCCCCTTTAATTACGTCCATGTAAATTTGGTGTATGCTACTATTATGTTCAATTGTGATGTGTATTGCAATATATTGTAATGGTGAATAAAATCTAATAATAGGATTTTTTTCAAATAAACTATAATCAAAACGTTGTCATGGAAGACGTATATAACTTTATAATTATTGGTTTCGAAGGAAAGTATTGTTTTGACAATCGCAGCGGTTTATATATATTAGAAAGTTTGAGGGATGTTTTACTCATTAATATGTGCATTTATTGTGAATTTACTGTTCATAAAGTGTTGCTTTTCTCCAATTTCAGATGTATTTCTATCCCAAGCATAAATTAAAATTATTCATATTTGGCATAAATTTTCGGAAATTTTTTATTTTAAAACTGTTCAGTTTTGTATTTGATTCGATCTGCCAACTGTTCACATAACCGTGTCACTGAGGAGTCCTATGTAGATGAAACGCGCTTCTGGTGTAACAAATTATAAATCTGGTATTTCTGATGCATGTTTCGATACATGCAAGTTAAATGTATAATTTGTTCTGAATAATTTTGAGAGAAACACATGTTGATGGGATCAGGTTTGTTTGTTATAACTAGTACAAATTTGCCAATCAAAATAAATTTAATACATATACATAATAATTTAGACGGAAACAGATAAGAAATCCTAGTTTTAAATTTATACAAATCAGTGGGTTTAAAACAATCAGAAAACAAGAACATTGTTCTATTACTACTCTGAAAGGTTTGTTCGTCATCAGCATTTTTTGCTTCATCAATAAAAAATTAAAATCGTTTTAAGTAAACAATTTTGATGACTCATTATTTATTCAATATATATTTTCACAGGTTGGATTCTTGTGTCTTCTTTTTGCTTATGCATACATGCTATTGTTTGACTACAGAGAAAATGGAATATCATACACAGACTATTTCATAATCACTTGGATGGTGAGCTTTTTCTTGGACGAAACCAAACAGGTATTCAATTATCATAACAACATAAAGTTTGTGTTCTGTTTGTTTTAGATATGAAAGTAGGTTTTTCTGCTATAACATATAGTGGTAACGCTGTATTGAATAGTTATATATATATTATCAATAAGATGTCTGTAAGTGCAGATGAATCTTCCATGAATTCTACCTAAGACAAGTAATTAATCTTTCTTGTATGTTTGTCATTAGTTTGTGATGTGTATACAACGGATTGACAAACAACGAAGATTATAATTTACTTGTTTTATAAATGTGTGACCGTATATTTACCACCGTCATTTCAGCACGTATATGAACAATTTTCAGCAATAATAGTACTATCTCAGTAATTCTTAGTTTTCTGAGGACGATACTTTGTCCTATGTCTCTCAAAGTACTTACAGAAACTGTCAATTCCTTTCCAGCGGATTTTTAAAGGTTGTTATTACGCTAGTTTTTATGACCCCGATCCATGGAGGCTGAACACTGTTTATCAAAAAACAACAAATCAGAATATCCTGTAATTTGGTATCAGACTTGATGTGAGAATTTTATACTGAGTGATGCTTTTTTAAGTCCATCTCTTCTCAACTAGCCAGTTAACCGAAAACTTAAATATTCTAACACATAATGTCAATTTAATCTATTTTCGTCGCATGGAACTAACAGTAGTCTTCTAGTAATTGCATATCAGGCTTAATGTGATCATGCGTTACTGTGTGATGCATTTTTTTTCGGATTTATCGCTCATCAACTCCATTTCTAATTGTCTACAGCCTGATCATTTGGTCTAATGATAGTTGTTACATTGGTAATCCATATTTTCCAATTCTCATACTACAGCTCACTATCGAGTATACCGTGGTCTTGAAAATGAAACAGTTGCTTTATTGGTTTATATAAAAGGTTTTAAAAATTTCTCCTGTGGCGATTAAAATAACATTATTCACACTTTTGTTAATTCACTAATTTCCGTTTACTAGATAACAAACTATAAACTTGAAGTGACAGCCCATGTACTTTGTAAGACGTCTGCAGTAGTAATATGCAATTAAGTATTCAGTGTGTTTAAGTGTATTCATCAGATTGGTGAGGTATTTACCTGTACAGCAAGTTAACTTGAATCCAGTCATTTTGACCGGTCAAAGTTAATCTACGATAGGTTTTAAGACTTCTCCAACCGGTCCTAAGACCAAAATCAAGTTAACTTAAAAAGCCGACTTGGTCTTATGACTGTTTTATGACAGCCGAAGACGTTATTTTTTAGAAAGTTCTGTTACTGTCGTTAACTTCGAAACAATTATGAAATGGGTTAACTTCGACCTTGACAACTACGATTGCATCAGATTTGTTTTAATGTTAATTTGTGACCTGGACCACTTTACATCGATAGATCAAATATTTTACAATATCTGTGTCTCTTGATGAATAAAAAATATCTTCCAGGTCTGCATTTTAACAAACACAACTCAGTTAAAATCAAACAGGTAACGTATATTGTATTTTTAATAAATATCTAATTGTTCGAGTCATTCAAATTCAAAATGAAATGTTTAGGGTGTGACCCGTACGTAGATTGTATAAAAAATACCGGATAAATGAAAGCATTAATATTGTACAATTACTTAAATGTTATGGTCGGTTTTAATCCGAAGTGTCCACATTTCTCCTTTTTATTTAAAAAACTGAACCGCCGATTTGAGTGCCACCATTTTCTCTTTTTATTCAAAATACTGAGACGTCACTAAAAATCAGTAGTTTCATATCGTAATGAGGATGGTTTGTAAAACAAAAATATTTGCCCCCATCACCCAACACTGAACATATTTGTACTTTATAATGAAAAGTTATGGCGGTATCATGCAGCGGTAAATATGACTGCCGAAATCGTCGAGAGGCCTAAACCAGTTCCTGCAAATTACAACACCTTATATTTACAGGCACTATATACCTTTCGTTTGATTATTTCCGCGAAGATATAATAGTAAATCCAAGGCAAGCAAAACGAATTACGATGCAAAAATCCATGTAATGCATACAGAATATATACAAAGTGTATCAAGGAAGAGACTGTAAAAAACGGGGAACGGGGCAATTTAAACAGTGTTGTTATTATACCATCATTTACATTAATTTTTCCAATGCATTGGATTACCTTTTTATTCGCCTTCGAATTAACGAAACGAAAAAAAAAAGAAATGTTAATGACTAAAGAGAATAGCATTTTCTATACTGGAAAATAGAACAATACGATTATCGTTTATATGATCTAAGGTCCGGTCTATATGATATTTGTTAAACACGATGATCTTTCAAAAGCAAACCTGCCCTTAGTACTGGTCAGACCCTTACCTATTTTCAGGACGGTCAAAAGCAGCTGAATCGATTAGACATGTCCACAGGTCTGGTCTATAGCAAACATGTCAATAGGTCTGCAGCAGTCACAAAAAAAAGATCTAGGTTAATTTGGAAAGCGGTTAAAAAGTTTGTTCCATGTTAACCTTTTTACATGTTAGGACTGCATCCATATGTTCTTGATTAATTCAGTCGTGTTATATTTTTAAGCATATTGTATCAATTATAAGAAACAAATGGAAAAGTTACGCTAATGACTGGTGGAATCGGTTAGACTGGTTATCAATATTGGTATATACCCTTGGAATGTGTCTGAAGTTTGGCGAAAGACGAATTCAACAAGATGCATCGAAAGTCTCATTAGTAGTAGCTTTTATACTTCTGTGCATACGGATCTTAAATCTGTTTTGTATGTCAGAGATTCTTGGTCCCAAGTTAGTCATGATTCGCAAAATGGTATGTACAAATATAATAACAATTCACTTATAATTTTTTTCAGTTTAACTACAATACAGGTGAACATATCAACCATGTCAACTCATAATTACTTTATATAGATTTATTTTGGAAACTTAGAAAAAATATAATTTTCATACAAAAAATGCAGAAAAAGTAAACGGATCAAAATAACACGAGGAGAATCAAATAAAAAGTATAATTTGACAAAAGAAAAAAATGAAGCAATATAACCTTAAGCATGTTAAGTATGAAGAAGATTAATCAATGCCTGTTCTGTCATTGTATTGGTGAACATTCTGTCTGTTACAAAAGGCAATAGTTTAATTAGTATGTCATACTCTTAATCGTTTTAGTACAGAACATTATATTAATACTAAATTAATTATATAACCGTGATTATCAATTGTATATTAAATAATTCAAATTCACGTATTGAAAGCGAAAAAGAAGCATTAACAGAGTTTCTTAAGACCCGATACATTAACGGTAAGTTCATGAAGCGTGAAATTGGTCCTGAGAATTTGATGTTTTTAAACAGACCAAAATACTATAAATTTTACAAAACAATAGTTGTGATATAACTATTTATACCAACTAACTTCTTTCTATCACGTCACTTTAAAACTGACGAGGAAATGACCCCTCAGGTATGCATTATTTGTGTTGTAATATATGCTTTGGAGCAATTTTTCAAAAAATCAGTCCATTATGAGTTTTCTTTGTGTAACGCATATATTACCACCAGTCCAATTTGAACTTGAATTCAGTATATATCGACAAAAGATGAAAGTTGTTCTGTGACGAATGTCAAGTTTAAACATTTAACATGTTTAAAGCAGGAAAAGGGTTATTTAAAATAGTATGGTACTCGAACTGCTGTCAAATAGATATAAACGAATTTTTTTAGCTTTCTATGCGGTATGGGGTTTGCCCGTTTTTGCCCGTACGGTAACCTAAAGATGTTAAACTGTACACCATATGGTTTCTGGTGAACAGTGTCCTCATGGGCAATCATACTTTATCTCCTTATTTTTATATAAAGTCGAAGACCCTAGCTGCATCACTTATGAAAGGGATAAGCGTGTATACATCGAATGATATACCAGGCGTTATATGCGAAGATATATAGTGAAAGAGTAGAATATACCCTTAACTGTGAATAACCTTTGAGGGAATTAATCTTTAGAAAGCGTTCGATTGCAATCAAAACATAAATTTTAAGCTGTTTTCAAAGTTCCTTGATAGAAATTAATCAAATCAACGTAACTATTATTTTTTCAGAACCATGTTAATCATACCCGCGAATGTTTTATTTTGCATATTTGTCTAAGATAAAATAATATTTGAAACGAAACTTTTTATCACAATGTCTTTACTTTTCTTCATGTTATCGACATTGTTATCATATGTAATTGCATACATCTTCTAAAAAAAATTTCATTGTGTTGTCATGAAATCAAGAAAGGTAAAATAAAAAAGGAGATTTTTTGACTAAAATTTAAAAGCTCTGCTTCTGATACGAAACATATACATTTACTGTATATTGTGGTATACGAGTGAGTAAATTGTCATATTGTATCGTAAGTATCAACCAATGGTCACGTAGTTCAATTATAAATTCATCTGACCAGATAATGTTGCAGAAGAGTCGTTTTATGATTTAATCTTTCAAATGCAGAATATATCTTGAATACTGCACCAACAATATGTTCTAAGTGAAAATAACTCAGTTGATTTGATTATTTTAAAGGTTGGTACAGTTTTTTTTTGGTCCCCTTTGCTATATAAAGGGCACTGTATAGTGATCCATTTCTCTTTTAATTTCTGAATGCATTCTAAAAGCATATCTTTGTATATTTATTTTGCTGGTTATGTTTTTAAGTTAACTCTCCACTCAATTTTTTTCAACCTGGAGCCGGAAGGACCTTCGTTGACTACACTATATACTTATCCTATAGTTAAACGGGTTTACCAACACTAGACTAAAATAGATTTGTCTCTTTTAATTTCATTAAATTTTCAAAAAATTTTTTACTATGACCTGTTGACAAAAACATAAAAATTTCAAGAAATTTTAACCACACAATTTACAGGAAAAATTCCATTGGAAAAATAGCAGTTTGAGACAGACACTAATTATGATCGCTTGATTTCTCTTAACTAATAGTATGTGATTAAAACTTTCAGCTGATTTTAAAAGAGTTAACTCCCTTTGGTATATATTCTGTTACCCCTTAAATTGTAAGATAGAAACTATATTTTACATAAGTATGAACATAAAATGTACATGTTTTGTTTACATCCCAAGATATCGTAAAGATGGTTTCTTTTTTTTTTTAGTTTTCAGATACAGGTGCCTTCATGGCCATCATGACAGTGATTATGATGTGTTATAATATATCTTTTCACGCACTTTTATATACTAACTCTGAGTTTAGCTGGTCACAGATGGAAAAGATCACTCAAAATGGATACTGGATGTTATTTGGTGAACTGAATTTGGATGGGGAAAAATGTAAACAAATATGATTCTACTGCAAGCTTACAACTTATATTTTTCAATTTTGAATCAGTAATGCCAATATCGCATCTCACACAACATCTCATTTTATTTATTTGCAACAGAATATAAGTTGAATTCTTTTAAACGAATAAAACAGTCACTATATCAATGTTCAAATTTAAATTAAACCATATCACTTCACATCAGTAGCTCGTATTAAACATATTTTCGTCATACTTTTATGCGTTATATATGAAAATCAGAAAAATACAAGTTTTGTATAAATAATAACTCTAATAACAACAAAAAATTAGGCATTCTTACTAGAATTCTTGCATTTTGTTGGAATATATAATTGTTTGACTTTCTATACAAAAAACACAGGTAGATTAACACATTAAATAACTACAGTACCATTCATATATGAAAATCAGAAAAATACAAGTTTTGTATAAATAATAACTCTAATAACAACAAAAAATTAGGCATTCTTACTAGAATTCTTGCATTTTGTTGGAATATATAATTGTTTGACTTTCTATACAAAAAAAACACAGGTAGATTAACACATTAAATAACTACAGTACCATTCATATATGAAAATCAGAAAAATACAAGTTTTGTATAAATAATAACTCTAATAACAACAAAAAATTAGGCATTCTTACTAGAATTCTTGCATTTTGTTGGAATATATAATTGTTTGACTTTCTATACAAAAAAACACAGGTAGATTAACACATTAAATAACTACAGTACCATTCATATATGAAAATCAAAAAAAATACAAGTTTTGTATAAATAATAACTCTAATAACAACAAAAAATTAGGCATTCTTCCTAGAATTCTTGCATTTTGTTGGAATATATAATTGTTTGACTTTCTATACAAAAAAACACAGGTAGATTAACACATTAAATAACTACAGTACCATTCATATATAGCTAGGGAAAGGTCAATAAATTCGGCATATAAAAATAATCTTAATAAATAGAAAAATAACCTTACATTTGTTGTCATTTGTTGACTTGAAATTGAATTTACCAGTAATATGTACATTAATGAATAAAAGTACATTCATGCAACGTAAACGTTCAATTTAACACCAAATATAGCATCATTATTTTATATCCAATACTGAAGAAGTTCTATCAAACATTCATATTTCCACTGTAAAGTCATATTAATATATTCCAGTAACTGTACCAGACTGTACATTCAACAGAACTTTGTTTGATTCTGGGGCCTTGCAACGATGTCCCTCACAGTTTGGGTTACAACTTGTGCCTTACTTGAAAGCTTTCTATGGATTGATAGCTGTAATATTATTGCTTAACTTGCTTATAGCAATGTACAGGTATATAATGTCATTAATAATACAATGAGGTATTTGTATGAAATGATATCATTACACTCTCCTAGCTGTTATTTACATAAGCTTGCAATCTTTGGACATTGTAAATATTAGTATTATAATAATCTATGATTATGCTGGCGGTAATTTATTAAGTTCTTCTCGCGTTGCAAATACTCAATATTTTCACAACTGAAGTGTGTATGTGTGTGGTTTATCAATTTACGCTTTAAAACGTATTCATTTTGCGGTTGTGTTTATGATGTATGTTCTACATGAATCGGTGCGTCTCAAGCTTTTTATTTACCTGGGTCTTTGGCGCCTATATTCATGTCATGCTGAGGGTTTCGGGTATGAAATAAACATATTTTTAAGAACTTGATTCGATTGAATACAAAATGTATACATTATCAAATCAACAATAATCAATGTATAACAACTGATTCTGCAACTGGGAAAATAATGAGCCAGTGCTAAGACGTTTCCCCTTATTTTAGCTTCAAAAATTGATAATGATTGGCCTGTAACATTGTTTTAAATATATTATCCAGTATGGATGAGTTTCCCCTAGTTTAAACCTTAACAATTGATAAGGCTTAGCGTTTAGTATTGTCCGTACATTAAGATCAACCACTGTGACATCAAGTTGCTATTGAAATAACAAAGACACATAGTCTCGGCCAAGTAATTCGTGATTGTAACAGTTAAACTTTATTTTCTGTCGTTTTTAGTTTGTTTTTTTCTCCACCGTTTGGAGCAATTTTTGTGTCAGGAGCACGCCACTGTTAATGATGACGACCGAAAAAAAGTTATCATGCACGTGCGTAACGCATCTTTTGAAATATTTAAACGCCTTTAGATGGAACAAAGAATATGTCAATGTTGATAAATGGAAATTTTACAATTGGAAAGCTAAAATCATCTCGTTTGTTTGTCATTTATAAATCATCAATCTGTGTAAATAACAAGACAATATCAATATATGAAGCATACTCTAAATGTCGGTATTATTATTTATTCCAAGTTCACTGTGATATATAAGTTACAATCATTCACCGAAAGTTTAAAAAAAAAAAAAAAAAAAAAAAAAGATGCTTTGTCTTTTAGTTTTGATAATGATTATAACAAATCTGCTTCATATGAGTACTAAACCGGTAGGTCTGTATGTGTGCACATGTACTATCCATTGGAATACTGACTGCTTGTTTATATACATATTATATTATCCAACACATATCATGAATATGTTGTAGATAGAAAATAATTCATTTTAATGACATTGTCCTTGTTGTATTTAATTGTGTTGTTACTCTCTGAGTAAACACAACTGCAGTTTAAATAAATATAGATAAATCATGAGCGGGCGCTGTTACATAACTGCCTTCGATGATTACTTTGATCAATCCACAAACATGAAAAGTAATTATGTAACATACATTGTTATATATTATTTATGTTTACACGTATGGAAATAGCATTGGGGAGAAGTAAATATTTATCATATACAACACTTTATTCAGTTGATTTTGAATTTTTTCAAGTAATACATTTAAAGAAGTCCACGAAGAAGCGGAGTTTTATTGGTCACAGCTACAGAACGACTTTCTTGAGGAATACAGTGTAAAAACGATATTTCCAATACATGTCCAGTTACTTGTTTTACCGGTGGTCATCATCCATGCCTTCATATGGTTTTGTTGTCCTTATCTTGGTGGAAAATTGTATGAAAAATTTCGCAGAGATGAAGAAGTTGATTATGGTCGGAGAGACGACGTTAAAGACGAAACAACTTTAAATCGTGGTCCTATGTTTGTAAGAGGTAAACGTTTGTCTAATATGATGTCTTAGTACTAATGTATTGTGTCGTTTTCTGTCATATTCAAAATGTAGATGTAATGTCTATTACTATGTCAGATTAAATAAGAAAACACCACATTCAGGGTTTATGGAAATATTACCCGGTTGTAAGAGGTTCAGGTAGCAAAACACAATGCCCTTCTTAATGTTTTTCTTTTAATTTTTGATAAGGTTGATACTTCTTGGTAAACGAAATTCAACAATATACTTCATAATTGTTCCAGAGATCACGATTCTGATTTTATCAACTCTTTAAAGGCTTTAGAACATGTAGAATCAAAAACAATTTTTGCAGTTTTTTCTTGAGGGCAGTTTCCTTTAACATAATCCGCAAGTGATTTATTTATGTAAACATGATTTTATTATTTTCGTTTTCCTTGTTCGATATTCAAGAAAAAGTTTGATCTATTGACCTCATATTGAGGCATCAACGTTGAAAGATGATTGACATACTTCATTTGTCTTTTGTGATGCCACATACTAAATGTGTCTTTCCATAAAGAAGTGTTTGTGCTTTGTCTATCTTCTTTTCTTGGATGATGGCGATGGCATATTGATTTTGTCTTTACATCTGTAAAACTTTCTGAAAAACTATTATATTCTTGATTATGGCCGTTCATGATTAACAGAATGATGTACATACTATTTTTCTGTCGGAGGAGACATCATGTTGAACTGTTTTTGTCTAAGGTTTCCCCGATTCCTGCTTCATCGACTGGCAATTGTCATATAGATAATTGTTTTCATATCCATATATATGTGCGATGAAGTTGTAGAGTTGACACATATAAACACACATATGCTGATGATATATTGCTGTAACTTAATTGGTTAACATAATTAAGATATTCAAAAGACAACCAAGATGGTCAAGATATTCTATCCATGCGACTTACATGAGTTCGACATACAATACAATGCTACAACCTTATATATGGCCTAGAGAAAATGCATAACAAGACTAGCAAAAGTTTTGTTTGAAATACTGTAAAAGAGAGGCGATAGATACCAGAGGGACATTCAAACTCATAAGTCGAAAATAAACTGACAACGCCATGCCTAAAAAAGAAAAGGATCAAAAGACAAATAATAGTACACAAAACACAACACAGAATACTAAAGACTGAGCAACACGAACCCCACCAAAAACTGGGGGTGATCTCAGGTGCTCCAGAAGGGTAAGCAGATCCTGCTCCACATGTGGCATCCGTTGTATGCGTGTTGCTCATTGTTAATACAAACCCGGTTGACCTAATAGTCTGTGTTGCTAGTCAGAGTCACATTGTCACCGAAGCATGGGTTCACATTTTGCAGAGGGAAAATGTGGTCAAAATGAAACAAATGAAAATTATAGGTTATCTATCTAGCCATCCCTGTGCAATCCAATTATATTCGATAGGGAAAGTCTGTTGTAAAGTTTTGAAATATATCTACGTTTATATACATACATATTATCTATTTGATTTCAGTTTTCCTGTATAATACAAATTTTGATTTGAAGCTAAAATCAACGAATGAAGCCGAGGGAAATGGTGCTATGAAAGCAAAAGGGTAATATCTTTAACGATATATGTTTTCTGGTCCTAGCATATCAAGTTTATTCATTGCTTCTTTAAGATGATGGCAAATAAAGGCAACAGTAGTATACCGCTGTTCAATAGTCATAAATCGATTTAACTGAAACAAATCCGGGTCAAAAACAAAACCCGGGGTAACACATCAACTATAAGAGGAAAACAACGGAACAACAGAAACACTGAACTGCTACAAAACAAACGCCAACATACACAGAAACGGACTATTTGATAACAGCTGCCATATTCCTGACTTGTAACCTGGATTTGTTTTCTCTCAATAGATTTATGACTTTTAAATACCGGTATACTACTGTTGCCTTTATTTCGTACAGGACATTTTAATAACAAATGGTGCGTTGAACCTGGTTTTATGGCTAGCCAAACCTCCCACTTATATGGCAATGTTAAAAATACCGCTAAAATGACAACATTACGTTCAATACTTATGATTTGATAAAATACTTGTAGATCTGTAATATTCGTATGTGTAGAAAAATTCAAATATCTTCCGAACAAAAGCTGATATAGAACTATAGAAATATTATCAACGATTTCCTTGAAAATAAGTAAAGGATTGAAGTAATTAAATAAATAATTTTGTTTGAGAGAATTACCGTCGTTAAAATTACTTAGTGATTTGTCGTACTGAAATGTGCAAGTAATGAATGATATTAATTGTCCTGTATGAAAAGAACTTTTAACATGTCTATGAACTTAATTCAGTTGATCCTGAAAGCTCTTACACTAGTATTTCTGGAAACTACTAATGATCGTCAATACTTCAAATCTACGAAATAACCTGCATAGAACATTAGGTGTGTATATGATGCACTCTGATTTGTATGTTTTGCGGAAAGAGGGTTAGTTATGAAAAGCAACATAACAAGCAGTACAGAGAATCATACTAAAAAAGAAATCAAAGTAGATTTGAATCCAGGAGCAACTTTAGAAAAAGACAAGATACCAGATTACCTCGATTTGCATACTAAAGCATTGCCACAGGTGTCAAATGATCTATTTACAATCCAAGAGCAACTGAGATCACCAAAATGTAGTGACTCTTATACCGGTGTTTGTCTTTTCGTAGTTGTTGTTGCAACGGAGTTGTCAGTTTCCTTTACTACTTCTGCATATGTTTTTTTATTTGGTTTTCTTCGTGAATGAGTTTTTAATAAGGTTATAAAACCAGGTTTAATCCACCATTTTCTACATAAGGAAATCCCTGTACCAAGTCAAGAATATGACAGTTGTCTTTCATTCGTTTAATGTTTTTGAGCTTTTGACTTTGGCATTTGATAAGGGTCTTTCCGTATTGAATTTCCCTTGGAGTTTTGTATTTTTTTTTAACTTATTATGATTCGTATTCCTGCTTGGAATCATTTTCATAATAACGGAACCAATTTTCACTTTGATATATGTATCTAATAGGACGATAATTTGAACAATAAGAAATTGATATATTTCATCACCTTGTCCGCCAAAAAGAATGATTGAGATGAGTTATAATGCCATGCTCGTATATTTAATCATAGCTTGTCAATTACAGGGAAATAGACATCATGGAAACTGACAGAATAACGGTAAATTTTGATATATACTTTATAACACTCGGTGTCAGAATTTACCCAATTAGATATAAGTGAAGCGTGTTGTGTTCCTAAATTTTAAATGATTGCATTATGAAATAGAGAGAGAGATATACTTTATATATGAAATAAGGTAGCTAATTTGCGATGGCATATTCGATTAATAAGCACAACTTTTCAACGATCTATGTAGATTTGTTTGGTATATCTGCAGTAGATTTAAATAACATGAATAGCCTGTTCGTCGGAATCACCTCTAATAAATTAAGTGTTTTCTGTTTGTCTTTTGTCATGTGCTTTTCTTGCAGCGCGTGTTGCATTGATGTTGTTAAATAACAATGCACCCTTTGACTATAAACTGGTGAATTGTTTTAGCTCTTCTGTTTCTATTCGGTAAAGTTTTTTGATTTGCATTTATTAATTTATATCATACTTTGAACACAACAAAAATAATCTATTTCACGATATAATGGTGTGCATTATTTTTAACAGAAGCTTCAGGCTCAATTGGATTCCAATAGCTTCAAGCTAGAACAGCTTAACGAGAGAAACGATAAACGAAATCAAAAGGTAAGTAAGATGATATCGAATTTACGGAAAAAAAACATAACCCATAGCTGTTTTCTAACGATAAATAACAAATATATCCTGACCAGTAAAATATTGTAGCCTGGTTGTTATCTGGATTCTATGCGATCATTACTTAATTTATATTCAAAACTGGATGATGTGTCCACTAACTACATGAAATTAAGATAATTAATGGATAATATGCAGATGAATAATATTTTAAAGACAGACGTGTTATGTTATATTTGTATTTCTCTAACCAATAAATTGTGAACTTTGATTTATTAAAAAAATAATGCATCCTTGAACATAATGACATGGTTATTTAAATTCACTTACAATACCTTATAATTCAGATAAGGCTTTAATTTTGAAAAGACATCAACACAATAGTTTAAGTTAGAGATACAATTTCCGGTCTCATGGTTTCTTTTTCAAGAATCAACGCTTATCCATTGTATCTATAATACATACATCTGTTTGTTCAATATTTTGTAAATAAACTTATTACGTGTAGATTAGAGCTGGCGATAATTTATTTTCAAATTGTCATTTATGTCTTATTATGTACCAATTTATTTCTGATGAAAATGTAAAGAAACTTTAGGATTGACCTACATTTCTTTTGACCTAAATTTACTTTTAAATTCTTATTTGAATCGGGTTTTTTAACGCAAACCTTTTTTGTACAAACAAAAGTACCAATTCGAAACCTTTTGTTAACCATATCTAGTACAATACCGTCCTGGTGACGTCAACTATTAATTAAGTTACATATGTTCAGTAAAAGAGTGTTGAAAGATGCGAGAGGGATAGCCAAACTCATGAGTCCAAAACGATGTGATAATGCAATGGCAAAAAACTAAAAGTTGTATACAAGACATAACACAGAACACTTAAAACTGAGCAACACAAACCCCACCAAAAACCAGGACTGATCTCAGCTGTTCCGGAAGGGTAAGCAGATCCTGCTCCACATCTGACACCTATGTGTATTTAGTTTCCTACGATAAGAATGTCCTTACATCTATCACATTAGTACAAATAAACGAACCAAGCTCTATGCTATTTAGATGACTATATCTTTATGTTTAATTCCAAAACATTTCACGAACAATTCTTTGTTCTTTTACATATTGAAATGCTTTACAATAGGTTTTAGGCAAGCATGTGTCTCATTGATAATTATGCCACATCTTCATATTGTATATGTATTTGTCGTTTTAGTTATGGAACAAACAGAAAGATATGGATAAATATTTGAGGGATATGAAGATAGTGGTTCGTAATCATTTGTATATTTTTAAGTAAAAACAATTATTTTTGGCATAGTCACCACATATATATATATATTTATGTACGCACCAAAGCAGTTGAAATGTAAAATAAAAAAAAATATTACACATGAACATTCCGAAAAGTTGTGCCCAATGCGCATACGGCTTAGGCAATCTTTAATTTAGTGTTTCGAATATTTCTATATTTTATAAACAGTATATATATAGAAAATGAATATAGAAATGATATTTCAGGCAAACACAAAAGTGCAGAACTGTCCATTGAAAATGAGACGCAACTTTGAGCAATCAACAGTCATTTGATCAATTATTAATTACATTTTTGAAGCCTTGAACAATGTTTCACTGTTCACCTTTTTGTAGCAACAAATGGTGTTGTTTTCTTCTGTCATCATATAAAGCCTTTATTTCAACTGAAAGAGAGACGTATGGTTTAGCTTCGAAACCAATTAAAAAATGTATTAAAGCAAAAATTGTTAGACGTTATGAAGCAAGTTGTATTTTTGTTGGAACGTAAAAATATTGAAAACTGTTATTTCAGTTATATTTCGATGCTAAAACCAGCCTCATTATCGGATTATACTGGCAAATCGCTTAAAAAACTCAGCTAGTGTCTATCGTTTGGTTTTACTGTCGGTGTTTTTAAAAGATACTTTGTGGTTAGAAATACTTCGGTTAAACATTTGCTCAACACTGTCTAGATACATATGATATTTCTTAAATATAACTTAAACAATTTTGTGCATTTTTATCATATCAGATAATGACCAGACTGAAAGGTATGCATGGTAGTTTGGGAAGAATAGAGAAGGAGGTTAGTAATAACATATACTTGATTATAAACAAAATAAGTAACTACCTTCTACCCATCATTCACAAAAGTAATTACTCACAGTTTATGACTTTTTCTTTTAATTGTTGTTCTTCATGAATACCAAAATTTGACTCAAGGCATTATTATATGAAAATATCATCAGGAATTTTCACGATTTTCATTTGCACGGAAACATAGCATACTGTGGAAATCTAAATTTATTTAAATCAGCTGGTCACAATGACATCCAATAAGTTAATTATGATATTTCATTGATGTAATTCAATCCTTCACATTATGGAATGATGGCGGTCTAAAAACATATGTTAAATTTTTCTCCTGATGTTGACCGAGATGGATGATTTCAAACTAAAATCTATGACAACCGTTATTAATCCAACTTTAAAATTGTCAACTTTTCATTGTTTTGCAATCAAATATCCATTTCACCATAAATCCATTACGGTTGTGTGTGTTCATCCAATACTGCATTTACATGGGTGTCCTCATGACACAAAAACTTTTCCAACAGAGTAATGCGAAACTATGACTGAAATCGACAAGTCTGATGGTCACCATTATGAGTTTTGACACACCGTCTTTATGTTTCAAATTACTAGTAGCGACATATGTCTTGTCGAAGATCTTTTTTTATACCAGCAGTGCCCGATCCAGATTGAAATTTGTTGGTTTAATATTATTTGTTCGTCATTTGAGTTGTATGCGCATTATCCACCTTACGATTTTATTAAGTTACACAAACAATCTTCTCTACCGTAAATTGGGATATATTAACCGAAGTAATTTTCTGATTATCGGTGCCTTAGACGAAAGTGTCAAAATGTAACACACCGAACAAATACATTGGCCTTAAAGATAAATTCAACATTTCGATAATCATAACAAAACATATTATGTGATCAATGACTTAAATCGTACAATAGATATAATCAAATCAGTAATGGTGTAGCAGTTTTATCAATAACCTTCTAACTTAATTGTCAGTTTAAAAATAAATGCATATAGATTTCTGTTAGAATATCGAATAAAAATTGATCTGATTTATTTTTTTTATTGATCTTTTTACCTTATTATCATAATGATGTTCGCCTTAACTAGTCACCAATAACCAATTGAACAATGCTTTCCGTTACGCTAAGTACAAATATGACACAAATGCCAACATTTTACAAACCAAACTTTAAGTACCAACCACTCTTTTAGTGAAAACCGCCAAATTAAATATAGATTAATTAGATATAAAACATACCAATGCATGATCATTTAATGCAACACTTTAATGAAAATAATCATTCAATTAGATTTAATCTTTATTTTAAATATGCAATCATGCTTTTCTACGATCTGTTTGATATGAAAACAGTGATTTTTTTTTTATTCATAATTGTCTCTTGAGGTAAAATTTTTGTTTCCATTTCCCATTTCCGACTATATTTCATATGAGGTCAAATTGTCTGAAAACAAAACGTTCTATCATAATCTTGGTTATTAAAGCAATAATTGTAAGTGATGGTTCTGCTAATACTTTCATGTGCTAACAATAAGCGCTGATGTCATTTATTATCATGCAAAATAGAATTTCCTGCCCTGTACTAAGTTAACACATAAGCTGCAGACATTCAAAGTTGTATCAGTTATGGACAGTATATGGATTACGTGACTGTTCAATGTATACTCATTTTAGCAATGTTTCGTCATTGAAAGATTTTTTTGTAGGGTATACGAAGAAGTGTATTACAATCATAGTTTCAGGAAAACACATTATACCTTTGACCAAAGAAAAACTAATGAAAAAAATAAGCAAAAATCAACAGAATATTATACACAAAACCTAGGTGCTTCGAGATGATAAGCAATTGATGCTCTATGAAATTTACGAATCGCGTGAAAAGTTATATTCGGTAAAATACTGGAGCCATTTCCATTGATACCAAGAAAGTAATGAGTTGCTGGAAAATATTAAGTGAAATATACAAATACTTCGTATAGACTAACTCGGTCAAATGGTTTTTATGCATATCACTATATGTGTAGGGCAAACTTATTTATATGACTCATTTTATACAAACGATGATATAACTTAACACGTTAATATAACTACAATTGGTCAAATGCTTGGTTTTTTTTTACATCACTTACAATGCCTTAGGTCATCAGCGGAAATAACGAAAACAGTTTCATTTGGTGTCATTCTGTCCATTTTTCTGGCCATATTCAAGATTTGAAAACAAAAACAAAAATTGATTTTTTCTTCTACAGATTTAACACATACTTATTTAACATGCCCAATGCGGTTATGTTTTAAAGATATGATTTAACATAACTTCAAGTAGATACATATATTATTAAAGAGCCACATCGAATTAAGATACTAGTTTGTAACTGTGTAGTGATACATGTAACGCAATTAACAATTCCAAATTTGTAAAGCTTAATTGTGTACTTTTAGGTATCAAATACCGCCAAAATTATAAAAGATGCAGACTTCACCTCGGATGAAGAGGAAGAGGAAAAGAAAAGTGATACCTCGACGTCAGATGAAGAGGATTCTGATGAATTGTCTAGTTCTGTGGATTTAGAACCATCACGTAAGAACAATAGTCCTAACATTTGGTTAAACAAGTTGTCATTTAAAAAGAATACTAAGTAAAACACCGTTGTGTTCAGAACTAAAGAACGGCAATACTGAATGATAAGAAGAACGTAAATATTGACAACGATTTTGATACTATCAAAGTAGGCACAGCCAGTTCATTAGCTATTATAATCGATTAAAAACAATCACGATTCGGTTGACCGTTTGGTTATGTTTGAGTCCCACATTTTATAGGATATGATCCACTCATCGTTTTTAAAATTAAATCCTCTTTTCATTCAGAGAGACATCATTGAAAGCGACTTATATATTTGTAATTTGTAGCACAGGTGCCACTTGTGAAATTATTCTTCTCCGATTCTTTGTGGGGTTTACATTAATAAAGTATGAGTTCCTTTACATCTAAATTTTTAATTGGATGTTTCTGCCAATTTTATACTGAATACATAATATTAAGACATTGGATTTGTTGATAAGAAGTCCAAAATACTGTTATAGTTTTATCGGAATTGGATCATTTGAAACTAAGAAATGTATCACCCTGATGCATTCCTCTGATTTCTTTTCAGAATTAGGTCATTCTTGTTATCATTTTATATTCTGTCATCGTTTCATTTTTTTTTAATAGGTTTTGGTTTTCAAATATTTTGGCTTAGATCATAGTTCAAGAAACTTTAATTTGTCGAAATGTACATCTAGCGCTGTGACATTGGTACCTTTAATGTGACCAATGAATATATTCCTTTTTGGATAGAAAGTGAACTGTTCATTGTTGTTAAGCATATATATATATATATATATATATGTTGTATGCAAAAGGTTCTTTTATTTTGCAGATGATCCAGATTGTAAAATGCAATAATCAGACAATAGAAAAGTTGTAGGCATGTTTGAACCAAAAATATTTTTTTGGAAACAGCAATATGGCCATTTGTACCATAACATATTGTATGTACTTGACCTCCGGAATAACACTGGAGTGATTGTCTACTATATGCCTATAATCATCTGTAGTGTCATAACTTATGTATTTACATTTGTAATAATTTAATTTTGGATTTAACACGTCTTCTGATTGGCTGAAAGTGTTTTGTCTATCAGCTCATTCGAAATAACATAAAATATGTGGTGCACACTTTTAAATAAACTGCTACGCGGTTTATTCAGTGTGCACCACATTTTTGATGTTATTTCTTCATACACAGAAAATACATTACAGTCATTCCTTATGTATGATTATGAATAAGATTTTTCTCGTGGTAATTTCCATGTATTTCTCACTGTTTTCAAATGAAGTTCAAAATAAACAAAAGTGCAGGTAACAACTTTATTGTGTTGTTTGTCAGATCATGGACATGCATTTTGTTTGCAAAACATCGAATTTCATAATAACAATAATTTTTATTCGATTAGATTTTAACTTTTTTTTCCTGTTATCAGTTTGCCGTAGAAACAGCGACGGTTTGACCAAAACAAATGCTTACGGTCACTTTAACGTATATAAACAAACAGCAAATAAACCTATATTCATCAAAATGTTTTTCAATTTCCCTTTTTATTTTAGAGTGTTGCTTTAACTAAAGAAAACGTCCCCTTACATAATTTTGTAATTGATAATATTCTTAATATTCTTAGTTGTGTTATACTGTACGCAAATGTTAAGCTATACTTTATTGTTTTTTTTATATATTTATTTAAAGTTATATCAAAATAATTGCGAATCTTACTGTCAAATGAATGTTTACAATGAAATTGACGTTTTTATCAACGTTTCTAGTAGGTTTTAGTTTTCAAATATTTTGTTATCATGCAATTCGTGATCAATGGATTATTATGCCCGAACATTTGAGGAGTATAAGTTAATTTTATCACGTATATATCATCACATCATCCTTTGGTAGATTGACTAAAGATATAAATGTTTTAAAAATAAAGTTGACACAGTTTAATGTTTTGAAAATGTGGTCTTTGGTACTTTCAAAAGTTTCAAAATATGACCTTAACTTTATGTTTTTCTCTTTTTTCTTTAGGGCTGGGGTGTTTTTATTTTTGTATATTTTTTATCATGTTGTTAAAACATGTGTAAAATGCTGACGGTTTTTATTTTAATAAATAGATTAATATACTAATAAAAATATGCTTAAAAGAAAATGATATCTTTAAGTTTGTCTGTCACCACTTAATAGTGATGTTTAAGCAAATGCAAAACACTGTTTGACTTTAACAATAAATTCAAAAGATTATTTGATTTTCAAATAAAATAGAAATGAACACATTAGCGAAGGGTCTCCACTTTGAGGATATTGGAAGCAAGCTTGTTGTAAGTATTTGGCAAGTAAAGGGTGAGACTGAAATCTGGTACATTTTACTATGCTAACTGGCTAATGTTAGTAAAATGATGTCTTTCCAAGCTTCAAATGTAATACAATAAATTGGTTGAATATTATTAAAATTAAAAGGAAAGATTGGTTCAATCCCTTATAACTATTACATATTCTATTAGGCAATTGACGTTGATGTATTACACCTGTTATCCAAATGTTACACTATTTGTCATGCTGTTTTTTTGTGTTTGTTTATTTTTTGTAAAAGAATATAAAACCTCATTGAACAATATTTTCTTAACTTAATTCTGAAGTTGATGTTAAAAGTTCCGTATCACTTGCCCGAACTGATTTTGGTAACTAAGGAATGATTTTGTTAATCAATTATCTGATGAAATATTCATATTTTATATTTACTTTTTATGTTTCTGTACAACTTTCTTGATTTTTTTGATTTTTTTCAAATAAAACAAATGTATTAAATATATAGTGCTATACATGTGCAGTTCTGATCAGTTATGATTCTACAACCTGTACCGATAGTGATTACTTATATTTTTCCATTGCATAAGGCCATGGGTTTCTCAGACTGTTTATGACGTCTATATACTAAATCCGTTGGATGTGTAGAGATTTATATTCTTAAGTCTTGGAGAACATGATTTGTTTGTTATAACATATTGTGTTATTTTATTAGTTATGTACTTTGTACCAATTTATTTGTTAAGCCATTTGTTTGAAATTGATTTTTACGGTGTTCTTGTTTTATGCTAGTACACTGCTGCCCCAGGTTAGTGGAAGGTTGAGCGCTAAAAAAAAAGGTCAACTCCACCACATCTTGTTTGTACCTGTCCCAAGGCAGGAGCCTGCAAGTCAGTGTTTGTCGTTACTTTATGTCTAACATAGTTGTTTTTCATAATTTGTCCTGCAATAAATTAGGCTGTTATTTTTCTCGTTTAAATAATTTTTGATTTGATTTTTTTTTATTTCGAAACATTTTTTAGAAGACTATACGTTTTTGGTTTTTGTTCATTCCCAAGGGCATGCAGTGACCAACAAAAAAGATTACATTTACGTTATTTCAACTCTGATGGATATTTGTCTCATTGACTATAAATTGTTTTCCATTCGTTTGATGTGTTTGAACTTTTGATTTTGACATTTGATAAGATTTCTGATTTGAATTTTCTTCGGAGTTCGGTATTTTTATTATTTTACTTTTCCTATCAACTCGCCTTAATGTTATAATGTTTAGGATTTTGTCATATTGTTTATCAAAACAATGTAGTTCAATTTATTTTATTTTTTTGCATTTGTCGTTAACTTATACAGTAATAATAATTCCGAGCATCGCATTTGAAACTTTACTAAAAAATGTTATAACATACCAGTATAATAGGAAACATTGACAATGTCAAATGTGATTTGTTGTCTCACGAATAAAATGAAATTATGAAATAATAGCGAATATGAGGTAGACATTTATTTATATTTTATTTTTTATTTCATCTTTATAAATGTGACGCTACATTGTACCTGCATACAATCATATTGAATGTTCATCTGTATCCCTTTTTATAGTTTATCTGTATACTCGCTTGTCAATGCTTTAATAAAGACGCTTCAAATTTATTTTGTCAGTCTTTTTAAGAACTATCAAGTATATAAGCTGTATAACAAAGTTAATTACATGACATATATTAGGTATATAACACGAAGTACTGAGAATTGCATAAACCTTTAAACTAGACTGTCATTAAATACTTTGACGAGTTTGCACCAGCGAAACTTCATTTCTTTCAAACAAACTTAAAAAGACCATCTTTTTTTTAAGATGTTATTCTTACCTCTTTCACATATGTTTAATACTGGCACCATGTCATATTAGTTACAGATGGTTACCGATATCAAATGAAAATAATTTGTAATTTCATCATGCTCCTCTTTATTGGGATGCAAAAACAGGAAAACAAATAATAAATCTCTTATAAATGAAGATCATTCCTTTTTTTGCCATGCTGGTGTCAGTTTCTCTTTGAACTATAAGTTTAGATATCCCTTTGACATCCTCTTTTTATAAGATCTTTGATAGTGTTTGTTGAATTCATTCACAACTCGTCTAGACTATGGGTGATTTGGAGTTTGGAGAGAAACGTTAATACTTTTGTAAAGGAAAAGCAACTTCTTGGTTCTTAACATATTTTATTGAGTATATATAACGGTCCTCGCAGGTGTCTTCTAATGATAAAAAAAAAATATTTGCTTAAATTAAACATCTGGTGTCAACAAAGAGTTTTATTTGAGCAAACCACTATATGGCAGCTAACTGAAAATCCGTCTGTTCTGCATTGATAACGCCTTTGGCATCTTCTGTCTATAATGGTTTACTTTTATAAATTGTAACTTGGATTGAGAGTTGTCTCATCGGCACTCATACCACATCTTCCTATATCTAAGTATATACAGTATGACAATCCGACAGATAGCAGAGAACAATACATAATGTAATGAAGGGACAATTGTTTCACAATACATGATTTAATTTTCAATGCCTGTTTCAGATAATTACACAGTTTAATAATAATTGATTTAGATTTTGTTTGAAGCATTTGCATTAACCATTTCCTGTTATATAATAGTGTTTGGGGACAACCGGAAATGAAGCTTAAGCACTAACTTAATGTTCCAACTAAAATCAAGATCATCAGTACTTTATTAGGTTATAAGTGTTTTGAATGAAAAGCTTTCAATTACAAAGGATTTGACGTATGTTAGATTGATTTCCAGTTGTCAAAGTCTTAGCCATGTGTTTTTATAAATAAGAAGATGTGGTATGAGTGCAATGAGGTAACTATCCATTCAAGTCACAAAGTGTAAAAAGTAAACAATCGTAGGTCAAAGTACAGCCTTCAACACGGAGCCTTGGCTCTCACCGAACAGCAAGCTATAAATGGGCCAAAAATGACTAGTGTAAAACAAATCAAACAGGAAAACCAACGGTCTAATCTATACAAGAAACGAGAAAGGTGAATTTTGTTTGTTTTCTTAACTTTGTTTTGTTTTGCAATATTGAATCATAGGGAAAAGGGAAACTGCGTATACACACAAAAATAGGTGAATTTTGTTTGTTTTCTTAACTTTGTTTTGCTTTGCAATATTGAATCATAGGGAAAAGGGAAACTGCGTATACACACAAAAATATGGAGGAAGCGAAGACTGGGATATACATTCATGTAAAGGAAAATTCTCTACATATAATTTTGTGATAATTGTTCCTCTGTATAAGTGTCGTTTATCGTAAACTAGAGGATTCACGGAACATCTATCTGGAACACATGCACACTTAATAAACGATGTGGGGTATATGCCAATGAGAGGCAGCAACCAACCGCACAGAATTTTTTTAGATATCTACAGAGGATTATTTGTTTGAGGAGTTTTTGTCCTCTTAAATATATCAATAGACAAGTGTCAATAGAATGTTTCAAGCTCTAAATCGCCCCAAGTTTTGAACGGTGTCAATATATTTAACATAGTATATCAAAGATCTGCCAAAAACACCAACACTATCATGCTTGTGAGTGATATAATTTTGAAAAGTGTTACCATCACTTCACTTAGTACACACACCACAACAACGACTCAGAATCTGTTTGTTTTATTGGATGATTTTTGAAAGTATCTTGTATGTAAAACAATTCATCTTATACTAAAACGAACTTTTGAGAAAATTTGAAAATATTTCATGCGTTAAGCGTTCTATGTACGATTTTTCTTCATATTGGCTTTATCAGTAAATCGAAATGGTCGACTTGTTTTGTATATAGTTTTACTGGTACTAATAATGTTCACATTGAATGAATGAATGATATAGAAACAGAGGATAATACTAGATTATTCTCATATAAATAAAGACAGCAGTAGTATACCGCTGTTCAAAAGCCATTAATCGATTAAGCGAAAAAAAAACTCAAAGTTACAAACTAAAACCGAGGGAAACACATTAACTATAAGAGGAAAACAACTAAACAACAGAAACAGTGAACTGCAACAAAAACAAACGCCAACATACATAGAAACGGACTATTTGATAACAACTGCCATATTCCTGACTTGGTACAGGACATATTAAGAAAAAATTATGGGTATAACCGACTGTTTACTTCGGAGTATATAATTTTTCGACATGTTGACTACTATGGGATATGAAATTCTGGTACTCAGTCAAGCCAAGAGAAAATAATTGTTTTATGTTTTTCTCTTGACACAATCATCAGAAAACAGTAAACATTTCCTCAAAATTGCAGCCATTGTACGCTTGATTTTACTTCTTTTCGTTGCTCTTTCTTGACTGAATACCAGAATGTCTAACCACAAAGTATGTAACCTGACAACAAATTTTATACTCCGGTGTTAAAAGTCGGTAATATGAAACTCGTAAGGGTAATTTTAACTCACCAAAAATGGTGTCAGAAGTGAAAGTTTAATTGAAATAAAAACTGATAGTAGTCGAGTTAAATGGTGGTGATACATATACTCCAAAACGACCTTGCATTCTAACCCATCTTAGATACAAAATTACATGTGAATCTTATTTAAATGAAGGCACGAAATTTGTTAGTTTGGCGTCTTTAGTATTTTGTAGATACTACCCTTTTTAGGTACCTATATCCTTTCATATTGTCTATTACTGTGGCAAAGGAACTTTGAAAACAAATCGCTTAGATTTCATGAAGTTGAAACAACTATCAATTAATTAAACAATACATTTAACAATTAAATATATGCGAACTAGCTAACCATTTAATAGTATTGCATCTGGTGCAGTACAATTCGTACTATTTATAATATTAACTATGCATACACAAAACAAACAATGTATTCATATTGTCTATAGCCAAGACAACTACATCTAAAAAAGAACCTTGACACTACGACTGTTTGGTAAAAAGTGAAGCTTTAAACATATTATCGCTCAGTTGAAAATATTAACCTGACTAAATTAGAAAATTTACACTATCGTTAGTCCATAAGTTTCCCGCTTATTCCTTGAAACGAGGGAATATTTGATAAGAATAATTACAATTATTTTGACCTGACAAGCATTCATCACAGGCTTCACAGTTCGATACAGACAATACATTTTACGTCGACCGTTCCAAAATGGCAATACTTTTCGTTACGTTACAAATTTTATTACACTACAAACACGTTTCGTTACTTTTTGTCACACAACTGCCCTTTTTTCTCCATGATCATTGTATGATTTTCGACAGTTTGGCACTCTGAAACTTAAGAATAAGTAGACTTAGTATAAAGAAAGTTTCTGTTTGATTAAGGAGATAAAACTATTTCTTTTTGTACAAAAGTCATACGTACAAAAGTCTATTTTTCGAGGCTGTTTATAGCTGACCATATATGCCTTGTATCTCACATAATAATGCCAAAATCTTGTATGACTGATACATTTTAAATGGACCACGTTTCTTAGTGTCAATTATCGTTTGAAAGATGAAAATGAAAAATAAATGGGTCTAAATTGTGATTTAGGGATAGATTGACTTAATACAAGATCTGATGTTGCTTATCAGAAGTTAAGTATTGAAGTTTTAGTCTATCTATAGTAGCTTTCGAAATGTTAGGATAAACGTTTAAAAAGGTCATAATGGCCGCTAACATACAAATACACCTTTAATGAATCGACTGACGATTTCGATAATTTTTAACTATTTGTAAATCTCATTTTTTTAAAATCGTTTTGTTCTTTACAGTTTTTATCTTACTATCGACTATGGTGTATGCCAAAATACAAAAATAGAAATTAAATCGTCAATCAAAAGCAATAACTATCAGTTACAGTAAGATATAACCAATACTGTCATCTTTTGTTTCAGTTTCTTAAGTTATGCTTTTAATTCTGTTAGAACAATCCATTATTACTAATTTTTGTCTTGAATATACGCCGTGAAGGGTATTTCATACTTTTTGTTCAGTTTCTTTGAAAAAAGTATGTTTGTAGCAATGAATGTATATAAAGGGGAATGGACTTCGGTGTGAGCCAAGGCTAAGTGTTTAAAACCTTACGTTGACCTGTAATGGTTTATTTTTATAAATTTTGACTTGGATGGAGAGTTGTCATAGTTGATTAAAATGTTAGAAAAGAATGCAAATATATTTTAGATGTCATTCATAACAATGATAGTTATAGAAATAATAAACCAGAGGATCTAAAGAGCCTATGTCACTCACAACGGCATATGTGCATTTTAAACAATGGAAAGTGTGCAACATTGTAGACTAGAATAGAATTGATGACAAAAATCTTCTTTTTATTGAACTTGTAATATGATAATTTTTTCTTTTCTGCAGTTCTCATTTTTCCTCTTTATTTTTGCCCAAAACACAAAATCATCATTTGAGGTCAATCGTGATGAATTCTTTAATGATCTTGTCTGGCTGATCAGGTCTGCAAGTTAATAATTCTCACTTTCTATTAAAGTTTTCAAGATAAAAGGCAAAATAAAAAGAGGTGCAACTCGTTTTGTAAAGTCAATATCGCTTATAAGAAGCCGTCGGATAGTTTTGATGTAAAAAGACAATAGGTAGATCTCATCATTCTTGATATTTCTGCCTCTGTTAGATCTTCTCTTTTTCTATTGTTTTGTTTTCAAGATAATTGACACATTTGCATTTTTGCCCCTATGTTCTATCTTAGTCATGTCGACCATGTTGGGTAGAAGGCGACGGGGTTATCGCACATAATTTTTAAAAGCTAAAACCCAATAATTGTGGCCATGTTCGCTTAAATTAAGCTAGAAGTTTCAAATGAGAAGATTTCTGTTAAAGTTAACGGACAGCGTCGGACAATCGACGCGACGTTTTGAGCCAGATGAGCTAAATAGGTGACAAAAAAAAACTACCGACGAAACACCATTTCTGCTCCAAATAATATATATATGTTTTCAATTTAGACTTGTATATATAATTATATATATATATTTACACACTTTTTTCTGTGTTCTAAATTTGTAAAAGATGTTGAGAACTGACCATGTCTGTATTAGTGAAATTGTTGCATTTGTAAGAGTTATACAAAATGATATATTAAATATTTAAATAGAACAGCGGGAACCTATCGACTTAATCATTGTTAAATAATAGTTTACAATACCATCAAATCATCACCCTTTGTATATTTACAATAAGAACATAAATAAATATAAACGTGAATAAATTATGATGCATTTACAGTTTGTTATTTATATGGTAGTCATCACCAATTTCAATTTGTTGCATGCTTATATAATATCATTATCCAATACCATATTGTGGATGTAAGCTAGTGATATATACACTGTATCATTTAAAAATTGCAACAAAATAGTCAAACCGGATATAAATTAAAATAACTTGTATTGAAATGAAAATTGTCGGACGCATCATTATCAAGGAATTGAAGTCACAAGTACTGCTAACTTTTATTATATTAATATCTATACAAATTGCAGTGGAAATTCAGAATGAAATTCAACTCAAATTAAAACATTTGAACGTATCAGTTCATACATAATTGATGGGAATCAATTTCCTGTCACGACACTTCTTTTCTAATCATACGTATATATCTAAACAGGGAAAATCTTAATAATTGAGGAATAACAATATTAAAACCAATGGAAAAAAAAATACAAGAAATTTACCATTACTCTTTTTTTATATTTACAGAGAACAGATAGTTCACAAGCTTTACATTAAAACACGAAGTTTGAAGTAAACTCAAGATCAGATATTACATACCATTGACGTATTGTCACTGCTTCAATTATAAACCAAGCAGGACACGATCTGATATAGTCTGAAGGAATACGTTTTCAGTTTTATATTAAAACAATCGTTTGTAACATATAAACGCTATGTGTAATAAAACAAATTTAATTACAGAAAAGTTTTTCTCAAGCCAACCGACTAACTTTTTTGTCGCATAACAAAATCTTAATCTTTTTCCGATGTTTAGGTAAAACATGAAGCTGGACTAATTGCGATATACATGTAATTTAGTTAAAAAAAACTGTTGGTTCATGTTCGAACATATAACACAAACCTCTTAGAATCGAAGAGTACATTTCTGTTGAGAAAAAACCATGTCCTTATACAGTTAAAGAGAGATATACAATTTTCTATTAATGTATGCATAATAGAACAAATATGTACATATTCTTATACAAGATGTTCAATCAAATTAAATATGTGCTTGTATTGATAAAATTTGCATTGTTTTCATGGCTTAAAATACAATTTTATTATGGCTACATATCACATATTTGCATGGCTACAAATACAATGTTTCTTTGCTACAAATAGAATGTTATCATGGCTACAAATAAAATGGTATCATGGGTACAAATAAACGTGTTATAAAAGTGTGAAAAGTTAAATAAGTTTAAGTTTAAGTTAATTTTTATCTTATTTTTGACTGATTTTTTCCATTATATTCAACATAACACATTGTATAAGTCAAGTCGATCGATGGATTTTTTGAAGGACTGATTTCTTCACCACTTGGAACTCCTGGTTTCGTAATTTCCCTGTGAACAGTTACACTTTATCAAGGACATCATGAAAGGAAATGAAATTTCTTGAATATCGTATAAAATAGGAAATATATACTATCAAACTATACTATATACTATATACTATAGTATTACTATCAAACAAGTTTAAGTGAACTTTCTTGTCAAAGAAAATCCTTTATATTATCAAAAACTTTAATAAATGTACTGCAATTGAATGATTGTCTTCCCGTACCCTTCTTGCCGATATTGTAATGACCTTAACTACGAAACCTCTGGATAGAACTTCGACCTTCGCATAATGCAAGTGCGAGGAAGAAAACCGTGATAAAAGAATGTAAACAAACGTGCACTAGAAGGTAAATAGTAATAATTTGGTCTTATAGAACAAATTAGATACAACAAATCAATTAACAACTGGGGCTCGTATGGGAGAATTTGGCAAAACCACGAAATCATAATATCCATGACGATACAATTTTTCATCAAATTCACAAAAATGGTATCCATAAAAATGAATGAATCCACAGTAATTCAGTGAACTTTAATAAAAGATATGAGCAAAACCAGAGACATCCTTTATATATTGTTTTGTTCTTATATTGACACTGAAGACTTCAAATAAGAAGAGATGACGATTTCAAATAACCAATTGTTTCTTTTTCCAGTAATTATATATTGTCTGGCTTATCGTATGGCGTTAAGGAATATCACTGGAATCGTTACGCGTGTGCAAGTTTACATAACTTATATTAAAAAGACAGAGGTGTCCTCCTGACACATAAACTGTCTCAGTTGATTTATTTTAGAAACATGCTGTTTTCTTTAAAGTTCAACTGACCATAAAAGGAAAGTTGGGATTGGTTTTGGGGGTTATGACTAACCGTTTAGGAAAAGGGGCCAAACACATTACTTTTGTAATACTTTGTATAAATTGTTTATTTCTTGACCAATTTCAATTAGGTTTAATTCAAAGTCATGCATTCTTGGGGTTCTTTAATATGCTGAATCTAACCGTGTATTTAGAATTTGGATTTTGGGCCCTGTTTTTTAATTAGTCCATATTAAGGTCTATTTTAAAAGGATCCAACATTAAACTTTGTTTGATTTCATCAAAAAATGAATTATTGGTGTTCATTGATATGCCAAATCCCACCTTGTATTCAGATTTTTAATTTTGGGGCCTGTCTTCAAATTGGTCCACATTAAGGTCCAAAGAGTGTCCAAAATTAAACTTTGTTTGATTTTAACAAAAACTGTATTCAAGGGTTTTTATTAAATATATATATGCTGAATCTAAACACGGATTAAGATTTATGATTTCAAGTTGGTCCAAATATGAGGTTCTTTGGTATGCTGAATCTAACTGTGTATCTAGATTTTTTATTTAAGGCCCAGCTTTCAAGTTGGTCCAAACCTGGGTCCACAATTAAACTTTGTTTAATTTCAACAAAATTTAATATATGGGGTTCTTTGATATGCTGAATCTAACTGTGTATTTATATTTTGGATATTGGACCATTATACATGTATATATGAAGTCCAAATTCAAAATCTTCAATTCTTTGACCACATTTATTCTGTCAGAAACCTATGATGTGTCAGATAAATTAATCACAATCCTAATTCAGAGCTGTATCAAGTTTTAATATTTGAACTTTGATGTATTTTAATCTTATTCTTGCAATGTAAACTGGTGATCATATGAGCTGATCGTATCATGCTCGAATGGCACATCTACCAGTAAATGAATTGCAATTCTGTGTCCTTTCTTGGTTAAACAAAGGTTTAATATTAAAGGCTTACATCAAAGCAAACATCACAAGGGACAGGAACATCCAAATACACATACATATTGGGAAAGTCCATTCTTTAAGAAACGAAGATTGACCTACATCAAACACTCAACTGACTTCAGTTTTACATTCAAGTTAATATTTGATATAATTTAAAACTGTATGCAATTGTACATGCATGCATCTTGCATACAGTAAGTACATATTAAGTATTTTTGTATATAAGCATCAAGACAAACGCTGGTCACTGTAAGGATGAATTTTCTTAAGTCTGATTTTTGGTTCGAATTGTTACAAATTTTGTCATGTTAATGCATTTACAGCTTACTACGAGGTATGGGTTTTGCACACTGTTGAAGGTCACACGGTGACTTTTAATTGCTCCAATCAAGGTTATTTCGACTCTGTTGTAAAGTTGTCTCATTTACAATCATCAATACCACAGCTCCATAACTTGTCACTTTATTTTGCAGGATATTCTAAATTTCAGCAGATGCATTTTGAATTTGATAACAATGTTATTCAAAAGCTTACATTCTTGTTCTCTTATATTGTTTCAGAACTTGTCATCCTACAGTCTTTTTGATGTGTCAAGAGTAGAACACTTAATTTGAAAAAAAGTTAATATTTTTTTGAAGATTTTTGAAAATGCATTTTTTATTGAATTATCTCCCTTTGTACCATGGAAAATCATTATTTGTTGTAATTGTATTATCTTCAGTGTTAGTTAAACGTACATTGTTTAATATAAAAATGCTTAAAAAAGAAGTAAAATTTACAATTTTACAGATTGATATTTAAAAATTCATTGAATCTTTAAAGAGAAATTGTAAATTTAGACATTTTGCGAGGAGAATTCTAGAAAGTACTAAAACAAGAGCAAACCAATCATATATGCTTAAATGCATTATTAGCTCTGTCACTGAACAAAACCAAATAGAGGTATGTTTTTATTTTAAATGGACTGAGAGCTTGTAAGTTTAAAAAAAATGTAATTTTAAGATTTTTAAAAAAGGCATCTTTACTGGATTATCTGCCTTTGTACTGTAGAAAATTTTAATTTTTTAAACATTTTCTCATGTACTTATGAACAAATTGACTTATATGGTAACCAGCATGCAAGAAAAAAGTTGCAACATGTGATAACCTTTTTTACCTTTCAGACACACAACTTCTGTGTGCCGATACTTCGGATTTTTCAATATGTTGAACTTGAAATTGAATTCCAAAGATTTTTGAAAAACCAGACAAATATTTGAGTATTCTGCAAGCTGCAATGATCTCTAGGAAGAAATGAATTGATTTAACTCTTTACAGTTAAAGGGATAAGTATACTATTGAAATTTTGAATACAAAATTGACCCAAAAAATATTGTCTTGGGGCAGCTCCCCCCTTTTTTATGCATTATGATCGTTACTTTCTGGACCTAAAAATCTATTTAACTACGTTATAGTATAAAATCTCAAGTACAGTCCAATAATGACCCAAGCAACACTGCCAGTAGAAACAAATTACCCTGCTCCAGGTAATACAACTTTACACCAACACCTTATTAAAGGGAAACTTCGCAAAAAAATGAAAAATTGATATTTTGTTGATTATGTATAAAAAACCACAAATTCATAAATATTAAAGTTTAATTCTGCTAGATAAGAGATCACCATCGATTTTAAATTTAGAGTATCACTTCTCCGCGTGCGGCCATTTTGACATCATCCCTGAATAGAAACCACGATATATCTATAAACCACAAAGGACCAAAACAAGCAGTAACCTAACGTAGCCGTAATTGAGTGTCGATATCTTGTCAAGCGTACGGTTGTTTTACCCGACAAGGAAAGCCTAAACAGTTTCCCGGGTCACAAAAAAAGATTATAATAGACATGGTTGTGCATGCAACCTTTCCTAACTAACTTGATACGGAAAATGTAATTATATATAATTTTTTTTGAATAACTAGTACTATGGTCTGTCGTTTTGAAACTGTTTTTTTTTTACTAAGTTTTTGAAACAAGAAATGTTAATGGAAATTAGTTAAAAAGTTCAAAGTGATAAATTAAGTGTTCCGTGTAAAAATGTTTTCGAAAATCTAGTGTGTTCATAATTCATTTATGTAATAATCTTATTTAAATAAATTCGGACCTTCCCTTATCTGATCACCAGCATTGCTAAAGGAATTGTTCCCAGAGGTATTGTGAGTTGACATGTTCATGTATTCAAGCGATTTCCTGTCGGGCTTTAAAACTCTTATTACACAATTACATAAAGCAAGTTCGTGCATCACTTCACCTCGGAGGGTATTGAGAAGTGTACACGGCCGATAACTTGTAACTTTCCATTTTGAAACTATCAGGTGAATATACATCTTTGTCTTGCGTTTCCGATAGTGATATGCTAGTCTTTACTAAACCATAGATATAATAGCCATTATATATATGACTAAACTCATACGCTTGTTTATAAATAACATTTATGGTGTAAAGAACATTTATGAAAATCTAAATAATTCCAAAAAAAGATTTGATAAAATAAAAATATATTTACATATTTTCCAAACGTAAATTGGGGAAAATGTAAGTAATTACTCGTTGTCAATAATTATGGACATTTTGAAACGTACAAATATTGATTTAACAAAATGTACGCACTTGTCGATCATTGGATTATACGCCTAGATAGAAGGTTACGGAACTATAGATAGTCGCAATTTAAAATATATACATGTATATTGAATATACGAGAGAAACATCCAAAACCAATCTGATTTAAATACAGGTCGATATCTAAGTGTCTCATAAGTCTATTCTAAGGCTGGATATTTGATCTCTGTTTTTATTATGAATTGTTGTATATATATATTGTTTGATCAAATATGTGACACTATAATAAAATAATTACTTATTTATTTTATTTATTTTATTTATTTTATTTATTTTATTTTATTTATTTATATCTAACTTGCTTTGGTTCATCAAAGTTATGCACATAGTAAAATAACAGATTTTTATTTCCATAAGATTATTTTGAACAGTTTAAGAAAGTCGTCATCATCTCAATGGTTGTGTATTATCAGAGACATATAACATATGTCTCTGGTATTATATATAATAATGTAATAATGTGAACATGGTTCTATTATACCTCATGTCAATTTTCCTGTTCCGACATGCATGTAATATATATGCCACTGGACGTACACTAATGATCCCCAAAAAGCTTATTTGAAGAAATAAAGAAACTTCACTCCGAATTGACTGATAGTAGATGTGTTAACGTCTGGTCAGCTAGAAGGTTGATTAATTTATTTAGTTAGCTTAAAAGGGAGGGGGGATAAACCATTCCTAATATTGCACTTATGTATAAAATATTAAATGAGAGTAATATAAGAGAAAATATAAATACGAAAAGTCGCATATCTGGTAAAAAAAGTCTCACTGGCAACTATAGAATTTCACGTACAATTGTCATTCTTAATCGAAATAACGGACAGTCATTAAAATACATGCATGTACACTTTGATAAAAAGGGGTGCTACAGTTGCATATTATTCATCATAAATCTATTTCAAGTATATACTTTCCTGTCATTCTTATAAGTTAACGCAGAGACATGTAACTTTACATCTCTAGTTAACGACAATCAACCATATACATATTTGAATCTGATGTGACTTACCGTTCATCTCTTTCTTTTTTCATCTTTTTTTTTTTTTATTTGGGCAGGTACACAAAAATTGTAATGTTAGATATACTGTTCCCAGGTTGGGAGGGGGCGGTGGTTGGGGGTGAAGTATATCGAAAGTTACAAAATAAGAACGTTGTATTTATGAATTTACATGAAGAATTCTGATCTTGGGCGTATGTTTCTTTTTTTTTTTAAGTTCAGTGATTTAAATTGAGAGAAAAAAATATAGTCAGAATTTAAATCGTACCGGCAATTTCCACCTAAGACTCCTCTAAAATCATGAATGGTCATGCTTCACAATCATCAGAATTTTCTTTGCATTGGTACATTCTGTATCGGTAGTGATTTACCTTGACATTTCCGGGTATAACAGAGCTACTTGTATATTACCTGTATGTGGTTAGGTAACGTCCCATGAGGTCTTACGTATACAGGTTCACATTTATAATGGTTTCTGATATAACAAGGTTTTATGACATTCACACTTCTGCATGTTCTGTATACCAAATTCTTATCTTATTTTCAGACCAAACGAGGATATGAATATTTTCCAGGAAAAATATTGAGTATCAAAGTATCAAATTAATTTCGGGATTTTTTTCTTTCTTGGTATTAACTCACAGAAACTTAAAGAAAATACTGTTTGTCCGCTTTAGGTGTATTCTTGTCAGTTAAGACTGACATATATGTCTCTGGTATAAAGTGGGTTTATGAATGAATGATAAGTCTTGCAAAGGTACAAGATATAAAGCACATTGAAAATTGATTCCTCCGGTCTGTCTCCATTCAAAAAAGGAAAGTTGACGTTAGATTGATTCTGTTATTTTTTTTTAAACATCGTTGGTCAAATAGCTAAAGTATGTATACGTTGTGAGATTTTAAATATTTTAATAAGGGCATTCCCGATTAGGTAAATGTAGATCGCTGTGGACGGACCAAGCTATATTAATCATGTAACCGCGATAATTTTCTCTTAATATTGAAATATTCACGGTTAATACCCATGATAATTTGAAAAAGTAAGTACAGTGTTTGGTTTATACGCTCGTTTTCGTGGGCCATTTTTATTTGTAAAATTATTTAATTGAAAGTAATTCAGAATTTCGATGTTACAACAAAATACTCACCTATCTATTTTAAAATTAAGCTTACGCAAAATATAAAAGATATACATGTATATAATGGCGATTCAGGTATTTTGCCACCATATTCCTCCCCAAATAATTAATGTTTTTATCATTCATACGAAATGTTGTTCACACCTGTAACGGTGAACCGTGTTGGCTAAAATTCACTGAGTGAAGATCAAAAGAATAGAATTACAGAATGCTAATCTTTTAATTACCTTTAATTTAACCACGCATTCAACAGGTGATCACTTAGTGTCACAGTACAATACACATTGTATTTACACAGTACTAGACTGAAGTAAAAGCCTCCAGGTGAGAATACAAACATGCATTTGTAAAACAATATCAGTTATATATGTTTGTTCAAAATATCCGTCGGAAAAAAAATTCATGAAAATATATTCTATTGTATGATTTACTTTTATTACTATAATCATATCAGAAATCCTTTAAATATAAATTGTACATTTTAATTTTGAAAGTTGCACGGCGGATCACTTTACTTTCTTAATTATTAGTTGGTTAATAGCTACGCCAAAAGTCGTCGATGCGCTTTAAATCGCGTTTTTGATGATTAACGAACAAGACTTACAACGAGATTTATTCACTCCCGGCATGCAAAAAGACTTAAACTACGTCACATAAGTCAGGAAGTTGGAATAAATTAAATTATTAATTCCCAATTTTCTTCTTTATTAGTGTTCATATCCAGATAAAACTTGGTAAATATGTTTTTTTTATGGTATTATGAACGTAATAAGATGAAAAGTAAAAAATCGCGAATTTTCCCTTTAAGGATGTTCACTACTCTGTTTTAAAATAACAAGGTTTTTAAAAGACTTTTCTAAAATGGTAGTATATAAATAAAGGAACGAAAAATGCAGAAAAAAATGAAAGGTCCGTGTGCGTGTTTAAGAGATATAAGCCATTGAAAATTTGGCGGGAAATGATTCTCTCTAGATTTTTCATACTTTTAACATTGGCCGCTTTTTTGTTTCAAAAACTATGAAAAAATAACGAGGATTTTATAAGATTTTTCAAATATGGCTTTTTAAACTATATGTAATAAAATTATGAAAATAAAAGTAGGGGTTAGCGGGCAAAATTTTGTAATGGCAACACATGGATAAAACCAATGTCCCCCGCGGTGCACATATTTTCTAAAAAATAATTTGGGGTTTTTTAAAACTTTTTATAAATATTTTAGAGAAATGAAGGCATCAGAGCAAATGCAATGCGATTTCCGTTATAATTAATAATTCCACGAAGTATAAAAGTGCGTATATGTCGTCTGTTGGCAATTGTCCAGCATTTACTTTTACACTCACCTGGCCATAAGGGTCAGTGTGAATAGTAGTCTGTCAAAGTTTAATTAACTTTCAAAAACATTTTCTCTGAAACTTCTAAGTCAATTGAAACCAAACTATATGGCAGAAGGTCCCAATACACTTGCCACAGAATGATTAAAAAATGAAAAAAAAACTTTGCAGTGCACCATTTTTCCAAAATGGTGAAAAAAACGGAAACAAAATATGTTGTGTTTGACCAAGATCACATGGCAAAGTCAGTATAATTGCAATATATAGACAAATCCTACAAAATAATGCCAAAAGCAAAGTATTAAATGTATTTTCCAGACACACCAGTACAGAATAGTTTCGTAATTAGAAGGGTACAACGATCTTGTAAGAAATATTTGCTCTACAACCTCCATGAATATATATATATATATCCAAAGCAGATCTACAAAATGCAGTCCATGACTATCTTGAAAGGACATTTGTTGAGTATTACATAGACAATGCCCTAATAGTAAGTTTAAAAATGGATAAATATTGATCTATAAATTTTTATTCACCTCATAGTATATAGAGAATATCATATGGCTTTTTCAATATCACATCCGTATTAACCCGAGACACCAATATAATCCCAAGAGCTCTGCTCGGGGGATTATATTGGTTGAGGGTTGATACGGTGTGTGATATTGAAAAATCCATATCATATACACTTTATTATATACATATACCTCACGTAGATGTTTTTATGTGACATGACGTCATACAGGTAAGGAGGTTTGAAATGACGTCATACAGATAAGGGGTTTGATAAAGCCTTAGCAACAGTGACTGCAATCGATGACGTGACGTCAATCAGATTAAAGGTGTGAAAAAGCCTTCGCAACCGTGCTGATATCGATATCATCACGGGTGGCTGATACAGCACGCTTGCAAATGATTATATAACCCATACAATGTCTCTGTATTTACTACTAAGTATATAATAAAGATCTTTACAGTCACGCAAATTTTATAATAAAAGTCACAAGGCAGGTGCATAGCAATAACTGCTGACCATTTCATCGCAAACATTCTTATTGTGATTTTTGTGACGAAGAACTGCAATAAAAGTGCAATTCCTTTGCTTTGCTTTTTGAGTTTTAGCTGCGCATATGCTGATTTTGTGTCATGGATGGATAACCCATATCCTTTGATTTTCTATTAATAAGGTGTAACGATAATTATGTGATCGTTTATCTTAATTAGATCTGTAAATGGTGTTCACAGACTGTGAAGTCCTCTTACAATTTATTCGTGGTACTTAATAATTAGTTGCTAAAATCTGCTCCTCACTAAAGCATTTTGTACATAGCAGAAGGTAAATATCATTGCACCATTTTAGTACATGGACAAGTGTATACGTTCCGAAGAGTAACCATTATAAAATAAAGCAATCAGATATTCCTACATTACAGAAGCATGATATTTCTACTACAATTCCAATAAGTAAACAGGACGATTTGTCCTTTCGATAGGAAAAGGAGCTTTTAGAAGAGTCTGTTAAGGAACATGGGTAGGCTCGGAAGTTGCATTTAAGGCAATTGGTTGCAAAAGAGGGAAACATTAAATCAAGGGTATTGTTGACGTAGAAATATCAATGCATGAGCTAATAAGACACCGGAACATTGATGGCAGTGTCCTTTGAAACTCACAAGTAAAAAATAAACTGACAATGCCATGCATAAATAAGAAAAAAAAGACCAACAGTCAAACAATAGTATACAAAACACAACATAGAAAATTAAAGACTGTTCCATGCTGTTTGCTACTTACATTTACATTCAATGGTGAGGCTAATTATCCACAGGGATATCAATTCGGCTAATAAACTATCCACAGAAAAGCTTGGTAACAAATCTGTGTAACCTAGGAGTGAGTCGTGTGAAGATTGATTGATTGATTGTTGGTTGCTTAACGTCCAGTGGCAAATATTTCATGCATATTCAGGACGAGAACAAATTAACAATAAATACAATAGGTAGGTTCTATAAAAGGGGCGTCCGTAATTGAGGTCGGAGAAATTTAGACTGCCACGGGAAATGAGGGTATATTGGATAGGGACAGAAATTTAGCCTTGCAACAGGTCACCTACGGACCCCTCAAAGAGTTGTTGCAAGGGTTCTTAACGTGCAAAGAGCGTGGCACTCTCTTTACACGAGGCATTGGATTTAACGTCCCCATTCTGACCGGACGTGGCTGCAAATTTGTACATCCAGCACAGCCAAACGGACGCCCCACTTTAGCAAGGGTTTTACTGCCGGTCGGAGGAAGACCAATGGTGACCATACTTCTATTCCCCAGTCACCCTTGGGGACTGTCGTGTGAAGAATGTGACTACACATTGTTCAGTAAATATTGGCGGTTCCAATACTGGTACTCTTGCCTATATGCCACCAGCAGTATCAGTTCGGGGAAAGAAAGCAACAACGGCTTCCAATATATGGGCTTTTGAAATAACTATGGTGGAGATGAAGATGTTATGGATGCGATAAAAAAGAATCGTTTGCACCCGAATCGTTAAACAAGTTGCAGAAACCGGTAAAAAATGTCGTCCTCAGGTGTTTGAAATTTAGTCGAGAAAAACGTCGTACCGTATTTGAACTGGTAGGCGCACTTAAAGAAATCTCGTGATAACACTCTGTAACACTCAATGTTTTAAAATAATAAAATATTATCAGTCAGCAAAGTGGTTTTGTTCTGTGCTTTATCTTAAATTATCTTTGCCATTTTTACTTGTAATAATAATTAAAGTTACATCTCGTGTGTTTCACATGTATATTATACTACTTTATGACATTAAATCTTAAATTTTGAAATCAAAACGAAAACACTAACATCTTTTCCTTCTTCTCATTATCCTTATCACATGTCCGTTGTTTTCTTTTCATCCTTTGTTTAATGAAAAAAAAATTCATACAAAATTCAAACTCATAAAAAATAAGAATTTTCTTACTGTACAATATTTTCAATTTCAAAAGTTATAGCTGGTTGATTTCTAAACATTTCTTTCTATGCAATCATAAGGGAGCAACCATTTGACTTCAAAGGGTGGGGGTATAGTTTTTTTTTGTCGGAGTCAGAATTTTTTTCGCGAACATTTTTTAGTTTTTCGACGCTATCAATCAAATTATTTTTTTTCTTCAAAATTTAACACTATAAGGTATAGAGAAAATCTGGATTCAGAATATTTTTTTGTCGTCTGCTTGACCACTTATTTTTTTTCATCAAATTTGGGATCAGAATATTTTTTTATGAAAAAAACCTACCCCCCCCTTTTGAAGTTAAATGGTCTTTCCCTAAATCGTTTTGTTAGTGAAGAAAAGCAGCAACAAAATTTGACAGAAATTACACTTCATCAATTGTGTGTATCTAAAGCATTATTCTTAAATTACCTTCATTAGGAACGTTCATACCACGAGTGAAAATGGAGGGTTCACAATCACTTACACACGTGGAGAGCTATATGATCAAATGGGTTAAAAAGAAAAATAAACGAACCGACAATACAAAAAGTCACATAGTTTAAACTTACCAAGATGAAACATTCATTTGTTTTTCTGAGGAGAAACAGTCAAATATACTGTCCCTCGACCAACCCATTACGTAGAACCTCTTTCCACCACTGTATAATTTAACAACACGTTCTGAATATCATTAAATGGCTAATTTCTAAGTTTATTCTTGAAATGAAAATGAATTAAATAAACTATATTTGTACATAAACGTTAACATATTGGCAGTTTTAAGAAGATATGTTTGTAGTTTCACCCAAAAGGTAGAAAATGTATTTAATCTTCGAAAAAACATACAGTAAAATTAAGTTTATATCTGCAGTTAGTAACATTTATATTCAATTTTGAATCATATTAAAATTTCTCTCCTCCTTTTCAATTTATATCGCAAGAAAACAAAAAAAATCGTGAAATCATGTGCCGAGCGGTACGTTTTCGTTAAGTTCTGTGCAATATTCATAAAAAATAATAAAACTTACAATGTCGATTCTTGTCGAAATGTCGTCCCAAAATAAATGGGACTACTCTCCACCTCTCATCTCCCGCAGTCCATGGTATATCATTTAGAAATCTATCAGTCTGAGAGCTGTAAGATTGTTTCCAATTGTTTTCAGTTAAATGCTTCTTCCCTTTTAATTGTTTTAATTTAGGTTCATGTTCTAATTCAAGCTGTTTTAATTTGATAGCATCTACATTTTCGACTTCGAGTTCAAGAGCCTGTTCAAAAATTTCTGATTCAACTAAATTGTCTATTACCCAAATTTTAATTTGTTTTCTCAAAGATACTTTAAAATCTATTTGTAGATGTTTAGCAAGCAACACTAAATCTTCTTTCTTTTAGTATCAAACCCTTCCAGGTCAGGCGTTTTTTAAAATGTACTAGCAAAAATTGCCATTTTGTTGGCTAATTTTAATACTGAACAAAATTTAATCTTATATTCAAGGTCTCACAGACCTTCATTTCTGTTACGGCCAGAAATCACCTTTAAATTGAAGCCAACAATAGAAAAAAATCAATAATAAAATTTAACAAGATTTATTATACAATTTTACAAGAAATTACACAAATATAATTTCAACTTAACTGTTAAAAATATGTGTCCGATCCTTTGTCTTTTCTTCATCCAGAATTCTTCTCTTAATTGTAACGGAATATGTCCAATAAGTTCACAATCAAGTATGATTGATTGTTGGTTGCTTAACGTCCAGTGGCAAATATTTCATGCATATTCAGGACGAGAACAAATTAACAATAAATACAATAGGTAGGTTCTGTAATAGAGGCGTCCGGGATTCGGGTCGGAGAAATTTGGACTGCCACGGAAAATGAGGGTATATTGGATAGGGACAGAAAATTAGCCTTGCAACAGGTCACCTACGGACCCCTCAAAGAGTTGTTGCAAGGGTTCTTAACGTGCAAAGAGCGTGGCACTCTCTTTACACGAGGCATCGGATTTAACGTCCCCATTCTGACCGGACGTGGCTGCAAATTTGTACATCCCGCACAGCCAAACGGACGCCCCACTTTAGCAAGGGTTTTACTGCCGGTCGGAGGAAGACCAATGAGGACCATACTTCTATTCCCCAGTCACCCTTGGGGATCGATCTTGTAAGAAATATTTGCTCTACAACCTCCATGAATATATATATATCCAAAGCAGATCTACAAAATGCAGTCCATGACTATCTTGAAAGGACAATCGTTGAGTATTAGATAGACAATGCCCTAATAGTAAGTTTAAAAATGGATTACAAAAATAGATATTATGTGATTCAATGAGACAAGGCCTGCCATCAAGTTATTAATTCAATAAATATTGATCTAGAAATTTTTATTCACCTCATAGTATATAGACAATATCATATGGCTTTTTCAATATCACATCCGTATTAACCCGAGACACCAATATAATCCCAAGAGCTCTGCTCGAGGGATTATATTGGTTGAGGGTTGATACGGTGTGTGATATTGAAAAATCCATATCATATACACTTTATTATATACATATACCTCACGTAGATGTTTTTATGTGACATGACGTCATACAGGTAAGGAGGTTTGAAATGACGTCATACAGATAAGGGGTTTGATAAAGCCTTTGCAACAGTGACTGCAATCGATGACGTGACGTCAATCAGATTAAAGGTGTGAAAAAGCCTTCGCAACCGTGCTGATATCGATATCATCACGGGTGGCTGATACAGCACGCTTGCAAATGATTGTATAACACATACAATGTATCTGTAATTACTACTAAGTATATAATAAAGATCTTTACAATCACGCAAATTTTATAATAAAAGTCACAAGGCAGGTGCATAGCAATAACTGCTGACCATTTCATCGCAAACATTCTTATTGTGATTTTTGTGACGAAGAACTGCAATAAAAGTGCAATTCCTTTGCTTTGCTTTTTGTGTTTTAGCTGCGCATATGCTGATTTTGTGTCATGGATGGATAACCCATATCCTTTGATTTTCTATTAATAAGGTGTAACGATAATTATGTGATCGTTTATCTTAATTAGATCTGTAAATGGTGTTCACAGACTGTGAAGTCTTCTTACAATTTATTCGTGGTACTTAATAATTAGTTGCTAAAATCTGCTCCTCACTAAAGCATTTTGTACATAGCAGAAGGTAAATATCATTGCACCATTTTAGTACATGGACAAGTGTATACGTTCCGAAGAGTAACCATTATAAAATAAAGCAATCAGATATTCCTACATTACAGAAGCATGATATTTCTACTACAATTCCAATAAGTAAACAGGACGATTTGTCCTTTCGATAGGAAAAGGAGCTTTAAGAAGAGTCTGTTAAGGAACATGGGTAGGCTCGGAAGTTGCATTTAAGGCAATTGGTTGCAAAAGAGGGAAACATAAAATCAAGGGTATTGTTGACGTAGAAATATCAATGCATGAGCTAATAAGACACCGGAACATTGATGGCAGTGTCCTTTGAAACTCACAAGTCGAAAATAAACTGACAATGCCATGCATAAATAAGAAAAAAAAAAGACCAACAGTCAAACAATAGTATACAAAACACAACATAGAAAATTAAAGACTGTTCCATGCTGTTTGCTATTTACATTTACATTCAATGGTGAGGCTAATTATCCACAGGGATATCAATTCAAGTGTGAAGAATGTGACTACACATTGTTCAGTAAATATTGGCGGTCCCAAAACTGGTACTCTTGCCTATATGCCACCAGCAGTATCAGTTCGGGGAAAGAAAGCAACAACGGCTTCCAATATATGGGCTTTTGAAATAACTATGGTGGAGATGAAAATGTTATGGATGCGATAAAAAAGAATCGTTTGCACCCGAATCGTTAAACAAGTTGCAGAAACCGGTAAAAAATGTCGTCCTTAGGTGTTTGAAATTTAGTCGAGAAAAACATCGTACCGTATTTGAACTGGTAGGCGCACTTAAAGAAATCTCGTGATAACACTGTAACACTCAATGTTTAAAAATAATAAAATATTATCAGTCAGCAAAGTGGTTTTGTTCTGTGCTTTATCTTAAATTATCTTTGCCATTTTTACTTGTAATAATAATTAAAGTTACATCTCGTGTGTTTCACATGTATATTATACTACTTTATGACATTAAATCTTAAATTTTGAAATCAAAACGAAAACACTAACATCTTTTCCTTCTTCTCATTATCCTTATCACATGTCCGTTGTTTTCTTTTCATCCTTTGTTTAATGAAAAAAAAAATTCATACAAAATTCAAACTCATAAAAAAATAAGAATGTTCTTACTGTACAATATTTTCAATTTCAAAAGTTATAGCTGGTTGATTTCTAAACATTTCTTTCTATGCAATCATAAGGGAGCAACCATTTGACTTCAAAGGGTGGGGGTATAGTTTTTTTGTCCGAGTCAGAATTTTTTTCGCGAACATTTTTTAGTTTTTCGACGCTATCAATCAAATTATTTTTTTTCTTCAAAATTTAACACTATAAGGTATGGAGAAAATCTGGATTCAGAATATTTTTTTGTCGTCTGCTTGACCACTTATTTTTTTTCATCAAATTTGGGATCAGAATATTTTTTTTATGAAAATGAATTAAATAAACTAGATTTGTACATAAACGTTAACATATTGGCAGTTTTAAGAAGATATGTTTGTAGTTTCACCCAAAAGGTAGAAAATGTATTTAATCTTCGAAAAAACATACAGTAAAATTAAGTTTATATCTGCAGTTAGTAACATTTATATTCAATTTTGAATCATATTAAAATTTCTCTCCTCCTTTTCAATTTATATCGCAAGAAAACAAAACAAAATCGTGAAATCATGTGCCGAGCGGTACGTTTTCGTTAAGTTCTGTGCAATATTCATAAAAAATAATTACAATGTCGACTCTTGTCGAAATGTCGTCCCATAATAAATGGGACTACTCTCCACCTCTCATCTCCCGCAGTCCATGGTATATCATTTAGAAATCTATCAGTCTGAGAGCGGTAAGGTTGTTTCCAATTGTTTTCAGTTAAATGCTTCTTCCCTTTTAATTGTTTTAATTTAGGTTCATGTTCTAATTCAAGCTGTTTTAATTTGATAGCATCTACATTTTCGACTTCGAGTTCAAGAGCCTGTTCACCAAAAATTTCTGATTCAAATAAATTGTCTATTACCCAAAATTTTATAATTTGTTTTCTCATAGATACTTTAAAATCTATTTGTAGATGTTAAGCAAGCAACACTAAATCTTCTTTCTTTTAGTCAAACCCTTCCAGGTCAGGCGTTTTTTAAAATGTACTAGCAACAAATGCCATTTTGTTGGCTAATTTTAATACTGAAAAAAATTTAATCTTATATTCAAGGTCTCACAGACCTTCATTTCTGTTACGACCAGAAATCACCTTTAAATTGAAGCCAACAATAGAAACAAATCAATAATAAAATTTAACAAGATTTATTATACAATTTTACAAGAAATTACACAAATAAAATTTCAACTTAACTGTTAAAAATATGTGTCCGATCCTTTGTCTTTTCTTCATCCAGAATTCTTCTCTTAATTGTAACCGAATATGTCTAATAAGTCCACAATCAAGTATGATTGATTGTTGGTTGCTTAACGTCCAGTGGCAAATATTTCATGCATATTCAGGACGAGAACAAATTAACAATAAATACAATAGGTAGGTTCTGTAATAGAGGCGTCCGGGATTAGGGTCGGAGAAATTTGGACTGCCACGGAAAATGAGGGTATATTGGATAGGGACAGAAATTTAGCCTTGCAACAGGTCACCTACGGACCCCTCAAAGAGTTGTTGCAAGGGTTCTTAACGTGCAAAGAGGGTGGCACTCTCTTTACACGAGGCATCGGATTTAACGTCCCCATTCTGACCGGACGTGGCTGCAAATTTGTACATCCTGCACAGCCAAACGGACGCCCCACTTTAGCAAGGGTTTTACTGCCGGTCGGAGGAAGACCAATGGTGACCATACTTCTATTCCCCAGTCACCCTTGGGGGCTAATCAAGTATGATGTAGTTAACGTAATTAAAAGTGTCAATCCAACAACTCAAGAGAACTTCTGACAATACAAGTATATTAATGTTTGTCTATCTAATTTTGGTGTCTGTATATATAGTTGTCACGGAAACTTATAGAACAACGTAGCAGGGAAACTCCTAGAAAACGGTAAAAGGAAACTTCTAGAATACTGTAGAAGTTTAAATTACGCATCGTAGATTATGATCATTCCAGAATTATTATGCAAGTCAAATAGAAAGTTCTTATCATTCCATCAGTATCTATGATTGTTCCATTGATTTCTAAACTACCCAATTATAACAAACAGATGCCAAACAATAACTTGACAACGCTTTTTATCGTTGTTGAGTTGTAGACCTTTAAGTATCGAAAAGTGATACTTATAGTGTTGTCCGTGCAATAAGTTGAAAACACTTTGACGAAATCCTTTCAAATTTAGATGTGTTGTTTCCTGTGAGTAAATGTAGCTCAATTCGATATTCACGATTTTATCTCTTAGAGTTTTGTCTATGCAATAACTTGAAAAAGCTTTGACGAAATATTTTAAAATTTAGATGTGTTGTTTCTTACGACTTAATGAAGGTCAAGTTCGATTTTCACGATTTAAGCTTTTATTGTTGTTGAGTTGTAGACCTTTAAGTGATACTTATATTGATTTTGATCTTTCCATTTCTGAACCAAACAAAAATGTATTTATATTTTTTACTTGTTCCTGTTTCGGGGTCCACATTTTTAAATACTATTTGCATGCAGCAAAATCCGGTTTGATGTCAACCTGACAGCCTCTTGATTTCTTCTTTTTCAACTTATGATTTTTGAATCTTAAAAAAAAATTAATTTAATGCTTAGTGGAGCCAAACGTTTCCAATTCTCTTACAGACATTGTACTCATGCATTAGTCTCATACCCAAATTTAATCATCATAATTGTTTGATTACTGTTTCATTTACTGTTAGGTTAAATAATTTCCAATACATTTGTAAGAGTTGTCTATCATAACCCAGGTCTACTTACTTAATTGAAAATATTTTTCTTATATTTCTTGTTTTTGAACTGATAGAAGGACATATATTTTTGCAGTACTATTACATACACAATACATTTTTAGACATTACATCTTATGTCGAATCTTCACGATCAAGCATTAGTTTCTGAAGAAAAAGTTATTTTCCAAATCTTTTTATAACGTGTGAAAGTATTTTTATCATGACAACATGCATGCTTGTTTTCTTCAATTTTTTAAAGAAGATTTACTTGAATTAATTGATTAATAGAATAATTGATATCTGGTAAACATCAAGTGATTATATTTATCAAAGTTGTGCATATATAGATGCCAGTTTGTTGTGTTTTAAGGTACACATGTTTATGCTATTTATAGATAGGTCGGTTTGATTGGATATATAAAAGTATACGGATAGAATTTCATGCACGAGTGGTTTGATAGTAGTTTAAGTCATTCGAGCCATTGCAGTCAAGTGTGCTAGAGGCTTTTTTCCAAATAAATGATTATTAAAATTGTTTATTTACAGGTTGATTGTCCAAGATGGGTCGCAAATATTAATGTGCTATTTATAGACAGACAATTCTCATTGATATAAAATGAATTACGTGTACTTATTATCTGAATAAAAATGCACTTGACTTTTGCAAGTGGCTACTCCTATGTGAGAGTTTTGTATTATATTGATAAATGTTTTATGTTCGGTTGAGGTTACGAATTAGAAAATTAAAGACATTATATTTATGACATTGATTTTTGCATGCTAGGTGACAAAGTTACTTTTGACAGCTGTTATTTCAACTTGCCAGTGTATGTTCCTGCACCCAAATGTGTAGTGTTTGGCAGTGAAACAGCACATATCAATTTAAAAAAATACATGTTTACCTATCCAAGGATCAGACTCACAACCTACAATATTATAGGCCTTAATTTGGAAAAGGCCTGGTAGTGATTAATGAAAATTGTTTCTAAAATTGCAAAATTTTAAACTCAAATTGAGTATAGATTGGTTACAAAGTTACACCTCAAAACCAAAATACTCTTGGGAATAATACAAAATAATGTCTAAAGTAACATTAACAAAATGAAAATTTAGAATGAAAGCAAAGTATTAAGAATATGCACTTCTTTTCTGTATGCATTTTTGTAATATATTTATACCAGCTTAAAAGTCGGGGACTACAGATTTCTGTATATTTGCAAATGATGAGTGTCAGCATGAAGCAAGTTTATTTCAAAGAATTGATGAAGACTTTGCGGAAATTTTAACAGAACGTAGGGATAATTTAAATATCCCAAATTGCAATTGATTCTGTACAGAATGCACGACAGCTATTTATATCCTAAAGGAAAGAATGGAGAACTTGCTATTATAAAGGTACTACTTGAAAGTCATTACTATTATGGCAAAGGTTGTAATTACACAATAAAATTAGTCAATGTCAAATATAGGTTCCAAAAAATGTCTCTAGTATATACATTAAGAGAACGCTACGTCTTTCTAGTGGCTGTACAAATAGTTAATGAAAAATACAAAAAAGCACCATAGCTAGATAACGTTTCAGAAATGCTGCCTGTTTGATTCACACAAAATCACAATTCAAATATCAAATGTATGGGGATCAAAATCATCTAAAGATAATGTATTCTTTTCATTTATCAAACATATAATTCAAGCTGATTAGAAATAAGTACCAAGAACTAAAGTCCATGCATTTTATTATACTACTCAGATAAAAAAAGCGAATTATTTTTATAATTAAAAAAAAATTGGGACTTTAACGGTGTTTTTGTGGACTTTAGCGGAATTTGTTAATGTGGACTGTAACGGTGTTTTATGTTTTCTTAACCTGATTTTTAGGTTTATAAGACTGTAAAAAATAATTGAAGAAAAAAATCATATGGCGGTGCATTTCTTCTTAAGCTACAGCCATTTGAAAGTACCAAATTCTGATGATTTTCCTATTTTTCATCAATTTTTACACATTTTTGGTCTATTATCATGACAAATATCACAGTTACCCAATTAAACTTTTTTTCATACTTTCAATAAAGATAAATTGGGCCAATCTGAATAAATTTAACTAAAAAAAAACTATAGGTAGGTATTAATATAAGAAAGTTAGATCAAAGAAAATAGCAAGAAGTACTGGTGAATTTGTCGAACAAATTGTATTGTTATTGCAAATAGATTCCCCTAAATCAGTTATGTCAAATATTGACACATAAACGCGTTAAAATTGTTTTTTTTTCGGACTTCATCCATCAACTTTGAAATGAAAGGAAGTCATGGGCCAAGCATTTACCTGAGGTTAATAAAGACAAAAAAGAGGAAGAGAGAAACAGCATCAAATACAGAAAACATTTCTGGGGGGAAGGTGCATCTCACATGGGGTATGGCAAACGTTTTGCCTGCTAATTTTGTCTGCTCAACCTGAGTCTTAGGATGACACGGCAATAAATCTACATTGTGGCTGACTAAAAAGAGAGTTCATCGAAACAGACTAAAATTAGGCACTGATTATTTTAAAGATGAATTGAACATTTCGTGCTGTGAGAATTATACGGTTACATGTCCAATTTCTTCGAAATATGAGTTTCAGGTTTGAAAGAATTGTAAACATAATGATCTATCTCTTATATATTGCATACTATCCTAAGAGCAGCTTAAAACGGTTCTTCCAACAAGATTATTATGGTATATGTCCAATGCCTTGTTTCAGCTTAAATCTTGTACTGATATATGTCCATAGCCAATCATATAGATTGATTGATTGTTGGTTGCTTAACGTCCAGTGGCAAATATTTCAAGCATATTCAGGACGAGAACAAATTAACAATAAATACAATAGGTAGGTTCTGTATGAGGGGCGTCCGGGGTTAAGGTCAGCGAAATTTCGACTGCCACGGGAAATGAGGGTATATTGGATAAGGACAGAAATTTAGCCTTGCAACAGGTCGCCTACGGACCCCTAAACGAGTTGTTGCAAGGGTTCTTAACGTGCAAAGAACGTGGCACTCTCTTTACACGAGGCATCGGATTTAACGTCCCCATTCTGACCGGACGTGGCTGCAAATTTGTACATCCCGCACAGCCAAACGGACGCCCCAATTGGCGAGTTTTACTGCCGGTCGGAGGAATGGTGACCATACTTCTATTCCCCAGTCACCCTGGAGGGGGGGATTCATGCATATGCTTTTACTTTATTTAACCATATATTTGTTGGCAAATGACAAATAAATCCTGGATATTTCTTAATTAAAAGTCACACATGATGGAGATAGGACAGTACAATTCTGAACAGAATCTGACCAAGTGCTCAATATGTGGTCACTAGTCATGACATACAAAATTATTGAAAAGATTGGAATAAAAATACATACGTTATGATGCATCTGTATCTTGTTACAATACTTGATCATACATATTTATGTTGAAGCAAGAAATCCAGAAACAATGTGCTGACATACGTCAAGGGTTTTCCTCAAAATATATGAAATAAAGTTACTGTTCTATTTTCATTTTGAATCAAATAGTAAAAGTTTACTTTTATTTTCAGTATCCAGCTGATTGATCTTTCTGATCTGTCTTGGATACACAGTCTGTCTTATATTGAAATAGAAGACGTCCTATGCTACGTGAACGGACCGTACAAAAGACTATATAATATTAAATATACACCAAGTCTATGGAAAAATCTTAACTTCTTTAGTCCGATTTATGTGCATGAACAGGATCTAGAGTACCAGGACTACACAAGATGACAGTGATCAGGACTTTATTCCTCCAAAAGTTACAAGAACTTCAAAGCAGCTTTCAAGTCCTCCGTCCGTAAACAATTATGTGGCATACCACTCTACTAGATCAAACTAGTAAAAAATGTCTTCATTGCTTTGAAAACTGTGTGAAAATATCACGCAATCATTTTCACATTACATCTAGACAGGATTGATTGATTGGTGGTTGCTTAACGTCCAGTGGCAAATATTTCATGCATATTCAGGACGAGAACAAATTAACAATAAATACAATAGATAGGTTCTGTAATAGTGGCGTCCGGGATTAAGGTTGGAGAAATTTAGACTGCCACGGGAAATGAGGGTATATTGGATAGGGACAGAAATTTAGCCTTGCAACAGGTCACCTACGGACCCCTCAAAGAGTTGTTACAAGGGTTCTTAACGTGCAAAAAGCGTAGCATTCTCTTTAAACGAGGCATCGGATTTAACGTCCCCACAGCCAAACGGACGCCCCAGTTTATCAAGGATTTTACTGCCGGTTGGAGGAAGATCAATGGTGACCATACTTCTATACCCAAGTCACCCTTGGGGGTCATCAAGACAGGAGAGAGACCTGTACGATTCTATTTTCAAGACTTATGAGTCGATTGATAGACGAGGGAATCCGTTCTTTTTTGACTCGCATGTAATGTACTCTTTTCAATGAATTACATTTGAGGAGTCTGTGTAATCGCATAGGTCTCGTGGTCGCATGGCCTTTTCAAAAGAAAACTGGAAAGACATATACGATTATATTTTCAATAAAATTGAGAATGGAAATGGGGAATACGTCAAAGAGACAACAACCCGACCAAAGAGCAGACAGCAGCCGAAGGCCACCAATGGGTCTTTGCATTTCACTGAAATGAAAAGTATCTTTATATTTCACTGAAATGTGACAGCACAAATTGATTTTGACACGAGTTCATGGTTACCAGAGAAACTCGCTGAAATCTTGTGACTAATTATAGACATATAATTTTCTCAGTTGAAACTAAAACAATCTGTAATAATTGAAAATATACGTAGGGATGCTTGAAGGTCAAAAGCATAAACAAAATCTATTCGGTATGACCTGAATGTCTGTAACAATACATGGGACGTATCCATAGAAGCACACAATGTTAACTGCTGTACCCCTTTTTTTGACATGTTTACCTATTATGCGTGTTTGTTTTGTTCACACATTGTTATTACATTTGACATTTTGTTTTCTTGACGATTATTTGATCATTATTGATATTTATCAAATAAATTTTAATAACAAAGTTGATGTATATATATTAATTCAAGAAAAATACAAATATATTTTTATTTTAAATATTAAGTGTTTTCGTTTTCAAAGTAAAATGGTCTCAAAACTGAATTGTGACTTTCTGTCCCACATTCCTTTCAAAAGACTAGAAAGAAATAGAAAAGGAATTGTTTAAGTGCAATGAAACAAAAAAAACAACATCAGGGACCTAAGATACAGCCATTTATTGAAGAAATGTTGGTAGTAACATGTGTTCTGAACTATATAATATGTTGATGGCATGTTTACGCTGGTGTCCTCATTATATAAACATGCTGTTACAACTTCAGATACATGCAACGACAAAATTATTGACAAAAAGTGAAAGAAGAAAACAATAATACCATCTAAGAGAAGAGGACAAGCAGCACTTTTGCGCATAATGCCAATCTTGTTTGAAACACTGATTGTGATATTTCGTATTTAATGATTTACAGGGTAAATTTCATTAGCGTAAGTGTGTTTTTAAAAGACATACAACGGCATCAATATTTTATAATTACCTGTGTGACGTGTCAGATATCTGAAGTTAGGGAATACCTTTACAATTACCTCACTTGAAATTATCAGGGTTAAATATAGATAGAACCTTTGGTGATAGTTAAGGCGATTCTGACCTCCAGTCATCTATTCACCCTTTATTTAGTTTACCCCAAGGGTAATTGCAGAATATATTAAGCATTCGATAAGCTGATTTATAAACTAATGTTGTTACTACTTTGCGTCCAAGAAGGAACAATTGTAACTGTACTGGAATTTTGTATACTGGAAAGACTATATAACACTATCACCACACTTAAGATCTTTTCTGACAGTCAAAGTGCAGTAGGACTCCTAACACTAAATTGGGCATCAATATCATATAATGATGTGATTCGAGACATCAGAGAACACATCGAGGACCTAAGAACTAAAGGGATGGTAATTTGCAACCTATGGACACCCATACACGCAAATATACAAGGAAACGATGAAGCGGACTTATTGGCAAAGCAAGCTGCAGAAGAAGCAACACAACTCCTGCCAAAAAACAACATAATTACCCTTCAAGACATTAAACAAGGTGCACACAAGAGTGTCATGCTGAAGTGACAAAGACGATGGGAATTAAGCAACACTGGAAGAGACCTTTTTGATATAACACCATACGTTAAAAACATCCCAATCTATGACTACCCAACAAAAAAATTCTTCAGCATCTTCATACAACTAAGAACTGGCTATACCACCCTTAATTACTATAAACAACACACAGGGCAAAATACCACCGAATTATGCAGCTGTGGAACTAAAGAAACACCGCAACACTACCTCACAGAGTGCTCCAACTATGAATCTTACAGAGAAGAAATGTACCACAGAATTACAAAGGAAATAGGAATCCGTAAAATGAATACAGGCACCTATCTTCGCTAGCCAAGGGTTACGATCAACTTCCCTCCTCTCCACCCTTGGCAGATTAAGCCAACATTCAGATAACAATGTTGCGCCATCTATCGGTAGATTAAAGTCACGCCCATTCCGAATACATTATTCTTGACCAATGGTAGCACTTGAACTCTTCAATTTGGAGGTAAAAACACGGTAGCGTCTAGATTCTACACACTTGGTAAAGCAGGAATCGAAAATATACGTTGACATTCATGCATTTGTGCAAGAAACATACACAGGAACTTCTATTAGTTGATTAAAAACATTCAAATTGTCACTAAATATAGTCGTATGTTTAGGGATGTAAAGACTTGTTGCACAATAAGCACGCGCTTTTTGATTGGATGCAGCGAGTTTCGACTGCAACCAATGAAAATCATTACCTTGTGTCTCCAAAATTCTATCTCAATCCGCCAAGGGTGGAGAGGAGGGAAGTGGATCGTAACCCTTGGCTAGCGAAGATGACAGGCACCCTGCTAGGAAGATTAGAACAAGAAAACACAGAAGAATAAAAACGGGAGTTGGATTGATTGATTGATTGATTGTTGGTTGCTTAACGTCCAGTGGCAAATATTTCATGCATATTCAGGACGAGAACAAATTAACAATAAATACAATAGGTAGGTTCTGTAATGTAGGCCATCCGGGAGGAAGGTTGGGGAAATTTAGACTGCCACTGGAAAATGAGGGTAAATTGGATAGGGACAGCAATTTTGCCTTGCAACAGGTCACCTACGGACCCCTCAAAGAGTTGTTGCAAGGGTTCTTAACGTGCAGAGAGCGTGGCATTCTCTCTACACGAGGCATCGGATTTAACGTCCCCATTCTGACCGGACGTGGCTGCGTACTTGTACATCCCGCACAGCCAAACGGACGCCCCACTTTAGCGAGGGTTTTACCGCCGGTCGGAGGAAGACCAATGGTGACCATATTTCTATTCCCCAGTCACCCTTGGGGGCGGGAGTTGGAAATCATTTCGGTCTTTATTGCAAAAACAGGACGTTTTGACTTACCAGAACATCCGCAATCTCAATCGTAACAGCAAAAACAAAATTAAAGTACATGGAGGAAGATTCACATAGGGCGTAATATACACCAATGAGAACAGTTGTGCCATAAGGCCATACGATTGAGGATTGAGAACTGCCTGTAAAACATTCACACATTACGGACCCTATAAATACATGCACATGTACAACATTGAAAAAACATTTCGTAAAGTTAATTTACGATATATATTATCATGAGTATTAGTGGGTCATAATGGACCAACATTGTTTTTTATGATAATCAATAATTTTTAATTGCTGTTAAGTGTGAACCAAGGCTCCGTATTGAAGGCCGTACTTTGACTTATAACTTTTTATACATTGTGACTTGGATGGAGAGTTGTCTCATTGGCACTCATACCACATCTTATTTATATGGCTGAAGGAAAATGTGAGAATTCTGCTTTGAACCATATTTTACGGTTTTCCTTCGAGGACCCATTGCAGCCAATTGAAACTAATTTTAAACCATATGATGATATTTTCTTTTTCGTAATAACGAGTTCTGGCGCATGCCATTATGTACGTGGTCTGATGACGTTTCATATGTCAACTTTTCACATTCAAGGCATTTGCCAAATAGTGCATACGCTGCTCATATTTAAATGTCTCATGTATTTCGAATAAATAACTGCAGGACGATAAAGTTATTTATGTTAAAAACACTGCAGTTGGTACAGTTGATAAAAACGAGATATAATAAAAGGGGATATATCAATTAATCATTAAAGCCTCTACTTGTAAATGCGTATCTGTTACTTCTACTATCTCCAAGCCTTTGTCCAGTGAAAACTGCAGGCCCTTCTGGAACCAATCTTCTAGGTTACAATATCAAGGAATGCGTGAGCAGTAATCAGTTGATGACGAGGGCTGCCCATTCTTGCTTCGCCCGATAAGAGCTATTATTTTTTTTATCAAATGTAAATTGATTGATAGGTGTTAAGCGCAACTTTCAGCACTATTGTGTTATTTCATGACGGTCAGTTTTTATGGGTGGAGGTAGCTGACAATCCTAGTCAATTACGATAGGAGTCGAGCGCACAGAAAAAGTAGCTGGACTAATAAAACCACACGGCCATTATGTAAGGGACATATTTATAATTTAAATTTAAATACCCCCAAGGTGACTAAAAAAGATTGTTCTTATTAAACTTTTTTACCTTGCTAACTAACATTTAGCCGTATGATATTTTTTTCATGTCCAAATGATATCCGTATTTCATGTGAAAGGAATGTAGATGGATATGAACTGTTTAAAACACTTATGTTAATGAATTATGCAGATCCTTTAACGTAATTTTAATTGATAACAATTACAGATGATTGCCTGATTTTTGTTCTTGTCCTAAATAACATGATAATGGATTGCCATATTTATCATTTAAATCTGTTGCTGTTGAAAGATGTTAACACATTTGTAAAAAGAAAAAGAGAATTGAGGAATTTGTTTCAGCAAGTTTTGACAATGATGATGAAATGTCTGATTCATACCGATGATACAAAAGACGTATTCCCCCCAAGGGTGACTGGGGAATAGAAGTATGGTCACCATTGGTCTTCCTCCGACCGGCAGTAAAACCCGTGCTAAAGTGGGGCGTCCGTTTGGCTGTGCGGGATGTACAAATTTGCAGCCACGTCCGGTCAGAATGGGGACGTTAAATCCGATGCCTCGTGTAAAGAGAGTGCCACGCTCTTTGCACGTTAAGAACCCTTGCAACAACTCTTTGGGTGGTCCGTAGGTGACCTGTTGCAAGGCTAAATTTCTGTCCCTATCCAATATATCCTCATTTCCCGTGGCAGTCTAAATTTCTCTGACCATAATCCCTTAATCTATTACAGGACCTACCTATTGTATTTATTGTGAACTTGTTCTCGTCCTGAATATGCATGAAATATTTGCCACTGGACGTTAAGCAACCAACAATCAATCAATCAAAAGACGTATTTATCAGAACATGATGAATTCCTTTGAGTCCTATTGTAAGGGAAAAAAAGTATTACGACATGACATAAGGATAACATCAGAGAAAAGTTGGACGTTCGTTTAGCTGTGCGGGATGTACAAGAACGCTGTCACGTCCGGTCAGTATGAAAAAAAAAAAAAACAATATTTTGTCTAATTGTTGCATGATTTTAATTTATACTCTCAGTATTTTTGCGATGTTGTGATCATTCCCTACAGGTCTAAGACTCCTAGCAAGGGATAAAGACATAATAGGTGGTTTATTTTCATGACCTATTTTGGTTCATGTTTTGAGTGTGTGTGTAATGCAACATATATTTAAAGCATGGACTTCCGTAAACATCAATAAATTTTATGACGATTTCAGGTATGCTGTAATTATCCCCATCTATTCTCGTAACAACACGAACACTACAATATAGACTGCCAGAATTCATCGGGATTCCTTTTTAAATACAGACCGCCAGAATTCATTGCGTTTCCAGTCTCTCGGTAGATTTAGTAACAAATAAATTACTCGATCTGAGATTGATTTTGTTTGGCAAGGATTATCCATTGTCAGACGGAGTAATTGTAATACCCCTTTCTCGTCCAAAATTTACTTTTAAATGTGTAAACGTGAGTTTATATCCCAGTTCCTTTGTTCTACCAGGGGGTGATCTGGGCCGGATCACCCTTGCTTGCGTTTCTTTGTTCTGCATGCTTTCTTTTGATCTGTAACATTTTGGCGGGAATGTCAAATCCATAATAAAATTTAGAAATATTTAAACGGAAAAGACTAACTATCAAAATTTATGTAGGAAAATCCAGTGTATATGCTGGGAATCGAACTCAAGACCTTTAGCACATAGACCCACGTGACGATTCATACCCCTTCACCAGGACGACTGAATGTAAACTCAGTTAAGTTAGCATATTTAAACATTGTGTCCGGGGCTCATAAAGGGTATATAACGTTTACTAATATAAGTATATTATAATGATTGTGGCGTTCTAAAAGTAGATGTTATGACGCGTAAATGGTTTTTATATAATCTAGAACACCTGGGATGTAAAATAGTTATCCCATTCGGACTTGGTGTGTCAGTGTAAGATCACCCTCCGCCTCATGGGATAACTATTACATACATGTGCCTTTTCCCACAGAATTCATGTTAATGCAGGAAAACGTCACACAGTTGAATTGAAAATAAATATGTCGTTGCAAGTACGACTAGTTGTAATAGTATTGGGTCAAGTTGATTCATTACCAGTGGTGGCTATTACATTCACAATAAGAACTTTCATGTTCGAATTATTTATAAGTAATAATACTTGTTAACGTATAATATATTATATATTATTGATTAGTGGTGTTTAAAAACAGTTTGAGCACTGTGGGTGAAACCGGAGCTAGCTATCCTGGTCAGTTTGTATGGTAAAATTCCTTTGTAATTTTCTTCGGTGTTTCTGTGTAATTGGGGATATCATTTTTTTCCTTGCAGTTTTGGAAAAGTAATTCATTTAAATCTTTCTAAATTAAGTCCTGAGAATATAAACAATCTAAACCAATGAAGTATACAACCAGAATTATCGAAAAAAATCTAAAAAATGACAATGACCTGAATGATATCATATTGATGACTACACAATAAAAACAGGGTATATGAAAGTGCTCGTTTCTATTATAGTTCGATCCTGAGTCTTTGACTCCTCCTGAAAGTTAGATGTATATTCAAATAAAGTCAAACAAGTTTGCATACTTTTATTATAAACAAAAATCTACATGTGATAGAATTCACTATTACATATTAAATTATAAATGCACCTTATAGAACTCGATAAGGAAAAGTGGGCAAAATTATCTCCCCTTTTATTAAATAATATTGTAATACCTTAATTTCTTACTTAATTAATGTTAATGGATTTAACTGTTTCTATAAAACAGATGGCCTACATAATGGAATTTAGGCAAGGGAAAAACCAGATGTAGAAGATTAACAAATTAAAAGAATTAGCCAAAGTTTCGTATTTTAACAAGCCAAAATCGTAACGTATCAGCCAAACTGCATAGTCGAAGTCTAAAACTGGCTAGGAGGCAAAAAATCTTAATTAATAAGAACCTACCTTGTGAGTCTGTTACAGAAAGATGGCTCTTGGAAGAAAAAGCAATGATTACTGAGCCTTATATACTTATTAAGCTCTAATTATAGAAACCATTTCTTAATTTACCATTTTTCTCCTTAAGTGCCTATCCCATATCACGGGGTACACCCTCACCGTATTGAACAAACTCCTGTGTATCTTCGTACACCTCCTCTTCTTCCTGAACTAATGTCACATCTACATGTTTACTATCCTCATTTAACGGTGAATAAATTTGTCTGTATTTAAATATTTAAAGTTTGTTACCACTTTTGATACCAATGATGGCACTACAAGTATTGCGTGGTGTGCTGTAAAATGGTGAAATGTCACTTGGTGCTCCGTCACTTTGTGCCGTCTTGAATAGCAATTGTTGCACCAAATACACTGAAATTCCCGGATTTTTTTACATGGTGACCATGCCAATGTCTTTGATATTGTCGAAAGACATCAAAAGGACCCCGTCCACACTTTGGTACTGGACAAACATAACCTTTATAGAATACCTGTCTTTCTGTTGCCATACTGTAATATAGTTTCTCTAATTCTTCGTCAATTTATCCCTTTCTGCACCCATTGTATAAAAAAAAAATTAATCAACGTGTGGTTCGTTTGATATCAGTTCTTCATTGGTTAAAATCAGATTATGACGTAGAATTTTCTTGCTTTCCTCTGAATTTCCTATTGTGACGGCATGAAAAAAGGCGACCATGCCTGATGACGTCACATAGAAAGAACACATCTTTACAGATCATTCAAAAAGAAGGAAGAAGTTTGCCTGCATATTGTTTTAAAATCATTAAAGAAACAGATTCCACCACCAAATCTCGTGTAATACGATATTTATCCACTCTCGACAGTTAAATTTTAAATATTTAAAACGCTCGGCGAGCCTCGCGTTTTAAATTTGAAAATTTAACTGTCTCGAGTGGATAAATATCGTATCACACTCTTATTCCCAAGGGTGACTGGGGAATAGAAGTATGGTCACCATTGGTCTTCCTTCGACCGGCAGTAAAACCCTTGCTAAAGTGGGGCGTCCGTTTGGCTGTGCGGGATGTACAAATTTGCAGCCACGTCCGGTCAGAATGGGGACGTTAAATCCGATGCCTCGGGTAAAGAGAGTGCCACGCTCTTTGCACGTTAAGAACCCTTGCAACAACTCTTTGAGGGGTCCGTAGGTGACCTGTTGCAAGGCTAAATTTCTGTCCCTATCCAATATACCCTCATTTCCCGTGGCAATCTAAATTTCTCCGACCTTAATCCCAGACGCCCTTATTACAGAACCTACCTATTGTATTTATTGTTATTTGTTCTCGTCGTGAATATGCATGAAATATTTGCCACTGGACGTTAAGCAACCAACAATCAATCAATCAATCGTATCACACTCGATGCAGTGGTAGAATCTATATATACATTATAAACATTTTCTGCCGATAAATTACCAGTTGATATATAATGTACGCATGTCTATTATAATTATCAACTTTTTTTTAATCTGCATTGTGACGAATAATTACTAAATAATAACAAACATTTACTTTTTTAAAAGGTAGCATATTTTTTTTTTACTTCTGCCGGGAAAACACTGGTTTCATTTAGAAAAAATTTTATCGGATACTTCGAATATTTCATGCATGTTCAGTACGAGAACAAATTAACAATAATTATAATAGGTAGGTTTTGTAATTCAGGCCGTCCAAGATAAGGTCGGGGAAATTTGGACTGCCACGGGAAAATGAGGGTATATTTGAAAGGGACAGAAATTTTGCCTTGCAACATGTCACCTACGGATCCCTCACAGAGTTGTTCCAAGGCTTCTTAACGTGGAGAGAGCTTGGCATTCTCTCTTCGGAATCTGATTTGATTTTTGGTGTTTTAACGCCACTTTTAAACACCGCTTTTGGAATTCTCTCTTAGGGAGGTATCGGATTTAACGTCCATGCGTACTTGATACATCCCGCATAGCCAAACGGACGCCATACTTTGGCAAGGTTTTTACTTTCGGTCGGAAGAAGGGTCCGTAGGTGACCTGTTGCAAGGCTAAATTTCTGTCCCTATCCAATATACCCTCATTTCCCGTGGCAGTCTAAATTTCTCCGACCTTAATCCCTTAATCTATTACAGAACCTACCTATTGTATTTATTGTGAACTTGTTCTCGTCCTGAATATGCATGAAATATTTGCCACTGGACGTTAAGCAACCAACAATCAATCAATCGGTCGGAAGAAGACCTGTAGTGATCCTATTTCCTTTGGAGGGTAATTAGAAAAATAATGTTGAATCTTAAAACAAATATTGAAAAAAGAAAAACAGTTGATTTAAAAAATGAATGTTAAAAAACAAAATATTAAAAAAAATTGAATGTTGAAATCGAGTATTGAATTTAGAAAAAGAATGTTGAATCTTAAAACCAATGTTGAACAGAGAAAAAAGCAATTGAAAAACTAATTTTATAATGTTGAATGTCGAAATCGAATGTTGAAAACGTATGATGAATGTTGAAATCGAATTATGAAAAAAAAAAATGAATGTTTAATGTTGAAAACGAATGTTGAACTAGTATCTCAATTGTTTGTAAAACAATTGAAAGGTCTTTTCCTTTAAAATCTGATATTTGTAAAAGCACTCTACCTTTCGTTGATAGCATTTCACTTTTTGCACTTATTGACCCTATCCACCTAATTTTTCGAGATCTTAAGTATGATATTTGTTATGTAGATGTGATGACCTTTCATTTGATACGCGACAGCACTATATTTCAGAGTGTTTGATGTTTGCACTGATAACCCCATCCAACTCATTTTTGGAGGACAGGAGTATCATATTTGAAATGTACACATTATGACCTTCATTTGATATACAACATCATTTGATATACAACAACCTTACCTTAGAAGACAATTATATAACACCCGGTGTTGAAAAAGGAAGCATTTCTTATGTTCAGCCTTTTCAAAACTAGGGCCAAAAAAAATGACATCATCGACGTAACGCATCCACCTTTCCCACTGATAACGTTTTATAACAATATCCATCAATCTTTTCAAACAACTGGGCGCATTTCACAACCAAAAAGGCATTACTTTAAACTGAAATAACCCTTTATGGCAAGAAAAGGCAGTTATAAGCAGATGCGTTTTGATTGCCAATTAGACAACTATCCACCAAAGTTCAAATGAAGTGGTTGTTTTGTTTATTGCTTAGCTAATCCACAAGTTTCATGTCATACCCGCTTGACCCACATTGACTACATGCATGCATGGGCCATAAAAGAGGGACGATAGATACCAGAGGGACAGTCAATTGTTTTTGTTACAGAGTTCTGCTCATGCAATATTGGAAACAAGTCTGCTCAGTTTATCTCTGTTACGAATAGGTGTATCCCCCTGTGATAAAGTCAGGATGCCGTGCTTTGCTTGTTCACAGAATGTTGATGTATGGTCGAATTTCCCGCAGTGAGCACATGATCTGCTCTGAACATTATAAGTGACCAGATTCAACAATTTGTCATCAACCGTTGACTAGTTGATAACACTATTGTGTATAGAAAACTGGGCCGTAATTATATATTTAATGTCGGCTTCGTATTGTTCTAAATCCGATTTTTTCATTGGGTAAGCTTTCACCATGACGTTTCGGTATATCTTGAAAGCATATTTGAAAGCTCAAATGTAAACCCCCTTGACTGCATACTAATAACCTAGCCAGGTTAATGTCACTTCCTTCAATTATCTGCTTTTTGATTGACGGTGCGATAAAATTTATCTTCGGTAAATCTTCTGCATAATAAACTTTCCTATGTCGATGTAGCGGTAGCAGATGAGTCTGTTTGCTTACTTTTTGATCATCTAATGGCAGTTTCTAATGTATGCGTGGTTGCTTCCTTTTCGGTTACATAACATCAGTTAGCAATATTTGATAGCGTTTCTGTACCTGATGAAAAAAGCTGCGGAAGATTCCCTAAAGAGTACCTCATTTTTTACATTGTGTGTTATCAGGCGTATGCATACGCGTATTAGTATGATTTGATATCTCAGGCTTCCTTGTATATCAAAAATATTTGACCGCATCAACCAAAACTGACCATATTTGCACTTTAATATGAAAATTTATATTACTGCATAATAAATTAGTTTTTGTTAACTCAGGACAAGATTGTATAATACAAATGACAGCACTATTGGAACACAATGACTACAAATCTTTGTCCGCATCAACTTAGAGTGCCAGCATGTCTTCATTTCATTCAATATATTATCTTGTCAATATCTCAGGCTGGCTGGCTTATGAAAAATGTTTGACCACATCAACCAAAACTGACCATAGTTGCACTTTATTTTGAAAATTTATATAGCTGCATTATAAATCTGTATTTTTTGTTTTAACTCGGGACGGATTGTATAATATAAATGACAGCAATATTTTTTACCGACAGGTTGATTGATTGTTGGTTGCTTAACGTACAGTGGCAAATATTTCATGCATATTCAGGACGAGAACAAATAAACAATAAATACAATAGGTAGATTCTGTAATAGGGGCTTCCGAATTAAGGTCGAAAAAATTTAGACTGCCACGGGAAATGAGGGTATATTGGATAGGGACAGAAATTTAGCCTTGCAACAGGTCACCTACGCACCCCTCAAAGAGTTGTTGCAAGGTTTCTTAACGTGCAAAGAGCGTGGCACTCTCTTTACACGAGGCATCGGATTTAACGTCCCCATTCTGACCGGACGTGGCTGCAAATTTGTACATCCCGCACAGCCAAACGGACACCCCACTTTAGCAAGGGTTTTACTGCCGGTCGGAGGAAGACCAATGGTGACCATACTTCTATTCCAAAGTCACCCTTGGGGGTATAGCTGTTGATAAAGTAAACGTGGCTGTATCTGATCGCCTTGTTTATTCATATGTTGCATTGACTGTTGACAAAGTTGAATATTGTTCATGAGGAGGTTTTCCATGTTTACATTTTGATTGTTTACATTCTGTGTCGTTGCGTGCGCAGATGAAGCAGTGGGCGGAAGCTGACAGGCTTTGTGTGAACAGTTTATTGCATTTATGATGTTAGGTTTGAAAAAGCGTTTAAAAAATGTGCAATTCTTCTTTATACTTATTATATTTGTATAAGTTCTCAATAGGAATAGAACTCCTCCCCCATTGAAAGTTTTGTTGAAAATTAAAGAATATGATATATAAAAAAAAATTCAGCAAGCAAATTTGTTAGCAAGGTGTGGCTGTTAATTTTTCAGAAACCTGTCATCATTTGATTATGCAAAAATCATGTTTGTTTCGAAATTCACCTTGGTTGATGACGTCACAAAAACATCACACATATTGCAATTGGTAGAAATATTTCTTAACTCAAACAATTGAACATTTAAACTATGTTTCATAAAATTTTCACAGCATGATCGCATCTTAAAATTATCCGATTTTTAGGGCCAATATCATGATAAGTGAACCAACTTCTTTTTATGCAACCAGTTTACTCCGCTGCCAATACATGTACAGCCAGATAGTAATCCTTATATCTCACATTCTGCGACTTTCCCAAAAATTGTATTTTAAACTATTTTGGAAGTAAAATATAACTGTCTTGTTTGATATAATTATGATGTAAGGTTTAGATCAGGATAACTATCAGACTGATGTTTGGACAAAATGAAATCAATAATATGTTTATGAAATTTAACTCAGAACACAAATCAAACTCACATAAATCAAATAAGTAGAAGAACTTCACCACTTTAGTAATTTCTTGTATTGCCAATGGACATTGATAAACGTGTCCCATGTGTCTGTAGAAGGCCTCTCTTGTAGCATCTGTAACCTCCAAAGTGGCAAATACAGTTGACATGTAATGCCTCATCGGAGTAGAATTAATCCTTCTTGATAATTCCCCCCCTCCAAGGGTGACTGGGGAGTAGAAGTATGGTCACCATTGGTCTTCCTCCGACCGGCAGTAAAACCCTTGCTAAAGTGGGGCGTCCGTTTGGCTGTGCGGGATGTACAAATTTGCAGCCACATCCGGTCAGAATGGGGACGTTAAATCCGATGCCTCGTGTAAAGAGGTTCGACCAAAGTCCGTTTTCAGAGACAAAGAGACTGTGAAATGTCTATCATCTCTTCACGATAAGTATGTTGTTGTTCCTGCGGACAAAGCTTCAATAATATTGTCATTGAATGTAAATCTTACTACTACCAGAAGTATATTCATTTGCTTCTAAAAACTTATAAGGGTTTTTATTTGTGTTAAGATAAACTGCCTCAGCTTATAAATGTCATCCTCTACTGGTAACTGTTGAGGTCGTCTGAAGTGTTTTTGCATTTTTTTGGCAGTTATACTCAGCATCACTAAATATTTCTCCTTTATAATATTCTAATAATGTTTTGAAATCATCAACTTGACTCGTTTCATCTTTCTTAATTTGTAAAATATATTGTCCCTTTAAGTGTGTAAGGACATTCTGTATAAGATGACCAACATTCTGTTTCAGTCCCGACTTCATCCCTCCATCATCTTTTGCTGCCATTGAATTAATTCCATCCAGATAAAACAGGAAAGTTCTCCATTTTAAAAAGATTTAATGCAGATGTTACAATTGTACCCTTTTTTAACAGCCTCTCCTTTCACATAGAAATATAAATTGGCTACATATTTTGTTTAGGTCTGTTTTTTTTTATACCATCTTTCTATAATGAAAACCAAAATCTTTTATATATTGATCACTTGTACAGAATCGTCCGCTCTGGTCATCACAAAAAGAACTTTCTTCCTTATTTTCTTCAGTGTATTTGACGTCTTTAACAGTAACTTTCTGCTGCAAAACATTTTACTTTGTGATTCTTCATATGTTCTTTCACAAAAAACCTTTGAACGTAAATCTCATCCTTGTCAAATGATATGCTTTTGTTTGTGGGATTACCAGAGTGCTAATTTATTCCCAATTCTTTTACAAGACACTGGTAGTAGTACGATTTACATTCAATGACAATATTATTGAAGCTTTGTCCGCAGGAACAACAACATACTTATCGTGAAGAGATGATAGACATTTCACAGTCTCTTTGTCTCTGAAAACGGACTTTGGTCGAACATTCACAGTTTTTCAACTTATGAATGCGACGTTTTATCAAAGACCTGATTGCTTTGACCCATTCTGATGAAGTATCCAGTTCAACTTCTTCTCGTTTAGCCCATACTCTAGCGTACTAGTCCTCAGTGAAATCCATAATTATTTTGAAGTTATGGATCCAATTGATGTGTTGGGGTTCTCTAAACTTAGGACCGTGAAATATCACCTATTTTATAACATGTTTATCTAAAACTTTAAACTCTGACTTAATTCCCTTTTATCCATTTCACTGCTGTTGCCATAACCTGATCTTTGAGTAGAATAAATTTGAGTTTAAAAAAACTGTTTGAATATAAAGTCTTTAAAATGAAATTTGACATAAAGAAAATATGAATTCAACTAACTGCTTACCTTTATTCTTTCTGCTTCATCTTTCGACCAAATTCCGTACTTGTTAGCATTTCTTTTCCATAATACTAAAAAAGTATAAAGAAAAATATAATTAGGTGATATAGTGATCACAGCAAAAGAACAAGACCAAAAGATGTTTTTCACTGTACTCGATAGCGTAATTCTACTCTCATCCAATGAAAAATTCACAGAAATACGCTAGAAATAATTTTAAAACATACAAATGCGAGATTATTAATTCAGTAGTTAATCGTAGATACAAAGTAGCAAAGTTTTTTGAGAGACAAGATCGCAATTACCCCAAGGGTGACTGGGGAATAGAAATATGGTCATCATTGGTCTTCCTCCGACCGGCGGTAAAACCCTCGCTAAAGTGGGGCGTCCGTTTGGCTGTGCGGGATGTACAAATTTGCAGCCACGTCCGTTCAGAATGGGGACGTTAAATCCGATGCCTCGTGTAAAGAGAGTGCCACGCTCTTTGCACGTTAAGAACCCTTGCAACAACTCTTTGAGGGGTCCGTAGGTGACCTGTTGCAAGGCTAAATTTCTGTCCCTATCCAATATACCCTCATTTCCCGTGGCAGTCTAAATTTCTCCGACCTTAATCCCGGAAGCCCCTATTACAGAACCTACCTATTGTATTTATTGTTAACTTGTTCTCGTCCTGAATATGCATGAAATATTTGCCACTGGACGTTAAGCAACAAACAATCAATCAATCAATCAATCAAGATCGCAATTTGTCCATACACATTACTTACGGCATTAATAATCTTCCGATACTTGACGATCATATCGACCCTTAGGGTTTGGAATATGTTTCCAGGACATCCTCGGTAATTCCATATTCTCCATTTGTCATAACCAGTTTTCTGAATTATTAAATTTGTATTAGAAAATAATCTATAGGTTGGACTTTGTAAATACAGCTGTTTCTCAAACCACGCCTCTTTTTGGGAGATATATAATATTGTTAATTTGTTAACGTACTGGTTCCCATTTATGATCTCTGTGTTTCATTTCATAGAGACATCACTTGGGAATGTAACCAGTATAGAAAAACATGGTAGCGCCTAAATTTTAATTCTTAGGAGGTCCAAAAATGGAGGTAAGGGTAGTATAGAATTTTAGTATAAGTTTAAACTCTTAGAAGTTCAGGGCATATAAATGTTGAAAATATGCCGCACAGCAATATATTTTGACCTTTGAATAAAATAGTAGTGCATATAAACTTTCCGTTCTAGGATATTATTTTTCACGAAACTTCATAGTAAAAGTGTCACAGTTTTAGCCGCAAAGGGAGTTCCTATGGGAAATTGCATTGTCTATATTTACAGAATTGCAACCTATATAGGGTTAAAAACTAGAACATACAGAATTTCACAAAATCTTGTTTATCTCAGAGATTTTGAAGAATTTAACTCAATTATGAAGTTTTATAAATATTTCATGAAGATTGAGAAAATCCTGGGCCTAAACTATGATTGATTGATTGATTGTTGGTTGCTTAACGTCCAGTGGCAAATATTTCATGCATATTCAGGACGAGAACAAGTTCACAATAAATACAATAGGTAGGATCTGTAATAGATTAAGGGATTAAGGTCGGAGAAATTTAGACTGCCACGGGAAATGAGGGTATATTGGATAGGAACAGAAATTTAGCCTTGCAACAGGTCACCTACGGACCCCTCAAAGAGTTGTTGCAAGGGTTCTTAACGTGCAAAGAGCGTGGCACTCTCTTTACACGAGGCATCGGATTTAACGTCCCCATTCTGACCGGACGTGGCTGCAAATTTGTACATCCCGCACAGCCAAACGGACGCCCCACTTTAGCACGGGTTTTACTGCCGGTCGGAGGAAGACCAATGGTGACCATACTTCTATTCCCCAGTCACCCTTGGGGGGTCTAAACTATGATGAGTCAGCATAAATTTACAGTTTACAGTATGCATTGTTTACTTAAAGCCCTGAATTAAAAATAAATTCATAATATATGCCTATTTTTAATTTAAATTGTTTAGAAGTGCTTATATTTACTCTTCGCAGTCATTGCAACTCATTGATCCTTCTTAAATATTTTTGGTGGGGTGTTTTGTCCTGTCGATAACCCAAAAGTAAGCCGTAACACATAAATGTGCTTTTTTTGTGACTACGGCATAAAAAGTACAAGCTAGAATTACAAAAAGACCTCAATAAAACTTAAAATAGTGTGTTCTATCCTGAATATGTACCAAATATGTACCAAATATTCCACATTGCTAGAAACAGGGAAAAAAATTAGGAAATGTGAGGCCCCAGGGGCAAAAAACAGAGAAAAATGCCTCCCCCTGGGTCATAAAACAGATAATTTAACTTCTAAATGCTATGATTTTATTATTTTAAAGGTCTTTTGTAAAGAAAACAATAACTGTGCTAGGAAGTTATGCAAAAATAAGATGTAAGCAGTCATTTCTATCAAACTTTTAGTGAATTTATGCACCAGACTGATATCTTCATAAATACAACTTTTGCAAATATGGCTTTGTTTAAACACTTCTAGTTCATATATTAACTAACTTATGTTAGATATATGGTTAGGGATGATACTGTTGTAACATGAATTCTAAACTAACCATTTGAGGCAGAAATTGTGAACTTTCATTGACAAATAGGCATACAGTAAGATGTGGACTGGAGACACAGGCAGGATTGGATACTTTGTATAATCTTGAATGTTGGAATGATTAACTACTAAACATGACATCTAAAGTATTTTAAAATGCTTTCAATTTGTTATCAGAATAGTTTCAAACAGGTTTTAGACAGTTCATGTCAGAAAACATGCACAAAGGGTAAGCTGGCAATAATTAAAGTCTTGTTTTCAAATTCTTTAAAAAATTGAAACAGGGGTAGGGGTATAAAATGTAATGTAAAAAGAAACTTAGAGTATATGCAGTGATTTCTTTAAGGCTATAATTCTGATAAATAAGTATTGTTGTGAGAAAAAGTGTTTTTAGAGAGTTTTTTATTTGAATAAATGTTTGTATAGGTTGCACTTTGTAAATACAGCTGTTTCTCAAACCACGCCTCTTTTGGGGAGATATATAATATTCATAGATATGTTAATTTGTTTACGTACTGGTTCCCATTTATGATCTCTGTGTTTCATTTCATAGAGACATCACTTGGGAATGTAACCAGTATAGAAAAACATGGTAGCGCCTAAATTTTAATTCTTAGGAGGTCCAAAAATGGAGGTAAGGGTAGTATAGAATTTTAGTATAAGTTTAAACTCTTAGAAGTTCAGGGCATATAAATGTTGAAAATATGCCGCACAGCTCTATATTTTGACCTTTGAATAAAATAGTAGTGCATATAAACTTTCCGTTCTAGGATATTATTTTTCACGAAACTTGTCACAGTTTTAGCCGCAAAGGGAGTTCCTATGGGAAATTGCATTGTATATATTTACAGAATTGCAACCTTTAACATTATAAGGAATTATACAGGAATATCGACATGATCAATTTTTGTCGGTAATTTTAATGCGCGATTCTTGTTTTGGAGCAATGGTCGAATTTTAATTTAAAACATTCCCGCAATACTATAATACATATTATTGGCTTTTATATTCAGATGCAGTCATTTCATTTTAGTACAGTATGTAGATGAACTGGTTATTAGTTTTCGTGAGAAAAAATATATATACCATTTTTTTACTTACTTGGAAAATCTAAACCTTCAATCTCTACCCCTCGAAGTGTCAGAAAATTTGTTTACAGACACAAATCTCAAAATATTTGTCTAGTTTCTTATTAAAATGTTATACAAAATACCCCATTTCCCTCCTGTCTCATGTGCTTTTACCATAATATGTTCCCCATGTCTTCAGTCTAACCCCCTCTTCTGAGGAATGGGTCACCGGTGCGGGAGAAGTGGTTTTCCTGCCTTCGATGGGAGAACTTGATGTCATCACAGAGGTGATAAGTTTACTTGTCTTGACTCTTGGCGATTCTCCAATAGCATCCGACATAGTCCCTGGGTTTTGTTTATCCCTCTCGATGTCCGTGTCCTTTATTGTTGACTATGATTTCGAATGCCTCCGTCTTTGGTGTGTCATTAAAACACTTATTTTGCTGGTGGTATATGGACAAATTTCACAGAGGAATTGTTCTTCATCAGACCTTTACTTAACATATGCTAAAGCGTGTTCCTCCAAGTCGTTCTCAAAACGTACTTGATTGGGATCCCGCTAACATGTTTAACCCCGCAACATTCTATATGTATGTGCCTGTCCCAAGTGGTTGTCACATATTTGTTTTTCATTCTTTTTTTTGTACATTAATTAGGCCGTTAGTTTTCTGGTTTGAATTGTTTAACATTTGTCATTTCGGGGCCTTTTATAGCTGACTATGCGGTATGGGCTTTGCTCATTGTTGAAGGCCGTACAGTGACGTATAGTTGTTAATATCTGTGTCATTTGGTCTCTTGTGAAGAGTTGTCTCATTGGCAATCATGACACTTTTTTATATTGCAAACTGGGCATCTCCAGCATGGTGTTTTAGTGTTTGCCATCTGTAATGAAACAGAAAACGTTGTCAATACATCATTTTGAGAATGAAGAGTACCTAAACTAAGATCAGATAAACGGAAAGACAGGACTACTCAATAAGCCCTCCCCCTTGATAAACTGCCCTTAAACAGCAAAAAATCGGTACAGGAATGTACCCGTTTCTTCCTTGATGACATTGTCTTACTTCACTGCCAAGGACAATACAAGGAACACTGTCTGCAGGTACTTGTGTGACATTTCCGTTGTCTTACCATCATATCCTATGACCATTTTATGGTGATACATCTGTTGAAAGAAAAACCAACAGCTCAATAAATGTGTACTAACGAACTCTGAAATACAAATACAATGCATGTAAGTAAGACATGTTATATTAATCTTTTATTAATTTCAAAGATGATAGGGATATAAGGATTAAAAATTAGTAAAACTAGCACCAATTTGCCACCAAAGTGAAAGTTTGCAAGGATGTGTTAAAAGTATACTATATGTGTACTTTTGTCACCAGTTGGATTTGAATCAACATCACCTTAGAGAGAGGTGTACTGCGAGTGTACTATGTAGACTCTGATTTACAATGACATGTTTGCAAGTCAAGTTATATGAAGCATTAATTTCAAAGGTGAGATGAATATAAAAATTCAAAGCTTACCTATATATAGATCAACATAAATCCACACCTACCCTGGCTAGTTGTCATAGACACAGACTTATTTGTAGATCTTGTCTTGCTGCTCATTTTTTGTAATTTAAAGTATCTCGCTGTCTATTATAGTTTTCAAGATAATAGGTAAGAATGGAAAAATTTGTCATTTAAGGCCAATAACTCCTATAAAATATCTCCTGACAGTTTTGACGTAAATACGTAATTGTTACAGCTCAACATTCGGACGATATCAGCCCCTGTCAGATTTTTTTTTTCATAACGGTATTAAAAATAATAATACAAAACTAGCATTTTGCCGCTATGTTCTATTTTATTACATTTTTAACCGGATTTTCGAAGGAATAATCGGTTATTAAAATGTGATATACGGCGGGCGGCTGGGCGGTTCGGGTGGCTGCCAAACAGTGTCAGCACAATAACATGAAAACGCTTCAAAATTTTTTTTTCAAATTTAAATATGTTGTTTCCTGGGACTTAATGAAGGTCTCTTAATTTTCAAGATTTTAGTAAATCTCCTTTGTGAGTTATCGCCATTTTAAATATCCAAAAGTAGATTTTTTCAATATTTTACTGTTGTTATCATGTTATCATTTGTCTTATCTCAGAATAAAAATTGGAGTGACAGATTAATTTGAAAATTATCTATTTCCTAAGTGGTAATGATTATAAGCTATATCATTAGACATTTTGAAGATTATTACATTATTAATTATGTTAGAGTACTATGTTAAACAACCATAGTTCTGTTCAATTAGATATTATAAATATTTCAGCATATGATAATGATTTATTTTCATTATTAATTAGATCTTGGAAATATTTTAGCATATGATAATCATTGGAGTAACAGATTTATTTGAAAATTTTCTGTTTTCTGATAAGATCTGTAGGACTGTATATATATAGTTTGAAACTTACTAGTATTACAGTATAAATGAAGTTTGGAATTTACTTTTCATTATTAGACATTTTGTAGATAATTAAGTGTCCGTTAATCATATATATTCTTACCCCTACCCCCCTTCAATTTGATAATGTGCTTTTATCTTGTAAACGGTTGAGATCCCTACTCCTAAACCATATGTATTCTTGTATGGGACAATAAAACAAATCAAATGAAATATTGGGATAGTCCTCGGTTTCACAGCTAACCTCCTTTTTTTGAAAACTTGTAAATGTGCAAGCTCGCCACCCTGAAACCATATATATTCTTGTATGTTACAAATCAAATGAAATAAAAGGTGAGTCCCCTGGGGTCACCCCCAGCATGTCTGTTTGAGAACTTGTAAACGGTCGAGATCCCCACCCCTAAACCATATATATTTTTGTATGAGACAATAAAAGAAATCAAATGAAATATAGGGGAAGTCCGTTGTGGTTACCCCCCACCTCCTTCTGTTTGAGAAATAGTAAACGGTTAAGATCCCCACCCTTAAACCATATTTATTCTTGTATTTGACAATAAAACAAATAGAATGAAATTGAGGGGATGTCCCCTGGGGTAACCCCCACCCCTTTTTTTTTGAAAATTTGTTAACAGTCAAGATCACCACCCTGAAACCATTTTTCTTCTTGTATATTACAATAAAACAAATCAAATGATATAAAGGTCGAGTCCCCTGGGGTCACCCCCACCTTTTTCCTGTTTAAGAACTTGTAAATAGTTAAGATCCCTCACCTGGAAACCATATATATTCTTGTATGGGACAATAAAACAAATCAAATGTAATATAGGGGAAGTCCATTGGGGTAAATCCCAACCCCTTCTTTTTGAAAACTTATAAACGCTTCAGATCCCCACCCCTAAACCATATATATATTCTTGTATGGGACAATAAAACAAATAAATGAAATTTAACGGAACTCCCCTGGGGTAACCCCCACCCCTTTTTTTTTGTAAACTTGTAAACAGTCTAGATCCCCACCCAGAAACCATATATATTCTTGTATGTTACAATAAAACAAATCAAATGAAATAAAAGTCAAGTCCCCTGGGGTCATCTCCACCTTCTTTCTGTTAAGAACTTGTAAACGATCGAGATCCCCACCCCTTAACCATATATATTCTTGTATGGGACAATAAAACTAATCAAATGAAATATAGGGGAAGCCCATTGGTGTAACCCCTACCCCCCTTTTTTTGATAACTTGTAAACGGTCAAGATTCCCACCCAGAAACCATATATATTCTTGTATGGAACAATATATCAAATCAAATGAAATATAGGGGAAGTCCACGGTGGTAAACACTACCCCCTTCTTTTTGAAAACTTGTAAACGGTTGAGATCCCCACCCCTAAACCATATATATCCTTGTATGGGACAATAAAATAAAGCAAATTAAATTTAGGGGAAGTCCCCTGGGGTAACCCCTACTCTCCTTTTTTTTTTGAAAACTTGTAAACGGTCAAGATCCCCACCGCGAAACCATATATATTCTTGTATTTTACAATAAAGCAAATGAAATGAAATAAAAGGTGAGTTCCTTGGGGTCATTCCCACCTTCTTTCTGTTTAAGAACTTGTAAATGGTCGAGATCCCCGCTCCTAAACCATATATATCCTTTTATGGGACAAAAAAAACCAAATCATATGAAATAAAGGACAGGTCCCCTGGGAAAATTAATCAGTTTGTGTGTGTTATATTTGAACATAAATTAAATATATATATATATATAGGGTTTTTTCAAGTGCTGAATCTGAACTTGTTTTTAATTAGATAATAATCTATTTTTATTATGAGATAAAGTTTTTGACATTGATAGATAAGTTGCAGATCTGTATTATTTTTTTGACACATGAAAGAAACAATATTAGCAACTATTAATTAAATTTGATTATAATATGGAAATAGATATAACATCATATCTTATTTTAGAGAAGTATTTTGCTGGTTTTTTACTGGGTTTATGGAAATAAGTTTGAGTTATTTGTTTTGAAAAGTGATGTTTGTAATTGAAATATATAAAATCATATCTAATTTTAGAGAATTGTTTTGGTGTTTTGTTACTGGTTCATGGAAATAAATTAGAGTTATTGGCGAAATATCATTGGTAAATTGTTTGAAACGTTTTTGGTAGGCTGTGTGTCTGTCTGTCTGTCTTTCTGTCTGTTTGTCCTTCAGTTTGGCAAATCAGTTTGACACACTTTTATGCCTGTAGTTGAGGGGGCATTAAGTTTTACCCTTGTCTGTCTGTAAGTACGTATGCTGTATATCCCAAAATTGGTTTTCGTTCTCTATGGGACAATAAAACAAATCAAATGAAATATATGGGAAGTCCATTGGGGTAACTACCACCCCCCTTCTTTTTGATAACTTGTAAGCGCTTAAGATCCCCACCCTGAAACCATATACCTATGTTCTTGTATGTTACAATATAACAAATCAAATCCATTTTTAATATCCAAAAGTGGAAATTTAAAATATTTATCTCTTGTTATTATTTTATGACTTGTCTTATCTCACAATAAAAATTGGAGTGACAGATTTATTTGAAAATTATCTATATCCTAAGTGGTGATGAGTATAAGCTACATTATTAGACATTTTGAAGATTATTACATTATTAATTATTATTTAGATCTGGGTTATATCTTAGCATATGATAATCATTGGAGTGACAGATTTATTTGAAAAATTTCTGTTTCCTGATAAGATCTGTAGGACTGTATATATAAAGTTTGAAATTTACTAGTAGGACTGTATAAATGAAGTTTGAAATTTACTGTTCATTATTAGACATTTTGTAGATAATTAAGTCTCCCTAAACCATATATATTCTTACCCCCACCCCCTTCAATCTGATAATGTTCTTTTATCTTGTAAACGGTCGAGATCCCTACCCCTAAACCATATATATTCTTGTATGGGACAATAAAACAAATCAAACGAAATATTGGGGGAGTCTCCAGGACAACCCCCACCCCCTTCTTTTTGAAAACTTGTAAACGATCAAGATCCCCACCCTGAAACCATATATATTCTTGTATGGGACAATAAAACAAATCAAATGAAATATAAGGCGAGTTCCCTGGGGTCACCCCCACCACATCCTGTTTGAGAACTTGTAAACGGTCGAGATTCCCACCCCTAAACCGGATATGTTCTTGTATGGGACAATAACACTAATCAAATGAAATATTGGGGAAGTCCATGGGGGTAACCCCCACCCCCTTCTTTTTGATAACTTGTAAACGGTCGAGATCCCCACCCTTGAACCATATATCTTGAATGGGACATTAAAACAAATCAAATGAAATTGAGGGGAAGTACCCTTGGGTAACACCCACCCCTCTTCTTTTTGAAAACTTGTAAATGGTCAAGATCCCCAACCCGAAATCATATATATTCTTGTATGGGACAATAAAACAAATCAAATGAAATATAAGGTGAGTCCCCTTGGGTCACCCCCCCCCCCCCCCTTTTCCGGTTTAAGAACTTGTAAACGGTCGAGCTTTTCATCATTAATAAGATAATACCACATTGAGGTCCAAAGGGTCCTAAATTAAACTTTTGTTTAATTTCATCAAAAATTGAATTCTTTGGTTCTTTTATATGCTGATTCTAATAATGTTTGAGTGTTAAATCATATCTAATTTTAGAGAACTTAGTCATCACTTGTTATTATATTATTGATTATAATTTGAAAAATTGCATCATATCTTATTTTAAAGAACTATTTATCCAGTTTGAGTTATTTCCTTTGCACAGAAAATATTATGGATAAAATTAACCTGTGTTTCATTTCAACATAAATTAAATATATATATAGGGTTCTTTCAAATGCTGAATCTAAACTCTATTTAAATATTAATTGGTCATTTTGACTGTCCTCTAGATGACAATGCACTTTAATCATTGAGACTATGCTCTTAGTCGTTTGACTAGATGGTTAGTCACATTTGACTGAGTAGGGTGGTAATTATGACTATGTTAGGAAGTCAAAATGACTATATGGTATACTCGTTTTGACGAATTGGATTTTTCAATTGACTATGCACATTTGTCAGTTTGACAATTGAATGCAGTCCATATGACTTATTGAAATGGTCGAAAGTGACCATATTGGTTAGTCAACATGATTACTGTGAAAAGTCACGACCAATAGACTGTTAGACTGTTATTTTGATTTGTGTTGTGTTTTTTGTTCTACCATTTTACTTTGTGTGTGATTCTATCCGTTTTGTACTTTTATGTTTCATTTCTTCTGTTATTCTACTTTATGTTGTTTCTCTTCCATATGATTGACAAATACATCTGGAATATAATATCATTAAAAATACCACAGCAGCAATACTAACAATGAAAACAGTATATGACCACAAAGTGCTCAATGTTCAAAACCTTCCTATATCTTAAGTTTCCATGTGTTACCATTACTCAGGGACATATATTGAAGTCTAAAAATCAAATAAAGAAAATATATTTATTATAAACTCATTTCTACATTTCAGTATGTCAGAATTTGAAGTGTTTATTTCAGATATTTTGTCGGTATCAACTCTGCATGTGTCAGTGAAATATTCTCTCTGGCCAAAAATCTCTCAGCTGTGTTCATACAAATAACAATGTCTTCATTTGCTGAAAAATATAATTATATCATTTTAGAAGCTAAAATATAACAATAAATAAGTATATCCGTCATGTTAAAAGTTAAAAGAAAAAACAAATTTTAAAATTTTTGATCTAGTGATTTAGTCACTCATCTTATACCATTATTTTGTAATGTAAGCACCGGGATCTTGACAGCCACCCATCCTATATCACAACATTGTAATGTCTTGACAGCCACCCATCTTATACCACAACATTGTAATGTAAGCACCGGGATCTTGACAGCCACCCGTCTTATACCACAACATTGTGATGTAAGCACCAGGATCTTGACAGCCACCCATCTTATAACACAACATTGTGATGTAAGCACGGGGATCTTGACAGCCACCCATCTTATACCACAACATTGTAATGTAAGCACCGGGATCTTGACAGCCACCCATCGTTTACCAAAACATTGTAATGTAAGCACCAGGCTCTTGACAGCCACCCATCTTATACCACACCATTGTAATGTAAGCACAAGGATCTTGACAGCCACCCATCCTATATCACAGCATTGTAATGTAAGCACCAGGATCTTCAGTGACATCCACCCTGAGCTATTTTTTTAATTTATTGTTGTGAATATCGATTGCAGTGTTTATTTTTAACAGCTTTTGGTCAGGTGAAAAAAAGATATCGCTAAATACACTTTTCAATCGACAATACGCTGTATGTGTATCAAAAATGATATCCCGTATACATATATCCCCCTTTTTATTGTCATTACGTCAACATGTGTCGATATTACATTCATTACACTTCTTTTTCTCAAATTTAATTTTTGTAAGTTTAAATTAAAACAAATATATATGATACTTACTTTAAACAATTGGTTTAATTGACAAAAAAACAGTTTCGTGCCTCCTGGTTTGTTTACATCTACACGATTTAGGGAACAAAGGGAACGCGAAAGAGTGCGCGTGAAAACCGATACTGTACACCACGTGGTGCTGTGACCACTAACATAGTCAAATTGACCGTGCAGGTAGTCACAATGACTTGATGGGTAGTCATACATGCTGTTGACTACCTTTTGGCTAATATTTGACTAACTGAATAGTCATAGTGACTAATTTAAATTTTCAGTGCAGATTGATTGATTGATTGTTGCTTAACGTCCAGTGGCAAATATTTCATGCATATTCAGGACGAGAACAAATTAACAATAAATACAATTGGTAGGTTCTGTGATGGAAGCTTCGGGGACTAAGGTCGGAGAAATTTAGACTGCCACAGGAAATGTGGTTATATTGGATAGGGACAGAAATTTAGCCTTGCAACAGGCCACCTAACGCCCCCTCAAAGAGTTGTTGCAAGGGTTCTTAACGTGCAAAGACCGTGGCACTCTCTTTACACGAGACTTCGGATTTACCGTCCCTTTTCTGACCGGACGTGGCTGCAAATTTGTAAATCCCGCACAGCCAAATGGACGCCCCACTTTGGCGAGGGTTTTACTGCCGGTCGGAGGAAGACCAATGGTGACCATACTTCTATCCCCCAGTCACCCTTGGGGGCAGTCACAAATTTAATATTTTTCTATATTTGAATTCTTGTATTAGTTATACTATATTTTATAAGTAACAATACTTTTTTTTTACCAAAAAATGCTTCCATGCTTCATGCAGAATGTAATATGGTGCTTGCATTTATTTCTTATAATTAAAAAAAAAAACAAAAAAAACACAGCTTTAGTTCTATATATAAAAACTGCATTAACTTCAGCTTTACATGGATTTTGTATGAAATTTCAAAAGAATGGTTCGAGTGTCAAAGCGTTGTTTCTAATTGTAATTTTTAACGGATGGCAAAGCGTGGTCCTAAGCAAAGTTGCCTCATTCTAGAAATGTGCACACGATCAATGCTTTCAAAATAACCTATAAAATTACAAAAAAAAACATTCAGTTCTTTTTATTACATTTTAATGGCATTATTGCTTTGAAAGTACAAGTTATATCAAACTTGTGTGTGTTTTCCTTTCCATTTACAACGTTAGGTTTAAATTGGTCTTCCAGTTTCAAAGAACATTTGTTGAAAAAGTAAACAGCTTTTGACTAGATAATTTAATGTCTTTTAAGGACAATAACTCCTAGGTCAATTGACTATTTTGTCCATGTTTACTTATTTGTAGATCTTACTATGATGATTTTTTATTCCATTAATACTTTCTATCATGATTACATGTACTGCTAAAGGATTTCCACTGCCCTTGTCAGTTAATGTCCTTACACATGTTACAACAACCTTGAATTCATGATTGTCTTGAATTGATGTGGATGGTGGCTATGGTAGTGGAACTTGTTGTTTTTTTAGGATAATGTTCTGGCTCAGCCTGCTGCTGAACTAATGTGGATGGTGGCTGAGGCAGTGGAAATTGTAGTTTATATGACTATGATCTGGCCCAGTGTGCTGCTGCTACTTGCTAGAGCATCACCTTTAAATGAACTGTATTTACCCTTGTCCGTCTGTCCATCCGTATCCGTATGACTAAAAATTGGTTTCTGTTCTCTTACTTTAGTTGGCCCCCAAGGGTGACTGGGGAATAGAAATATGGTAACCATTGGTCTTCCTCCGACCGGCAGTAAAACCCTTGCTAAAGTGGGGCGTCCGTTTGGCTGTGCGGGATGTACAAATTTGCAGCCACGTCCGGTCAGAATGGGGACGTTAAATCCGATGCCTCGTGTAAAGAGAGTGCCACGCTCTTTGCACGTTAAGAACCCTTGCAACAACTCTTTGAGGGGTCCGTAGGTGACCTGTTGCAAGGCTAAATTTCTGTCCCTATCCAATATACCCTCATTTCCCGTGGCAGTCTAAATTTCTCCGACCTTAACCTCGGATGCCCCTATTACAGAACCTACCTATTGTATTTATTGTTAATTTGTTCTCGTCCTGAATATGCATGAAATATTTGCCACTGGACGTTAAGCAACCAACAATCAATCAATCAATCTTACTTTAGTTTGCATCAACCAAATGTTATGAAACCTGCACACATGGCTTATTAGTACAAAACACAGATCAAGTTTCAATTGGTTGGTGTCTCCTTTACCTTTTATGAGTTATACCCCTTTATATCATTATATGGAAGTGTTTTTGTGGCATGGACACTATCTCCATTTTTTTACTTTTTTCTTCTTTAATCTATTAATATTATAACTTACATTATGTAAGTGTTTTTATCCAAGTTACATGACAGGAAACAGCTTTTAATCAATTTAGTACAAGTATTTAATATGCATCATTTATTGATTAGGTTGTGGCTGAGCATACTATTAAGCTGCTGAATGGGGATGAAGATGGTGCAAAAGTCAGAGCTGCAGAGAGAGCCAGTGGACGTAATGCAGAATTATGTCCTGATGCAGTATACAGAATTTATGTGAAAGAGGTATTTACATATTGAGTTAATAATATCTTATAATGACCATAGTGGAAGGTCAATTGCTTTAATTTTACCTCAATGATATAAAGTTATTTATAATTGTGACCACAGATGTCGAAATAATAATGTTTTGAGACAAACATTTCATACGAAATATGGATTTAGCAAAGTACTTTTAACAGCTTATTACTGTGTATGACAAAATGATTATGTTGAAAGTCAAATATATAAATATACAATCAAATTGACTCCTTTAGTGTTCTAGAATTGGCATACTTCTGTCTATCACCCCACTTTAAAGACAGTTGTTTTTTGGACACACTTTCTATGTTTATGATTTAAAAATCTTAATTTAATATCTGAATAATAAATATTGATAAGATTTAAAAAAAAAAAAAATAGAATAGCAAATTCATGGATGCTTCTTAACTATTTTCGATATTTTTTTAAGGTCATATTGATACTTTTCAATTTCACAGTTTTATTCAATTATTATCATGATTATATTACATGTTTTTTATTTTTTGTTTCATCAGATAAAGACATTGGGACAGAAGAGAAAAAAGAAAGATGCTGCCGATGTAGAAGTGAGCAGCATTTTACAGACCAAGTAAGTATTTTAATAGAATGTTATTTTCTCAATGGCATGCCTTTATATGTAATTAAAGCATACATGTGATACATCTTTTTGAAATAAACTTGTCCAGGTTGGGTTTGGTGGTGGTGGCGACCAGTGACTTACTTGTATAACCCTGTAACATTCTATATGTAACTGTCCCATGTCGGGAGCCTGTAGTTCAATGGTTATTTTTATTTGCCTTCTGTTATATGTTTTTTATGTATTCTATTGGCATTAATCAGTCAATCTCTAGCTGACTATATGGTATGGATTTTATTCATTTTTATACGCCCGTCATTTTTTGACGGGACGTATTATGGTATACAAATGTCCGGTGTCCGTCTGTCCGTCTGTCCGGCGTAAACATATCGCACCGTAACTTGAGAATGACTTATCCAAATTTCATGAAACTTAACATAGTTGTTTCTTATGATAGGCAAACGATCTGTATACTTTTTGGTGTAAATAAGATTTAAACTTTTTGAGTTACGGGACTTAGTAACTAAAACAGGTGTGTGTTTTTTTTTCACATGTCGCGCCGTATCTCAAAAACAATTTATGATTATTGCGTAAAACTTTACACTTCTTCTTAGTTATATTAATCTTAAGATCTGTATACTTTTTAGTGATGATTCAAAATTTTATTTTAGAGATATTGAGTATTTTGTTAAAAAAGGGGGAGGGGTTTTTCACATGTCGCGCCGTATCTCAAAAACAGTATGATTATTGCTTAAAACTTTACACACTTCTTAGTTATATTAACCTTAAGATCTGTATACTTTTTGGTGATGATTCAAAATTTTATTTTTGAGTTATTGAGTATTTTGTAAAAAAAGGGGGAGGGGTTTTTCATATGTCGCGCCGTATCTCAAAAACAATTTATGATTATTGCTTAAAATTTTACACACTTCTTAGTTATATTAATCTAAAGATCTGTATACTTGTTGGTGATGATTCAAAATTTTATTTTAGAGATATTGAGTATTTTGTTAAAAAAGGGGGAGGGGTTTTTCACATGTCGCGCCGTATCACAAAAACAGTTTATGATTATTGCTTAAAACTTTACACACTTCTTAGTTATATTAACCTTAAGATTTGTATACTTTTTGGTGATGATTCAAAATTTTATTTTTGAGTTATTGAGTATTTTGTAAAAAAAAAGGGGGAGGGGTTTTTCACATGTCGCGCCGTATCTCAAAAACGATTTATGATTATTGCTTAAAATTTTACACACTTCTTAGTTATATTACGTGACGAATCTCCTCACAAAATAGATTTGCCACACTTACTGATGAATCAGAAATGGAATGCGAAAGTGTTATGCCACCCGAAAGATCACAATCTCAGTGTGATCGCAATAAAAACGCTGGCAAACTCGATAGCATTCGTCCTTCTATTCATAAATTATGACAAGTATCATTCAATGGAATTGCCGAGGTCTTAAAATAAATCTTCTCGAGTTAACACTTCTAGTTCAGTTTTTTTTACCTATTGCATTTTGCCTTCAAGAAACTCATCAAAAAAGAAAGTGACAATGTATCTTTAAAAGGATACAACATCTATAGTACATTTTCTAAGGAAGACGAACGTGCTGCAGGCGGATCAACCATTTGTGTGAAGGACAACGTCGTTCATAGCACAGTCCAACTCACCACAGATCTGCAGGTAGTTGTAATTCGTTTATCATTAGATAAAACAATTACATTATGTTCTATATATATTCCACCTAACTCAAATAAAGATAAAGCTAAACTCAAAAACCTCACTAACCAATTACCTTCACCGTTTATACTTATGTGAGACTTTAATTCCAACAATCCCTTGTGGGGAAGCAAGTATCATAATGCCAAAGGTAAGATCATTGAAGACTTTGTCTCTCAAGAAGGATTATGCATTTTTAATGATGGATCTAATACTTATCTCCACCCTGGAAACGGGTCTTATTCTGCTATGGACATCACTATTTGCGATCCGTCTCATGGAGTGTCCATGATGATCTATGTGGAAGTGATCACTTTCCAATAATACTTGAACATCTTTTTATTTCTGCTCAACAGAGAGTTCCACGTTGGAAATTGGACAAGGCGGACTGGGCCTTGTTTGAGAATCTCTGTCAAGCGGAGCTTCAGTCAAAGATGTTTGAGACTGTTCAAAATCACATTTTAACTTTTAACACAGTTTTAACGTCAATTGCTGACAGAACAATTCCTTAGACCTCGGCAAATCCGAAACATCCTAGCAAACCATGGTTTGATGAGGCTTGTGATCAAGCCATAGATGACCGTAAAAATCTGAAAGACGGTTCAATCAACATCCTACGACGGAAAATTTAAGTAATTTCCGTATTTTTCGCGCTAAAGCACGGCGGACTTGCAGGCAAGCCCGACGGACGTCTTGGAAAACATTTGTCTTGGGGATGACATCTCGCACTCCGATGACAAAAGTATGGAACATGATACAAAAGATAAATGGTAAAAATTCTAAATTTCTCCATTAGGCATTCGTTTAAAACCACATTTAACCACTTTTGATTTAAAATCTGTTGCACAAGTTGAAACTTGCAAATGCCCTCCATGGGAACTTCCAAAATCGAAAATGATATTTGATCTCTGTAAATACAAAAAAACGGAAACAAACCCTCTTTTAATTCAACAACATTTTGCTGAAATTAAGACAAATTATTCAGATTTTTCAACTGTTTATACAGATGGATCGAATGATGGTAACCGAGTTGCATCTGCTGCTGTCTTTGGAGACAGAGCTGCAACTCTCCGTTTGTCATCTGCCGCATCCATATTTACTGCTGAAGCAAAGGCAAATATTTAAGCTTTGAAATTTATTGCTACAAATGAAGAAGTACCCCTATGTATACCTTGGAACTGCAATTATACTATTAAACATGTTTTAATTAATTGTATTGACTTTGCTGATATTCGTAGGAAGCAATTCAATGTCAATAATATTTATGATTTATTTGATAGTGTTCCAATTACAAATATTGTTTCATTCTTAAAAGAAGTTAGAATATATTATAAAATATAAAAATGTTGTATATAATTAAAATGATTTTAATTTTTAACACGTTATCTTAGCGTTGTATTTTATTTGTATATCAACAATTTTGATTTAGACCTGAGTTATAGTATATTGAAGGACCTTTTGTCTGATTTTAAAACTATACTTTAAATTGTTAAATATTTGAATTAGCTCTCGCTGCGATATAGCCTTTTAATGCGGCGTAAGCAAACACCAATCAATCAATCAATCGTAATAAATTTAGATTTAAGACGTCATAACGTCACAATCCCCAAGGGTGACTGGGGAATAGACGAATGATCACCATTGATCTTCCTCCGACCTGCAGTAAAACCCTCGCCAAAGTGGGGCGTCCGTTTGGCTGTGCGGGATTTACAAATTTGCAGCCCCGTCCGGTCAGAATGGGGACGTTAACTCCGATGTCTCGTGTAAAGAGAGTGCCACGCTCTTTCCACGTTAAGAACCCTTGCAACAACTCTTTGAGGGGTCCGTAGGTGGCCTGTTGCAAGGCAAACTTTCTGTCCCTATCCAATATACCCTCATTTTCCCGTGGCAGTCCAAATTTCCCCGACCATCATCCCGGATGGCCTCTTTTACAAGACCTACCTATTGTATTTATTGTTAACTTGTTCTCGTCCTGAACATGCATGAAATATTTGACACTGGACGTTAAGCAACCAACAATCAATCAATCAATCATGACGTCACACATAACAACCATGGATAAAAAGCGATAGACAGCAACCAACAACAACCACTGAATGATAGCTAGGATGGTACATAACAATATGGACATGCACATACATGTATTTATTTTTGTTTTGCCATAAGAATTAACAAACTAGGCGAGAGGTGCTGATATTTACCTTTTATAAAAGTTTTTATAGATGTACTTACTTCTATCTTTCTTTCAGGGGCCAAGATGAAGGAGACAGAAAAGAGGCTTTCCGAAAATGGTTTTCAAATGTAGGTGAACTAAGATCCCTCTTTTCCGATGCTACAGTATTGGCTTTAAGTGCAACTTGTACTATAAGCATTAGGAAAAAAGTCATGAAAATATTGCAGCTAGCGGAGGACACAACAGAAATTAATTTATCACCAAACAAGTCTAATATTTAACTAGTATCTTCCAAAATTAAAAATGAAATTGAAATGGGAATGACATGGTTAGTAGATGCATTAGAGGAAAAAAGACAGTACTTCCCACGTAGACTTTTGTATTATTCGTCGATAAATGACACTTCCAAAATTTATAAATACATTGTAACAGAATTGCCACATTGTGCCAAGTATATTGAGATGTTCCATTCTGAAACTCCAGATGTTAACACAAACATTAAAATTAATGCATTGAAGGAGGAAAGTAGTGTTTTGAGACTTATTTTGTCAACCAGTGCCCTGGGAATGGGTTTAGATGTAAAAAAAGTGTAGTGGAGTGGTATTATTTGGACCTCCAAATAATCTGGTAGATTTGCTGCAAGAAATAGGGCGTGTGGGGAGGGATGGAAATCCATCAGTTGCCATTATCCTATACTATGGATACCACTTGCAGAAGTTGAAACCGGAAGTTAAGTCAATTCCTAAAGATTGTAGGAGAAAGGATCTGATGTGTAATTTCGTCAGAAATTCAGACTTGGATGATTTGATGAAGATAAAAAGCAGGAAACATTCATGCTCTGACTTGTGTGCTAAGTCTTGTAATTGTGAATCCTGTGATATGTTACCTCTTGAGAAGTTATTTCTGTCAGAACAAGTTGTTGAGGAGCTTGAAGATTCTGCTGTATCAGATAGCGATACTGAAGACTACAATTTGTCGGCCTATGAATACATCGAAGATCTTGATATGGCTTTATTAGAAATACAAGATGATTAAAACAGTTGTTATTTATTTATTTAATTTTTCAGTATCTGGTTTCTGTAACTTATTAAACTTTAGACTCTTCAAATTTTTTTGACTTCTAACCCCCTTACAATTGCTGTATTGCCACTTTAGATCTGGGTTCATGTCATGCCTGCAGCTGTCAATGTTACTAAAAAGAAATGTAGCGTTCAAAAACAAATGAGACAGTAACTGAATGACACACATCATAAGATATTTACTAGTTTTCATCTTAAAAATAAGGAGATGCGGTAAGATTGCCAATCAGACAACTACCCTCCAGACTTTTCAATAACTTGATATAAGCAATTGTAGTACAACGAGAAAACCCCATGCCTTTAGTCGGCTACAAAAGGCTCCGATCAGAAAAATATGAAAAAATTCAAAAGAGAAAACCATGTCTGTCATATGTCTGTCAGATATGGTTGCAAATTCGCCTAATCTTGACCTCATTTCATGAAACAAGCACATATTCGGGGTCAATTCTGCATCTCGATTACTATAAACATGATAAACAAACAGGTGTGGAATTATTGTAAGATGTACATGTTACATAAAAAAGAAGATGTGGTATGATAACCAATGAGCATGATTGATTGATTGATTGTTGGTTGCTTAACGTCCAGTGGCAAATATTTCATGCATATTCAGGACGAGAACAAATAAACAATAAATACGATAGGTAGGTTCTGTAATAGGGGCGTCCGGGATTAAGGTCGGAGAAATTTAGACTGCCACGGGAAATGAGGGAATATTGGATAGGGACAGAAATTTAGCTTTGCAACAGGTCACCTACGGACCCCTCAAAGAGTTGTTGCAAGGGTTCTTAACATGCAAAGAGTGTGACACTCTCTTTACACGAGGCATCGGATTTAACGTCCCCATTCTGACCGGACGTGGCTGCAAATTTGTACATCCCGCACAGCCAAACGGACGCCCCCCTTTAGCAAGGGTTTTACTGCCGGTCGGAGGAAGACCAATGGTGACCATACTTCTATTCCCCAGTCACCCTTGGGGGTGCCAATGAGCATGATGAGACAACTCTCCACAAGAGACCAAATGACACAGAAATTAACAACTATAGGTCACTCTACGACCTTCAAACATGAGCAAGCCGATACCGCATAGTCAGCTATAAAAGGCCCTGAAATGACAAATGTAAAACAATTCAAACAAGAAAACTAACGGCCTAATTTATATACAAAAAAGGAACGAAAAAACAAATATGTAACACATAAACAAACGAAAAAGATAGGAAAAAGGTCTGCTATTAACTAAATTGCATGCGAAAGCGTTCTTTAAAAGGTGATCCCCCACAGACTGACAAGTCATAAATCGATTGAGAGAAAACAACTCCGGGTTACAAACCAAAACCGAGGGAAACACATCAACTATAAGAGGAAAACAAAGGAACAACAAGAACACCGAAGTGCAAGAAAAACAAACGTCAACACACATTGAAACGAACTATTTGATAACAACTGCCATGTTCCCGACTTAGTACAGGACATTTCAAGAAAAAATGGTGGAATGAACCTGGTTTAATGGCATGCCAAACCTCCTGCTTTAAGACAATGTTAAAAAATATCGCTACTAAACACTACGTGACAGAAATACAGCTCAAACACACGCAAGAACATTCAATACAATACAATATAAAATCTTTTTATTGTCAATTATGACGACCAATAATTTGAGCAAAACAATTTCATACAAGTGATTACATATTAATTACATTGATTATTACAACATTCATGACAGAAACCCCCCCCCCCTTCCCAAGGGTGACTGGGGAATAGAAGTATGGTCACTATTGGTCTTCCTCCGACCGGCAGTAAAACCCTTGCTTAAGTGGGGCGTCCGTTTGGCTGTGCGGGATGTACAAATTTGCAGGCACGTCCGGTCAGAATGGGGACGTTAAATCCGATGCCTCGTGTAAAGAGAGTGCCACGCTCTTTGCACGTTAAGAACCCTTGCAACAACTCTTTGAGGGGTCCGTAGGTGACCTTTTGCAAGGCTAAATGTCTGTCCCTATCCAATATACGCTCATTTCCCGTGGCAGTCTAAATTTCTTCGACCTTAATCTATTACAGAACCTACCTAATGTATTTATTGTGAACTTGTTCTCGTCCTGAATATGCATGAAATATTTGCCACTGGACGTTAAGCAACTAACAATCAATCAATCATGACAGAGAAACGCACAAACAAATAGCATAATAGTCGACACATCATGCAAACCGCAGAACAACAACTAACATATTCCGTCAACGACAAACACCTCAGGATATTTAAGATAGTGACGCGCTTACGTAACTAACATGCACTCTCGAACTTTATACAATTATTTTTTTCACAATATTCGTCCAAACAATTTTCATGACAATGATGGTATGGAAAGGTAATTTTATAATTAATTCGACTTATAACAGATTATCCAACAGAAACCATAATCCAACAGAAACCATAACAGAAACATAAAAAATAAATCCATGAATGTTGGATGTACAAAACACCGACCCATGCCGCACAGCAATGCAAATTCACATTTAGTATTTATATCGGGAATTTGAGTATGATGGTATTGGAAGGCAATTTTATAATTATTTTGACAAGAAACGATACGACATAACACATTATTCAACCGAAACCATAACAAAAACATCAAAAATAAATACATGAATGTTGGATGTACAACATACCGAGACACAAAAACACTTCATACAAGTAGAACACACCAAATTTGGCACAGTCCCCATGTGTTCGGGTCTGGGAATGTCCCATTCTTTGCTTTAAAGAAGGATCCTAGTTTGGGCCAGTAGGAAAACAAAGCCTGAAATAGATTACGAATCATTAAAGAATGTGAATAAACATGTATTGCAGTTGCAGCTTCTTAATCCTTGGTATATAAACATGGTTTTGTAGTTTGCATTTGGTATATGAACGATCTGGCTATAACATCAATCCACTACATGAATAAACGCCAGGTCAGAAATTAAGCATAAAAAATAACCCAACATTATATTTTTTAGGGCTTTGTGATGCTCGTTTTTGTATGTATTTTTTTTTTTTGTTTGCTTCTGATTGTGCGTCCTTGGTCTTTTGTCATTTTGATCTTCCCAGTTTTTTCTTCATTCACGGATTCCGACATTTTGGAATTCTTACTGTTTCTAATTCGAAAACAAAAATATAAGATTCAATTTATTTGAATCTTACATTTTGTGTACTTTTTGACCAGTTTGTATGGACGGTGTCTACAGTTGTGTCCTCGGAGTCCAAAAACTCTACGACAGAAAATTCCATCACCATCAGAGGAAAAATCGTCTAATTAACATAATAACAAATCATTTCTGTGTTCTCTTATCTATGGTATTCGTTTAATTTACCAACATGAACATTAAAAATGTAACAAACCGAGAAATATTTTAATTCCATTGTCCTTTTCAATCATGATTGCTTTCTGTTTCAAAATTCCTTGGGATACTATTTTATGGATATTTGTCATCAAGTTTATTTTCAAACGTTTCCAACAATATTAATATTGCATAGCTAACTATGTATTCTAAACCAACTGGAAGTTTTGGCCAATTCGAATCTCCCATGTCGAAAATGAACTTAGAAATATAGTCATCTTCAATTCCACTAACCATTACGTGCCTAACAGAGAACACAAATTATATTAATTTATAAAAGTGAAAAAAAATATGAGTGATAACAGTTTCGAATCAAATTATTTGGCTGATTACCGACATGTTTTTACTAGTGATTGATGGCGGCTATCTTTGCTAGTTGCAAGGGGAAGTTGGTGGATCTGTATACCCCTTGGCAAAAAAAAACCCCGTCCTATTGACATTCATTCGTCAGCCTGCCACCTCGAGAACACCTGGAAAATTAATCGAGAATGTGGATTGATACACGGCAAAATGAACTTTGAATTGTCAGGAAGTTAAATGGTCGTTCCCTTAACCTATCTATTTATTATTTGGACATATTTTTTTAAGGTAAATTTTACTGATCAATTTACTTTTGACTGATTTAATACCACTCTTTCTGCTTTTTATTGTTGTCAATAGTGGAACAAAATAATAGAACGTAATACGATTGTTCCACCTCGTCAATCAAAATTACTATTTCCTCATGTGTAAAGTTAGGCTGTCTCTCTTTTTTAATCTTCTCCACTTCTACAACTTATTCTAATGAATACTTACACGCGCAGATGATAGTCTGCAATTCCTGTCACTGTGAAAGAAGAGTGCGCCATATTCCGATGTAAACAAACTACGATTCACACCTCCTGTTTAGAGAGTTCCGTTTTACGATACACTTACGATGATACACAGTGCGTAACTTGCAATCAACTTAGTAGACCTTTACGATGCCTTTGTGTCTAACCTGGTTTCCTATTTGTTGTAGTTTCAGCAATTATCCGTAAGCTTACAATTGATCTTTCTTCTTGTTCACATCAAATTAATTTTGTATATACAATCCTGTAGACTTCTGGTAGATGAACAACTAAACTGTGGAAATGGCAACCATATAGTTTTCTAGTGGTTATTTTCACTGGTGTTCCTATAACAAATTTTGTTAATACTGATGGTGATGATGTCCGTATTGAATCATGTGACTGTAAGTTAATCCCACCTATCTCTATCTTGGTGTAAGTATTGATGGTCTTGTGGTATGTTCTAAGTGTGGAACTGGCATTGTTGAAGTGAAGTGTCTCGCAACGAGGTTAATGCACATTGAAGGAAAATCAATTAATTGTGGCCATAATTTGTATCTGCCAAAAAACGCGCTTGTTGTCACCTATAACTTTTGCTAAAAATATATGCCAATGTTTTTATTGTCAACAAACATACGTGTAAACAGTTTTATTGCAATGTCAAGTTTTGCAGGATGGTGAAAGTAGTCACGTGACCACTAATTTGAAAAGAACATGAGCGATCACAAAAATGAAAAGTACAGGTTGAAGATAACCACGTTCAAAAGCCAACCAAGGACTTCTAGACACTGCTAGGTTCACTTTAAAAGAAAACCGCTGTTACAAGTTCAATATTTACCTTTTTAATGGAAATCGTTTGATTTTTACGAGTAACATGGCATAAAAAGGCACAAAAATACCCTCCCGAAGGCGCTAGTAAAATGATCTACAAATATTTTGATTTGTAACAGCACTTTTTATAAACTACAACATCTGCTGAATCTATACATGTCTGAAATTAAGTACTCATTGATCTTTTTAACCTGCACTTTTCGTATAAAAAGTAGTTGTTGCATTGTTTTTATTTTCAGAGATAAAATACAAACGCACGAAAGACGAAGAAAAGCAAAGACGGAATAGACAGGTCAACAACTCGGAAACAGGGAAGTCGGGAGGCCGCAAACTTCAATTGTTATTATATATATATAATTATTATTACCTTCGATTTTTGTGTCAAAGTCATGTCTATATTCTTTCTTCCAAATTGGATTTTTTCTGAATAAACATGCTTTTAATTTCAGATAATTCAGAAGTTTTAAGACCAATAGAGCCTGTAACAGGACAATCGTCCCAAAGTACAGTCATGTCAGTAAAGGTTAACCATTGGAGCATAGCGGCTACTCTATTTATGATTGGCCTCTACAGAAAACATCAAACCCGGTTTGAAAAACCTTCTGTGAAAAAGAAGGATGCATGGCTTAAAATAAGTAAAGCTATGGCAGAGGAGAATTATATGTTTAATCCAGCACAATGTGAACAAAAATGGAAAAACCTTACAAAGGTATATAGAGACACAGTCGATCACAACAGAAAAACAGGAAATGAACGTAAGGAATGTGCATTTTTGAAGAACTTGAAGAAAGGGTACCGTCCAAATGTAACACCCCTCTACACAATAGGGTCAAATGCAGAATTGTCCCCATCCAGTCAAGCAGACAAAGAAATGAACCAAAAACAAAAAGAAGACAGTGCTGCAGATTTAGAAGTACCAGTTCCCAAAAATAAACTCACTAACGAAGACGTGATGAAAATGGTATCCACAATTAAGGATGATTGATTGATTGATTGTTGGTTGCTTAACGTCCAGTGGCAAATATTTCATGCATATTCAGGACGAGAACAAGTTCACAATAAATACAATAGGTAGGTTCTGTAATAGATTAAGGGATTAAGGTCGGAGAAATTTAGACTGCCACGGGAAATGAGGGTATATTGGATAGGGACAGAAATTTAGCCTTGCAACAGGTCACCTACGGACCCCTCAAAGAGTTGTTGCAAGGGTTCTTAACGTGCAAAGAGCGTGGCACTCTCTTTACACGAGGCATCGGATTTAACGTCCCCATTCTGACCGGACGTGGCTGCAAATTTGTACATCCCGCACAGCCAAACGGACGCCCCACTTTAGCACGGGTTTTACTGCCGTCGGAGGAAGACCAATGGTGACCATACTTCTATTCCCCAGTCACCCTTGGGGACACAATTAAGGATTGCCAACATGAATTAATGGATGTAATAAAGAAACAGCACGATGACAAGATGAAGCCAGAGGGGGGAAAACTTGATTTACTAGAGAAAATGATAAATGCATTTGCAAACACAAACAGTTGAGTTTATTTTCTTTTGAGAAAAACAATATCTTGCCTCTACATATGAACATAATTTCTAGTTTGCTGAATTATGTTTGTTATGCCAATAAGGCATAATTTCTAGTTACCCCCAAGGGTGACTGGGGAATAGAAGTATGGTCACCATTGGTCTTCCTCCGACCGGCAGTAAAACCCTTGCTAAAGTGGGGCGTCCATTTGGCTGTGCGGGATGTACAAATTTGCAGCCACGTCCGGTCAGAATGGGGACGTTAAATCCGATGCCTCGTGTAAAGAGAGTGCCACGCTCTTTGCACGTTAAGAACCCTTGTAACAACTCTTGAGGGGTCCGTAGGTGACCTGTTGCAAGTCTAAATTCCTGTCCCTATCAAATATACGCTCATTTCCCGTGGCAGTCTAAATTTCTCCGACCTTAATCCCGGACGCCTCTATTATAGAACCTACCTATTGTATTTATTGTTAATTTGTTCTCGTCCTGAATATGCATGAAATATTTGCCACTGGACGTTAAGCAACCAACAATCAATCAATCAATCATAATTTCTAGTTCGATGAATTGTGTTTTATTTATTTTAAATGTATAAAAGTTACTATAATAAGAAACATGTAGTTTGTCCGTCCGTCCGTCATTCAGAAACATTTCTTGTGGACACTCTAGAATCAATATTTATCAATGTATTTTGACCAAACTTGATGTAGGGTTATTATTAATCAATATCTGAATTGCTATTGATTTTCAAGGTCGAAGGGTCACCCGTTTGAACTTTCAATTCAAAATCATCTTATATTTCTTTAGGACGCTCTAGAATCAACATTTATCAATGAATTTCGATCAAACTTAAAATATAGTTAGTCTTTATCAATATCTAGAACCCTATTGTTTTTCTAGGTCACAGGTTAAGGTCATCTGGTTAAATTTTCACTCTAATATCACATTACCATTTCTTGTGAACGCTCTAGAATCAACATATATCAATGAATTTTGTTCAAACTTCATTTACTGTTAGTCTTTATCAATCCGGAACTCTATTGAATTTTAAGGTCAAGGTCACCTGGTTAAGTAAAATTCAATATTTCAAGCTCAAGGTTCAAGTTCGAACGAAGGTCATCATCAATGGTCTCGAAGTTATCTACCCACATTCCAAATACCAGGAGCCTATCGCAAGACGAGTTGCCAAATTTGTTGAGCATTATCTAACACCCAAAATTATTTACAGAATGATAAATGAACCTTTTCAAAATGGTGTATAAAACAAAATGGATCAACAAATTTGTAAATATAGCTTGCACGTGCTTTTGCTGTTATGGATGGTAGGTATGAGTCCATCATGCATACTTCAACGTTATAAGTTAATACAGATCTGACTTATGAATCAAATAAGCTTTAATGAAATTATTACAACTTTAAAATCCTCTTAAGATTAGTCCTTTAGTCTATAAGAGCTCGTCAGTCCGCCTTGCAGACGACGACATTGTTTTTTTTTTCTCTAAAATTAAGACCTTTAGAGATGGAACATATCTTGCTGACCGAACCTTAGCGAAGTGCTAACCACTATATGTCCTAGGAGGCATATGATATAGCAGTTTTAGTTTGTCGTTGACCTACTCCTGCTACATTAGCAACAGCAAAATTAATTACTTTCGTACTAGCAACGACCAAATAATTTACTAGAAGAAAACTATTTACTTTAGTACGAAAATTTGCCTGTGTGGCACTGTATGCCGACCATTCTCATGGTCGTGAATCACGTGAGGTACTACGTTTGATTGATTGATTGATTGTTGGTTGCTTAACGTCCAGTGGCAAATATTTCATGCATATTCAGGACGAGAACAAATTAACAATAAATACAATAGGTAGATTCTGTAAGAGGGGCGTCCGGGATTAAGGTCGGAGAAATTTAGACTGCCACGGGAAATGAGGGTATATTGGATAGGGACAGAAATTTAGCCTTGCAACAGGTCACCTACGGACCCCTCAAAGAGTTGTAAGGGTTCTTAACGTGCAAAGAACGTGGCATTCTCTTTACACGATGCATCGGATTTAACGTCCCCATTCTGACCGGACGTGACTGCGAATTTGTACATCCCGCACAGCCAAACGGACCCTCCACTTTAGCGAGGGTTTTACCGCCGGTCGGAGGAAGACCAATGGTGACCATATTTCTATTCCCCAGTCACCCTTGGGGGTTACTACGTTTGAAATTAACAAGCTATCGAAATTAAAACCTATGCATGAATCACTCGCACATTCACGTTAAAATTTTTATAAACTAGTTTGTATTTAGGGGGACCCAATAATATTGCCGATGACGAGGTGTTACTATAGTTACCACGAGCTTTTGCACTTGTGGATGGTAGGTGTGAATCCATCATACATACTTCAACGTTTCAAGTTTAAACAGGTCGGACTATTTTTCAATATTTTTGACAATGATACACATGTTCACATCATTCTAATAATAAAACTATATTGCTATATTATTATCATGCATATTCATGAGTAGCCACCTCCAAATGGTTTTACAGAAATAATGTGGGTATACTCTTCACCATATACATATCTCTGCTTGAAGTATTGTGACGGTGTCGTTAAATTATCGCCAGAGGTTTAACCTTGAAATTAAGAAGTATTACAGCTTTGGGTACTAATAACGACCAAATTATTTTTTTATTTACCTGTGTGACATTACTTAAGACACGAAAACGTAACCCATCTAGATGAGTTACAAATCTTTCCCACTACTCAGAAAGAAGTATTTTATACCAATTAAAGGGCTCACGATGAGCAAAAGTAATTATTTACAATGATGTTAATAATTGTAATAAAGTCACAAATAAGTTTGTCAACTCTAGTTGTGGTAACGTGACGCCTCCTATTCCAAGGATACACTTACCACATGTAGCTGTTTTACACGACATTGTGGTTTCGAAGCGGAGAAAAACAACCGGCAAAATTAAATATAGTATAAAATCTTGTTGAGAATTGATAAGTATTTCCCCCAACACATAGTGTGGTCAATGCCCACCAGAACAGGGAACATATCTTATGATTGAAAGGCCGGTTGGAGGAAGGAGTTGGTTAGAGTAGGTGTAGTAACGGTGTTTCCTACCATTACTAAGAAGCAGGGTGTTGCTCCTATAAGAATGCGTTAGATATGGGGGAAAAGTCTGTTCATCTGGCAGCTGCAATTCTGCTGTTTTAGTCGTTATTCTAGCAATGTAATCCTCAACAGTAGATTACCCCCAAGGGTGACTGGGGAATAGAAGTATGGTCACCATTGGTCTTCCTCCGACCGGCGGTAAAACCCTCGCCAAAGTGGGGCGTCCATTTGGCTATGCGGGATGTACAAATTTGTAGCCACGTCCGGTCAGAATGGGGACGTTAAATCCGATGCCTCGTGTAAAGAGAGTGCCACGCTCTTTGCACGCTAAGAACCCTTGCAACAACTCTTTGAGAGGCCCGTAGGTGACCTGTTGCAAGGCTAAATTTCTGTCCCTATCCAATATACCCTCATTTCCCGTGGCAGTCTAAATTTCTCCGATCTCAATCCCAGACGCATCTACTACAGAACCAACCTATTTATTGTTAATTTGTTCTCGTCCTGAATATGCATGAAATATTTGCCACTGGACGTTACGCAACCAACAATCAATCAATCAATCAACAGTAGATTGGTTCTGAGTTACTGTATACAGTTCAGCAGTCTTTTGCCATTTAGTTCTGGGATCTGGTTGGAATCTTGCTTGAAATGATTCTTTCAATAGATCATAATCTCCTTTAATATCATCATCCAAACTAATGTACCACCTCATTGCACTGTCCTCTAGATATAACGGTAAAGTAGTTCTGGCCTTTGCTTCATTCAGTCGTTTACGAAAAAGGGGCTAAAAATAAGCATTTTTCTAGTTTCCAGACAATAACTTGTGTTCAAGTGTATGGATCTCTCTGAAATTGTACTGCAAGGTACCATATCACAAAAGGAAGGCTGGGATTGATTTTGGGGTTAATTGCCTCAAAATATTAGGAATAAGGGGCAAAAAACAAGCATTTTTCTTGTTTCAGGACAATAACTTGTGTGTTAGTGTATGGATCTTTATGAAATTGTACTAACAGGTTCCATATCTCAAAGGGAAAGCTGGGTTTGAGTTTGGGGGTAATTGCCCTAAACGTTTAGGAATTGGGGGGCAAAAAGGGGCCAAAAAAACAAGCATTTTTACAGTTTCCAGACAATAATTTGTGTTCAAGTGTATGGATCTCTCTGAAATTGTACTGCAAGGTACCATACCACAAAGGGAAGGCTGGAATTGAGTATGGGGGTGATGAATCATAAGAGGGTTCAAAAAATTTGGGGGGGGGGGATTTATTTTTCTTTTGGGTTTTTTTCCCTCTTTTATTTTCCTTTTTAAGTTGGTTATTTTTTATTTATATATAAAAGCTAATAATAATGATATGGTTTGATTCTTGGGGTTATTTGATATGCTGAATCTAACCGTGTATGTATTTAGATTTTGGATATTGGAACATAATAGGTAAATTAAAATTTTTTAAGTTCTTAGACCACATTCATTCTGTGTCAGAAACCTATGCTGTGTCAAATATTTAATCACAATCCAAATTCAGAGCTGTATCAAGCTTGAATGTTGTGTCCATACTTGCCCCAACTGTTCAGGGTTGGACCTCTGCAGTCGTATCAAGCTGCGCCCAGCGGAGCATTTTATTTAATGAAGTTGAAGTCCAATCAACTTGAAACTTAGTACACATGTTCCTTGTTATATGATATTACTACTTTAAATGCCAAATTAAGAGTTTTTACCCAATTTCACGGTCGATTGAACATAGAAAATGATAGTGCGAGTGTGGCATTCGTGCACTATGAATACATTCTTGTTAAAAGGATATTCAAATAAAAAAATAAAGAATTTGAAGACTGATTATCATCCAAGTATGCATGAAAAAACATTAGGATTCAAAATAGCAGATTTAAAATTGCCAAATGTTTTATTCCCATTAGATACAGCTTGAAGAGAAGACTGATATCAAAGACCATTACATGACCTTCTCCCTGAATGACAAAGATCTTCATTTTAAAAATGAATGCTGTGATCATCAACATTTAAGTGGTTGTCCTAAATGTTTGCAGCTGTCAGATTTGCTAGATGAAATAAGGAGAAGGGTTCAATTACTGGAAACTGAAAATATTGAAGATCGGTATGATGAAATATTGTTCAAAACTACCAATGCAATTGACAATATTGTGGAATGGAAAAAACACATTGTCCGATCAAAAAATCAACTACGTGCTAAAAATCATGTCATTTCTTCGCTTGATGAATCCAAAGCAATTGTCATGTTAGATTGGACAATGAAATTTCTGCCCCGAAAATTCAGAGAGGGACAAACAGACTGGTTTGGTATACGTGGGGTCAATTGGCACATTGGTGTATGCTTGATTAATGGTGAAAGTGGTCTTCAAGCAGTGACATATGTTCATCTGTTCCCATGTCCAGTTGTTCAGGATGCCTTTACCACAGCATCAATTTTATGTGATATTGTTTCTGATTTATCAACTGTCAAGCTAGAAATCAAAGATGTTAGCTTTTGGTCAGACAATGCTGGGTGTTATAAAAGCACACTCACACTGGCAATGATCTATGCCAATCTGGGACCTATATTATCATCCTATAATTTCTCAAAAGCCCAGGATGGAAAAGGGGCCTTTGACAGGAAAGCATCTCATATCAAGGCTGAAATTGAAAGATATGTAAATGAAGGACACAATGTGTTGGATGCATATGACATGAAAAAGGTATTCATTTATGTATTTTGCTTTTAAGATATGTATTTGATTAAGATTGTATATGAGGTTAAGTGATATACCAATTTCCAAAAAGACAGCAACTAAACAATACAAAAACTAAAATGTGGAGTTACAACATTAATATCCAGTTTTAAGTCTCATCACAAATTAAAGGTCGTCTGGAACAATATACAAACTAAATCCTTTAATCATCATTACACATAATGTCAGTCAAAACTGCTATAAATTTCACCTCACTTACTGGAAGACCTGTCTGGCAGGCCACCTGATTACCTGCCTGCTGTAGTAATGATCAGTAATACATATGAACTTGAACCTCATTTCAAAGGTCACCTGTCTTCCAGAGGATGGCCTTTATTTATAGGATTGTTTCAATGACTGTATCAATAATCACCTCTAGATCTGCAGACGTTACTTCATGTGAGGTTTATTTTGCTTTATGTCCAATTCATTTAAAAAAAAGGGATAATGAAGATCCAGGTGCAATAGTCTATCTCCTTTTACTTCTATGATGCAAGTTTTTGTCAAAACAAGACTGTTCTATCTCCACATTTCACATAGCTTATTCGCTTAGTTTGACATCGGAAGTTCAGAGACAATAGAGGTCAACAAAAGAGAAAGAGTTATGAAGAGGCTGTCAAGTGTTTTAAATTTAACATTCAATATTGCAAACATTCAACCACCATAATTAATTTGATTAAAAAATGAATTTCTATTTCAGGCAATTGATTCGAGAAACAACAAAAGTTACAAATGTAAAATTGTGGAAATTGATGGAAATGTTCTAAAACTATCTGTCAAAGCAATTCCTTCCATTTCATCATTTAGTAATTTTAATTATTCTCAAAATGGTTTGACAGTTTTGAAAGCATATGGGATTGGAAAAGTAAATTTTTAAGATACTTATACAAGTGTATTTTTATTTACTTGTATAGGTAAATTATTTTAATGGCATAGTAATGTCCCTTAGACATTCAAACTTTTTTACTTATACAAGTAACCCCAAGGGTGACTGGGGAATAGAAGTATGGTCACCATTGGTCTTCCTCCGACCGGCAGTAAAACCCTTGCTAAAGTGGGGCGTCCGTTTGGCTGTGCGGGATGTACAAATTTGCAGCCACGTCCGGTCAGAATGCCTCGTGTAAAGAGAGTGCCAAGCTCTTTGCACGTTAAGAACCCTTGCAACAACTCTTTGAGGGACCGTAGGTGACCTGTTTCAAGGCTAAATTTCTGTCCCTATCCAATATACCCTCATTTCCCGTGGCAGTCTAAATTTCTCCGACCTTAGTCCCTGACTCCTCTATTACAGAACCTACCTATTGTATTTATTGTTAATTTGTTCTCGTCCTGAATATGCATGAAATATTTGCCACTGGACGTTAAGCAACTAACAATCAATCAATAATACTTATACAAGTAAAAAAGGTCATACTATCTTCTTTTCTTGAATTTCTCCAAACTTCTTTGCTCTAATAAACTTTTTAATTGTCTGTCCTTTGCAGATGTCTTTACTAATCATTGAAGTGTAATTTCATGGACAATGAAATTCTCATTTGTCTGTTATCTTCAAAATACTGCTCATTTACAAGCCTCCAGGGTGCAATTTTTGAAGGCCTTGTGCAAATACATAAGATCTTTGCTCAATTAGTTTCTTTGTTGATTTAATGAGATGAAAGGATGAACTCTAATTAAAAATTATGAGCTAACCAGAGAAAAATTGTTTAAGGCCTGTGTTTACATCTTAAAACTTGAGAATTTTAGGGATTGTAAAAAAAAATTACTTGTATAAGTAAATTTGTTTTAGAAAATTAAGGGGAAATTATTCAAACCTTATAAAAATATGATTATAATAAATTTACTTATATAAGTGTATTTTATTTACTTCTTCAAGTAAAAAAAAATAACTTGTACAAGTAGTGCCCCTGACTGACCTGCTTTACCAGACCGAATGTTATTTTACCAGACTATGCATGCCTCAAATTGCTTAACAGATTTATCCTTGCAATACTAGACATTCGGTCTGGAATTCAACCAAATTTTACCAGACTGAACCATTTTATATCAGAAATGTCAGACGATCTGACAACTTTTGCGTAGTCTGATTTGTATCCATAATTATAGTCCCTAAGAAGAATTATTATAAGAGGGTGTTAAAAGGGGGGGGGGGTATTTTTGCACAGAAGGTCACCAAATAAAATTGTGTATTTCGAGAACAGAAATATAATAATAATTGCTTGCACTTTGCAGCGTCTTTTATCTTTTCACCAATTGCAGGAAACACAACGATTAACGAATGCTGCACATGAAATAAAAAATGGCACAACATGTTGCATAAAAATAACCCTTTACCACCCTCTTTTAAGAGATTAAAAAACGGAATTTTAACTGAAATCAACATTGTGACTTAAACAGTGCTTAAACAAAAATGGTCAAAAAAACTTTAGGGTTGAGATGGTGGACCACATTTTTATAGGAATTAATCACTGGCTTTTGAATTTGATGCGACTGTCATACAAATGTGAGGTTTAGCTAGCTATAAAACCAGGTTCAATCCACCATTTTCTACATAAAAAAATGCCTGTACCAAGTCAGGAATATGACAGTTGTTATCCATCCATCAATTTTATTTTACTTACCTGGCATCTAACACACTCGTAAGCATTCCCTCTCTTTGATACCGGTAGCTTTGCATTGAGCATATCTGAAGCCATCTGAAAAGCAGAAGTTACATTAAGCAAAATTCTCTTTTACTACATTAGAAACTTTTAAATATAAACAAATATGCCATATCTAACATTTGCATTATTTGTACTATATACTGGTTCACATAATTGGGTATACTCTGAAACTAAGTCTGATCTCTGAATCTGGGTTTGATCACTGATTGATTTTTTTTATATATATCCCTAACTCTTTTCCACATTTTATTTCACCCCTATCATTCGAGTACTTCTACACTTCTGTTTTCGTTATGGATATTAGCTTAGGCAACAAATGGGAATTAACATCCAAGTCCTTTGCAATATTCCAATTATTATTAACCTTTTTCTCAAAATATTTAAATTAAGAATATCCTCTTCATTCTATTTAAAACTCGTAAAATATAATGGAAATGTTCTCATAAAATGTGTTTTGGAGACTCAATCCACTCAGAATATTTCATGTTTTGTCAAATTTCACTTAGCAAGAACTTATAACACATGAGAGTACTCACCAGGCCAAACATGAATGTACAGCTACCCATATTAGGTGTAATACCACCTTTGATTTTCCCCTATAAGTCTTTTGTCAAATTTGCACTTTTAAAAAAATTGTGCAGAATTTATCTTTGTTTCAAATAAAGAAATACTTGGCATGAGTCAAGTTTTATCCTGTCCAGTACTCTAGAAAAAAATTCACATAACATTTCATTGCATATAAGAAAATAACCATCACTGGATGTTAACCAATCAAATTTTCCACTTTTTTTAACCTGTGTACAAGCTTTAGTAACCATGTAACCTCAAGTTTCCAAAATATTCTATAGAAACCCCAAATAAAAAATAATGGTGCTTTGAAATACCTAAGATATATGTTTTTGACCAAAAATGTTTTACTGCAATGAAATATAGGATTAATTACCTACAACTGTCAAATTCAAAGGCATACTTTTTCTTTCGACCTATTTGCGTATGCAACCGGATGTGACGTACTATTACACCTTAATACAGAACTTGGTGGCATCAATATAGACAGCATCTGCAAAAGTTCTTCAAAACTATTTTTGTTCACCAAGGGTGACTGGGGAATAGAAATATAGTCACTACAGGTCTTCTTCCGACCGGCAGTAGAACCCTTGCCAAAGTGGGGCGTCCGTTTGGTTGTGCGGGATGTACAAGTACGCAGCCACGTCCGGTCAGAATGGGGACGTTAAATCCGATGCCTCGTGTAGAGAGAGAACCACGCTCTCTGCACGCAAAGAACCCTTGCAACAACTCTTTGAGGGGTCCGTAGGTGACCTGTTGCAAGGCAAAATTTCTGTCCCTATCCAATTTACCCTCATTTTCCAGTGACAGTCTAAATTTCCCCCGACCTTCTTCCCTGACGGCCTACATTACAGAACTTACCTATTGTATTTATTGTTAATTTGTTCTCGTCCTGAATATGCATGAAATATTTGCCACTGGACGTTAAGCAACCAACAATCAATCAATCAAAACTATTTCTTGATATAGGATTTTTTTGTTACATAAAGCATCATTAGAGTATAGGCATTATACTTATAATCATCATCATATAATGGTTTTGCCACATTACCTCTTGAGGTATTTTCTGTGCCTGAATTTTCATCGGAATAGTCGGTGGTGGAATGGTCCTTTATAAAACTATCCGATGAGCTGGAATTGAGTTCAGAAAGGGAAGATACATCTTCCTCATCTGTCAAAGAAATTAAACAATATTTACTGTTCCTGTACATGTGGTTCATCAGTTTGACTAAAGTATATCTCTGACCCTTGAATAGCATCGTCTTGGGTTACCTTCTGGCAGTGAGAATTTGCTGTTTTATGAAATTTATCAAGATGCTGATCAGACTGTTTATTAAGAGCGGATAACAACGGTCTTGTTATTCTAGAAGTATTACTTCTGCATTCATGGTGCAATATTTATCTGATGAAACTTTGTGGTACTTGGCAGTTTTTTTGGAAAACCCGTCGTGTATAAACCTTCTGTGCCGCTTTTTCTTTGGTGTGAAGTATCCCATAGGGTCAGAATCGCTGTCCGAATTGACGATTCCATAAATCTTGATCTGTTTTCTGTTCTTCAATATGAACCCCCGGGGGCTCGGTGGCCGAGTGGTCTAAGTAGTTACTATTGTAATCACTAGCGAGTCAACACTGAGGTTGTGTGTTCGAACCCCGCTCATATGGGTGCACTCGACTCCAATTTTTATTGACTAGGGTTGTTAGTTTCCCTATCGTAGGTCGGTGGTTTTCTTTGGGCACTCCGGCTTCCTCCACCAATAACAACTGGCCACCACGAAATTGCCCAAAAGTGGCGTTAAAACACCAACAATCAATCAACCAATCATTCTGAACCTCAACAAGAATGACGACGACTATGTCATACCATAATGCAACTTAAAAAAAATTGTATGCGTTAATATTAAAATGGCAAATAAAAGTGATATTCTACTGTTAGTTCTTGGGATCACCCCAGGTTTTATGGCTTCATCAGCAACTGAAACTGACCGACACAAAATAGCTGAAATATCTGTTACAGTGACGTTTGATCCCTTTAACCAACCAATCAATCAATATTTTTTGGCATCAAACTGAAATTTAAAGCCTACAATTTAGTTTTTATTGTTTAAAAGAATACTAATAATTTTCCATTTTCTGATGGGAAAATTCATATAGTACATGTATGCTAATGGTTATAAATGTGCGTTTTTTCTAATAGAGGATACTTTCTTTTCAAGAAAAATCCTCTGGCTCTTACTTTGTTCAAGGTAATTTGCTTACGACTGATGCCACACTCTACCGTAATTTAGTTCAAAGCCACAGAACAAATGAATGCTCTTACCATATAATAAATATTTTCAGGGGTCATTATTCTTTTAAAAGATGTTGAAATAAACCTACAATTAAATTGTACCAGTGAGTTCACCTACAAAACTATAATAATACACAAATAGACAGTATATATATTAAATACGCCACACGAACTACTTTACACAGCGCTATATAATCGTTTTAAACAACTAACCATATGCTTTCCCGAGAAAAGCTTGTTTCAGATCTGGTATTAGCCGAAGATCAATCTTCTGATCTAGTCTTCATTACAATCTCTCTGCCATTTCTAAATAAAAAAAAATAAAGAAAACAATTAAACAATTCTTAAATGCAATAGAACATACTAGTCACATTGAGGTGGAACGTTGAACAATCTAATGCATTCAGTATTGAACAAGTTGTCCGACAAGTCGGTACACTACAAACTGTATGTAAATGATCTACTTAACGAAATATGTAACACTGGTTTTGGAGGACATATTGGAACAATCAACTGCAGTGCGCTTACTTATGCTAATGATCTTACCATAATTAGTAATTTTCAATTTAAAGCACAAATATTAGTTAACAAAGCAAACGACTACAGTTAAAGAGAGTCATATATAATACAACCTACTGAAAGTGTTGTACTGCCTAATAGCAATATCCATAATGATGTGACACTTCTTATGGATGAAAGGAAAATGTCTACTGTTGATAGAGATCAACCTGTAACACACAATTACTAACAGCGGAGGAAAATATTAAGAAAGCAAGAAGAGCTTTGTACAGTTTAATGGCAAATGGATTCCATGGAGACAATGGACTAGACCCATCTACATCTAATTCCACCTTCGGAACTTATGAAAATATTTGTCTTTCTATAAGAAAATGATTAAAAAACCTTATCTTCACCAATTTCAACTGCTGACCCAGCTATATATTGATCTGGATTACTACCCATAAATGCTGAAATAAAAAAAAAAAAATTTATAACATTACTTGGAAATATATTAGGTTCTGACAAATCAGTCGTTGAATGAAAAAAAAAACAATCGTCAATTAGAAACTAAATCAACAGGTACCTTTGTTTCAAATATCAACTAACCGATCCTGTGGACTTTTTGGATGCTGTATCAACTAAGAAACGTAGAGAAAAGTATGGTCAATAAAATTAAAACATACTGGCATAGAAAGATCTTGGACGAGAAAGAACCAATATACAGATTTGGTCATTGCCATCCGTTGATTTGTATTACCACTTCAGACTCTCGAATTGTACAAAAAATACTGCCGCGAGTGAAAATTGCTACAGGGGGATTTATCCTACAATTACAAAAAGCTAAATACAACTCAAATGTAATGGATCCAACATGATACATCTGAAGCTGTTAGAAAAATCTACATTAGAAGGAATAGTGTTAACGTCTGGTAGAATTTTCTCTGAGAGCCATCGAGTCAATAGCATATGACTTCTAAGACTGATTTGTAACTAAGCCACGCCCCCCTTTTCCCCTTTACAATCATAACCAGAACATGAAACGCATGGTTCTGATTGATTTACATTTAACATCACCTGGCATTGTCACATGCATCATAATATCTCAATAATTTGTCATACTAAATGCATGCAATAACAAAGCAAACTCCATTCGTGACGCCAAAATTAAAGACGAATTGTTTCTCCGATCAGACTCCAAAAAGATACAGATAGAAATTTTTCGTATTACAAAATCAAAAACTCTGTTACCATTCCCCTGTTGGACTTCCCATTTCTAAAAACAGCAATTTCTTCCCATGTTACATTCCATCATTTAAAAGCCAAGATTTTGGAACATGTACATCTCTGGATCCTCCCCCATTTGGGCTTTTTACTTGGTTATAAGTATTGTTAGCATATTCATAATCAAATCAGCCTACTTTAATTGTTCCGACTGCCTTTTTTGCGATTGTATTACCCCGACGTTTTTCACTTGTGTTGCTGTGCATACGACCTTTAAAGTATCTCCTGGCAGCATAAATGTCCCCAATGCTGGTATATACGTATGTTACTGTTCATCTGACATCGCTAAAATTGTCTGGGGAATCGTAAAATAATACAGTAAATTGTTTTGATAGTAGTATTATTAACGGCCACTTGGGAATTTTAAGGAGATTACACCAGAAGCTGGAATACTGATATTAATAGTCAGAGAGGCTCCTGCGCCATAACTATATATGTCAAATTTCAACCAAAATTTTAAAAGATGTCGATAGAAAATAACAAGCATTCTGTGTGTATTGCATGGCAATACATAGTCCCCTACCGGTTCAAAATTCATTGTAATTTAACAAAATTCTACTTTTGATAACCCCCAAGGGTGACTGGGGAATAGAAGTATGGTCACCATTGGTCTTCCTCCGACCGGCAGTAAAACCCTTGCTAAAGTGGGGCGTCCGTTTAGCTGTGCGGGATGTACAAATTTGCAGCCACGTCCGGTCAGAATGGGGACGTTAAATCCGATGCCTCGTGTAAAGAGAGTGCCACGCTCTTTGCACGTTAAGAACCCTCGCAACAACTCTTCGAGGGGTCCGTAGGTGACCTGTTGCAAAGCTAAATTTCTGTCCCTATCCAATATACCCTCATTTCCCGTGGCAGTCTAAATTTCTTCGACCTTAATCCCGGACGCCCCTATTACAGAACCTACCTATTGTAGTTATTGTTAATTTGTTCTCGTCCTGAATATGCATGAAATATTTGCCACTGGACGTTAAGCAACCAACAATCAATCAATCAATCATGACGAAAAAAAGTGTTGAAAACTGATTATTTAAGTGAAGTCCAAGGATCATAACTCTGCACAAATTCAGCAGACCAGAACGAAATTTGAACTTGATCTTTAACTTGTCATGGTGTAAACTATATAACAAATACCAAGTCACTATCTTCATGCATGACGAAAAAAAGTGTTGCAAACTGATTATTTATTATAAGTGAAGTCCAAGGACTATCACTCTGCACAAATCATCAGACCAGAACAAGATTAAGATTCAAACTCGAACTGTAACATGTCATGTTAAAACTATATACCAGTTAGCAAATCAATATCTTCAAGAATGACAAAATAGTGCGGAAAACTGATTAATTTTGTAAATTTTCTATGTCTTTAAATCTAAGACCTTAACTCTGCACAAAATCATCAGACCGATACAAAATTCGAACTTGATCTGTAACTTGTCATTATAAAACAATACACTATATATCCAGTCAATATCTTCAAACATGAAGAAAAAAAGTGGAAAACTGATTTGCCGGACTGACGGATGGACAGAAAGACAGACAGACAGACGGTATGGGACTAAAAAGATATGAAGTAAATGTACACGAGACATAATCGCACACAATACTAAAATATAAAGAAAAAATTATCAATGAACAGGGCTTTTATTCCAGTTCTTTATCTTGACAGTGCAGGGTCTTCAACAATGAACTCATCATTCATACCCTATAACAAGGTCAAGATGGCCCCTAGCGTCGACCAAAGCGGTACTATTGATAAAAAAAAACCAGTTCACCAGCTCCCTACCCGCATCTGAGTGCCAACTTGTGCGATGCTTGTGCATATAAGTCGGCCAGTTCTGATAGGAATTCCCCCCTTTCTGTCCCGTTTTAGCGTAGTAGCGGAAAGCTAACAAAACCTGTGTTTCAGGAGTTAGTGCATGGGACCTATTTGTATTATGTTTTAAATCTGGTTCTTTTGCCAATGTTATTGCATTGATTCTGTGTCTATCCAGGCTATATCTGGTTTCAAAATGATCAAATGATGGAAGTGTTGTTCTAACATTGAAGATTCTTCTTCGTCTTCTAACATTTTCGGCATCTTGATCGAAAATAAAGAACGCTGCAGCAATCTTAGATATGATTTAATTCGTATTCGCAGGAAAACTACGATCGAGATAGCTGTAGTAAGTTACGCCATGATTTACGTATTATTTACGATCATCTTAACTTACGACGGATTTGTTTCGGTTGTAAAACAAACAATTTATTCATACAAAGGTTTTTCAAACACTGGCCATATGGTTTCATTATATTAAATTTAAGTAATTTAGAATCAGCCACATGAATTATTGATAATTTGACAATTATACCTTAAAATCTGCCACTCTTTTTTTTTTTTATTATTATTTTATTAAACGTGACATTAATTCATCAATTACTTAAATCGGAGACTTTCATTATTGATAATTTTAAAGATTTTATCCTTAGATCGGTCACTTGATGATATTTTAATTATTACCTACCCTAATTTTGGGCTTTTTTAAATAGGTAATTGTATAAAAACATAACCTTAAATCGGCCACTTTGTTAGCTGATTATTTGTATCTATCTATATTATTAAATGAGAAGACCTAATTATGTGTGTCCCTTCTCTTGCGTCCACAATAACTTAATCATCATGCCTCTGTGTCCTATAGGTACCATTTGTCATTCTCGCTTATGATTATTCCGTATGGGTAATTTTGGGAGGAAAACGAAAATAAAGGCGTCCGGATATTGTTTCCTTTATTTGTCAAAATTTTTAGACAAAGACTAGACTTTCGGTTACAACTGTTTAAAATTACAAATAAATTTTCATAGGTACTTGAGGACAGGACAATTATTTTCGCGTTTTTCAGTATACATAGAACATATATATATACTAATTTGCTATTTGCTATCATTTTCAAGATTACCACACACGGCGGTCACAGAGTATATTAAATAGAGAGGGTCTATATGTAATAGTAAAAGTTCAATGATAAGTTAATATTGATATTAAAAGACCTCGGGCGAGGGGATTTGAACAGCCCTTTTTGTGAGGAGGTCTTTAAATGTCATTATTAACTTAATCTTTGAACTTTTACTGATTTACAAACCGTCAAAAACATAAGAAAAGTACACAAAAAGCACTCGCAGAAACCTAATTCCCCTGAATTGGACGAGTTTAAATATGTTTACCTTAAATGATAGTTAAACAGTACTCAGACTGATATATACAATTAACAGTTACCAAATTGCAACGGAAACGGACCGATTAAATGGCAGTACATCATTCAATTATTCATTTATTATATTTTGTTTAGCATTAAAATAACAAAATGATAGTTTTACAAAATTAGGGGGTAAATTTATATTTTTGATACAATTTTTCAAAATAACGATTTCTTATTTAATAAATGAGGCATTCAAAACCCTATACATACCTCATTTATATCTGACCAATGAATATTCTGCACAACAACTTCTTGTTATATATATATATATATATATATGATGTTTTTAATCTGTCAGTAATCATGAAACAGACCAGACCTTAGAAAACAGTGAGTAAATTTTTCCATCAATTAGCTTTTTAAACAGCTTATTTCAGAACTTTCAATCGAACAGACCTAGATGCATAAGGTCCTTCACAATATTCATCCGGTAAATGTTCATTCCTTTTTGATTCTGTAATTTTCCTACACTACGTTACATGCGAATGCAAAATAATTAGTGTTGTCTGTTCAGTCCAATTAATTAATAGATCTTGCTTTGGTTTTTTTTTTAAATAAAAACTATGCATGCAAACTTCAATGAATAAAATCGTATTAAAAAGCATAAATGTGACATCTATAGCATCAACTAGGTTTCACTGACCCGATCAAAACGTGTTTAGGTGACATATATTCGTAGGTTCGATGTATTATATGAAAACAAACTCTTTTATTTTAGTCGTCCGTTATTCCCATTTCATGTCCAACTGAAGCAAAACACCTGAAAAAAACTTTTACCTTTCTTAGTTTTATCCTTTCCTGACAAAACATCATGTTTTAAATCGTATTAAAACAGTAGATAAGAACCATAGTAAAAAAATATTAAAAACTTTTTTATAAGCAGTCACTTATGTAATAAATTGAAGGGAAAAAAAACACGAAAAAAAACATAAAAATTTAAAAGAAATAGTACCTCATAGCAATTTACAAGATCTTGTCTTTGAGTGCTAAGTACATGGAACAATTTATGAAGTTGATTGATTGGTGTTTGCTTTACGTCCAGTGGCAAATATTTCATGCATGTTCATGACTATAACACAGTCATGAAGTCTTTAAATACAATACTCAATAGGTAGGTCGTGCAATAGGAGGTCGACAGTGAGATTGGACGTGAAACTTTAAAATGCCACTGGAAAATGAGGGTATATTGAATAAGGACAGAAATTTAGACTTGCAACAGCTGGCCACACTCGGACCACCCAAATAATTTGTGCAAGAGTTTTTAATTTGCCGAGAGCATTGATCCATGAAATCTACACTAAAGTCGATCATCGATGTTTACGTGTAGTTTACAATATCATTTGACGCATTTAATTTAGGTTAGATACTTTTAGCTCGCTTTAGTAACTGTGAGAAGTCTGTGAAACTGTATTGTTTATTGTACTTGAGGTTTAGGTATATTATGTACTACCGCTCTACCGGTTGGTCTCGTGTGAAGGTGTTCCCCTCGAGAGCGGGAGGTCGTTTGTTCGAATCCCGACCGTGCCAAACAAAGACGTTAAATTAGTATTGGCTATTACTTGGCGCTTAAAACGTGACATCATAGAGTAGGAGCACAGACTGGTCGGCTCAGAGTCGGAAATGTGTCCGGGTCGGGTGACATTTTTTCCTGCGAACTAATATCTTGGGAACTTACGTATAAAAACACCGACTCAGCGTGTCAGTCTAGTAAAAAGCGGGATTAATATTCGTATTGTATTTACATGTTATCGTCCTGAATATTCTTTTTATTTGCCGCCGGTCGTCATCCATTATCATCATTTATTTTACCGTTTTATTATACAGGGAAGTGTTTTTCTTCTACTGGTTTATATTACAACTTCTTAAATTTTCACCAATCAAAATTAAAATAGGGCAGGTGAAATTTTTCAACCAGAGACTAGTGATTGTCGGGATATCTTTGACGGTAAATAGTATTAAATCAAATGTGACTTTTGGGATATATAATATTTCACGGTAATTATTATTGAGTTAACTCCGTATAACTATTATAGCCGGGTAAAATGGAGTTCCGACTATATGGAAATCAAGAAGGAATATTTCGCTCCTTAAACTTTTATTTTAGCAGTCCGGCAAGACCGAACAACAAACTCCAAACCAAATGTAAAGTAACATACAAACAATAACAATATATTATATAAGCACAAGCAATTAAAGGATTAAGAAGATTAACATATGCCAAATAGAAATAACAATAGATTAGAAGAGTAATTAATGTCCGACACGTATAAGTAAATTATTGTCTAAACTGTTACAGAGAATACATAATTAAATGGATAGAGTAAATGAATTTAAGTCCTTTGTCCAAGATTATGACACATAATCCGTGTAAAACACTTATGCCTAAATTTACGACAAAATTCAGAATAATAAAGTAAATGCAAAACAAGAATATACTTTAAAACAATTGAATTCATAAAATGTTGTTTAAAAACTAATTTCATTGCACAGTCCAAATTGTCCGGTCATATATTCCCGCGGCCCTTGAAGACACGACCCGGGTCTTACTGTTCATCTGAAATTGTTCCGAAAGTTTCTTCTGTGGTTGTGGCGTCCTCTGTAACGATAGTTTTGGTTTGAATAGTTATCTTCTCTTGTATTTTTCCGAAAATTGTCCAATTCGTCTTCTAGTTTGGTGATTCGATCCCGCATATGTTCTTTATCGCGTTGTAGATTGAATTGCTTATTGATTGCTTCACATCTTTGATCGTACAGCCCAAAATTAGATTCTTCAAGGTTATTAATGCGTTCACGTTATTTTTCCATTTTTGTTTTTGAAGTTTTTCTAGATTGCTAACAACACTGGTATGCTTTTGATTTAATTCTTTAAATTTCTTTTCATAGTGTACACTTTTAATTTTGAATTTAACTCTCTTGGAATTCACTCGGTCGTGTCCGAGTCTTACGTTATCTATGAATTCCTTGTTATATTCTAAGGTTGGAAAGAAGTCCATCAGTTCTATGGTATTAAGTTCCGCACAAGAAAACATTGATATAGCTTTCTGTTCTTTGAATTTTCTCATTCTTTCTGCGTCACGACGAAACTTGGATTTCGATTTAACCTTAACAACTTTCACGTCCGGTTGTCTGTGAAAATTACACATAGTGGCGTAATGTCCAAAACTTCTGCACTTATAGCAAAATGATGTTTTTGCTATACATTGTCTAAAATGAAATTGATTGTTCACAGTTTTTCCACAAAACTTACATAGGTAGTTGTCCATATGTTGTAAATTTCTTGTCTGAAAGGTAGTTCCATGATCAGACATCTGGTATCTCCAGTCTCGGCCAAAATTTCTGGTTCTCCGCGTATCCATTTTTCTGTTTGCTGGGGGATCAGCTTCACAGGTAGAACAAGGTATGCGATAGTTGCGTTACCCGGATGTCCTAATACCAGATATAGCCGGGTAAAATGGAGTTCCGACTATATGGAAATCAAGAAGGAATATTTCGCACGACAAATTTCAGAATAATAAAGTAAATGCAAAACAAGAATATACATTAAAACAATTGAATTCATAAAATGTTGTTTATAAACTAATTTCATTGCACAGTCCAAAATGTCCGATCATACTATTATTAAGTCATTAGGCGGTTTTCACTGATTATTTTTCTGTATACGGATCTTTCTATAAAAAAAAAGACTGAAGTTGACTAAATGTTTTGATATGTCTGTGTATTTGTGTTGCTCTCGCATTAATGTACAGTATATCTTTATCACCTTTTATTCAAAATCAAATGATTCAGTTGGGTATAGAAATATTGACATCTCGAGACCTCTCCCGTCCCACAGTATACCCTTACTAAATGGGTGCGTTCGACTGGCTTATCGGATATATAAATACGCAGTTTTGTCCCATCGAAATAGGAATGTATATCAGATTCCTGGTGTAGTGAGAATTTCACGCTATCTTTACGTTAAGAAAACATTAGGGGGAAAAACGATCTATGCACGAGTTGAATGATCGAAATGTGTTATATCAACAAGAAAGGTCAGCTAAATCTTTTCAAACAAGTCGCATGGCTGATTTTAACACATTTTTTGCAAATTTTGCTAGGACAATTGTAGATGAAAAAAAAAATATAACGAAACCGATTAGCAAAACAATATCTAAAAAATAAATAAATGAAACGCCCAAAATAAGTTGAATCCTTGAAAAATTGTTGTCAACATTTTTTTATCCATTTTTGCTTTTATGGCAACTATTATACCAGTCTGAGATATAAATAAACTTGAAACAACAAATGATGATACGTAGACGAGACAGCTGTCATTGTTTGCTTCAATATATGAGTTATTGGCACTCAATGAAGATCGTTTTTCTGTTCTTATCCCCTCTCCTATTAGTTTTGCTAAAGGATACAATGTAACCCCTGATGTGTACCACGACAACGTTTTCGTAATGTTAAAATAAAAGATTAAATGCAAAGAGAAAAATGATGGAAGAAAGATTTACTCTTAAAAATTCATACTTAGATAAAAATGAAAGATAAAAATTGGAAAACTGTTTGAGACGATTATTTATTGATTTATTGAATGTTGGTTGCTTAACGTCCAGTGGCAAATATTTCATGAATGTTCAGGACGAAAACAAGTTAACAATAAATACAATAGGTAGGTTTTGTAATAATAGAGGCCATCTGGGATGATGGTCGGGGAAATTTGGATTGCCACTGGACAGTGAGGATATATTGGATAGGGACAGACATTTTGCCTTGCAACAGGCCACCTACGGACCCCTCAAAAAGTTGTTACAAGGGTTCTTAACGTGCAAAGAAAAGCGTGGTACTTTCTGTACACGAGGTGTCGGATTTAACGTCCCCAATCTGGCCGGACGTGGCTGCAAACTTGATACATCCCGCACAGCCAAACGGACGCCTCAATTTGGTAAGCGTTTTACTGCCGGTCGGAAAAAGACCAAGTGACCATACTTGTATTCCCCACAAGGGTGACGATTATTTACTGAAACCAAATGATTATACGTCACTAAATGAAGCTGATTAATTAATTGCTCCTTTTATGTCCAGTGGCAAATATGTCATGCATATTTACAACGAGATGCAAAGTGGAACAACCTGAGGCAAATGATTACAATTTTAAAAGTGGCACTTTTTACAATAAGGCAGAGCGTTCGCTAGAAGTAAAACGTATGTGGTAATAGAATACAGTTGAATCATGATCGAAGTCGTAAGCTAAGCTAAGCTATTAGCCATCCTGGGGGCCTCGGTGGCCGAGTGGTCTAAGTAGTTACTTCTGTAATCACTAGCCAGTCAACACTGAGGTTGTGAGTTCAAACCCCGCTCGTGCGGGTGCACTCGACTCCAATCTTAATTGACTAGGATTGTCAGTTTTCCTATCGGAGGTCGGTGGTTTTCTCCCGGCACTCCGGCTTCCTCCACCAATAAAAACTGGCCGCCATGAAATAGCCCAAAAGCGGTGCTTAAAAGTGGCGTTAAAACACCAAAACAGAACGTCATGAGTTTACAAACAATAACGGCCACTATAAGTAAATGAGATATGGACTTTTTTATGTAAATACATTCCTATTGCAGCCAACATCTCTCGGTTCGGGACAGGTTAGTATTTCTACCGATCGATTATTGAATGGAGATATTAAAGCAACCAAAAGCACTTTGAATCAAAAATTTTCTAAAATTGTAAATTATGATATTTTGCTGGGTGTTATTTCCCGATCCTATTTCGGACCCCTTGATTTTAAGAGGGCGTATCTAATTTGTCATGCCCGATTAACTTTTAGTAAATTGAATCTCAACTTAAAGACCTACACCGGGTATTTAAGTTCGAGGTACAATAAGTAGACAATAGAAATCCTTAGTGAAATGAGATCGTCCCAGGTATCTTAGATAATTATTTTGCGTTGAATAACAATGAAAAATGCACGAGCAGGTTTGCAAAATATATCAATGACCGTCGTGAATTGATTAGTAAACTTATAATTGATAGTAAATAGCAAATACACTTTATGGATAGTAATGAATGTTCATAATATACTAAATATATGTTCATAATATACTAAATATATGTTCATAATATACAGAAAACGCTAAAATAATTGAAATTAATAGAAAACAAAAAAGTAACGCATTTTGAAAAAAGGGGAGGGCTACTAAAACCAATGGTCATATCCCCAAGTACCTATGACTTTTGATACCTTTCCTGAAATCTCCAGTCATAAAATCGTTTACAAAAATTCATCCTACATAACTTTACATACTTTCAACCACAATCTGAATGCCTGCGTTTTCGCGGGTGTGTTCTAGTTATTTAATTGTAAGTTGGTTATTATTAATGATCATTTTAATTAATTTCATCTCTTCTTTTTTTTTTGAATTTGGCAACAACGAAGTCCATCTTTTCTTTCTCATTAGAAGCAAATGTCGCACAGGCTCAAAGATTGTGTCCCTTCCTAAATTTTCTACTGAGGTGTTTTAAGCATAATAGCCACCTAGTAACTTTTGAAGACTGTATGGGTGTCTTTTAAAAAATACAATAATTAGAAAAAAAAACAAAAAACAAATAAGGTTTCATACATGTCTTCCCAAAATATCCATCATATATTTTGGACATCAGGATGCCAAGAAGGAGTTTAAAAAATAAATAATATGATTACAAGTCATAATGCAACATCTAATCAAAACTCACACCTTATTCACATAATATTGAAGTACGTATTGAAAATGTGTTATTAGAATAAATATTGAAATTTTACCATTAGCATTCTTCCATGACACATAATGCAGCAGAACCTTGTTCATTTCCTCTCCATATAAACTGCTTTGTCCAGTTGCTGTTTGAAGATACTTATAGATTATAAAATTATAGTTCATGGATTTTTAGAAATATGTCTTATTGCACTAAAAACTTAGCTTATAATTGTATCCTTCAATGATATACACTGATAAATTAGGTAGAGAAATATAATTTTTTTTATTCACAATGCTACAACTATTGCAAACAGCAATGTCAAGCTCAGTAGTTTGTATTGAGGATCCAATTAGGCTATTACATTTATCAATAAATGTATTATTTTATTGAAATATATTGGTGAATTTAAAAATTAACAGCCCACAGTGAACGCTGTCGTATTGTGGTTATCATGGAAACTTATATTCATATCAATTTTGCATAACATGCATAGACATATTAGTGATAATGTTATCAACATGACAAAAATATTATGGTTTAAGCCTTTTGAACCGATTACTTTTAAATTAAAACGTCCAATTCACTGTAAGTAGAACACCTTGTAAGATCAAGGCAGATACCAGGAATCTTATTTAAAAATTAGAGAAGTCACCCATCATTTTTGTTTTTAATTTAACGACTTAAATGGAATTACATAAACATTACATCTATGGCATTTTTCTTGGTCACTGTATCAACATTTCAGCTTACAAAGTTGGTATTCATTTTTAACATTTTCAGTGCTTTCTATGTAATTGAAACAGTAAAACTACTAAATAACTATGCAGAAGAACGTTCAGATTAAATCAAGTTACCTTTATTTGTAGATGGACTTTTAAATGGTACATCTTCAGGCTAAAATTCTGGCTTCATTAAGTCATCCCCCATATATCCTCTACTGATATTTCTTTTTTGTCACTTAAAAAAAAATGGTTATACACAACAACAATAATACTTTAAAAGTAACCATCACATGACAGTGTGGTATAGGTCTCGTTATTAATTGTGTAATGAGTAATCAGAAATTTAGGATTAACAGTTAATTTAATGTTTTCAATTACATGTTTAAAATAACCACCAATCATGTTTGTTTCATGATAGTTTTATTTACCTCCTCATGATAACATTTTGATTACATCTCTGCATAAAATTACAATCTAAATTCTCTCATACTAGTATATTGTTATTCAAGTAGGTAAAAAACCTTTGAAAAGAATATTGGAATTTATTGATTTATTTATTTTTTGCAATTGTAGAAATCAAAGATAATGTAACTATGAAAGTCGTATCAATCACGTGGAGCTAGAATTATTTTATGAATGAGAAATATGACGAATGCTACAGTTCAAAAAATGTAAAAGAAGAAAGTTCGCTCAGACCTATTTGGTTCCGATTATAAAGTTCTATGTTACAAGATAAAACATATTTTAAGTTGACTTAGAGACATGTGAAAAAGTTAAATAGAACTATTTCTGTAAAAGTATTATTCTAAAGCGTTGATGTTTACATCCAGAATAGGTCAAAATAAGAGATTTTGGCAAAATTTGACAGAATCTACCGGATTTCAGCCAAATTACAATATATAGAGATACGTTTGCTGCATTCATTGCTTGAATATGCTCTAATGAAATTGTACTTTTATATTAATATGACTTGTACTTTGCATTTATACCCTTATCCTTTACTAAAAATGAATTAAACAGTCACACAATATATGGACAAACATATCTTACTTGTTTTTTGCAGATAGGAAAACACTATACTTCAGGAACTACATCTAATATCTTCATTTTTAAAAGAGGAATGAGCTCATTCAGAAAAAAAACCAAACATGAAATCTTTTAAAATCAACCCATTATAAGCTTCATTATTAATAGAACTTTATTATATATACTGTACATCCATCAATGGAATGCTCTGCAATTCCTAAAAAAATGTTTGGGATCATACCAGAGTTAAACCATAAAGTGTATGCATTTGTAATAAATTTCAAATGCCCATACCAATATACTTACTGTTTTTCTGAGTTATATCAGATAAAAGGTGTCTTTTGACAGTGGTGTTAGTCTGGACGACATCTGTGGTGATAGCTGGTAAGACTAATCGAAAAGACATCAATTAGAAACAAAAAAACTTAAAATTTTTAATCAATTGCAACAAACTTAAAAGGGATCTGTAAGAACTCAATATACAATTATAATATGAAATAAACATTTCTGACATCTATGTCTCTCTTAATTAGGGCAAATTTAAAATTTTATGTCTCTCCGACTCGTCCAACTCATTGTCCGGGTTGTCATATGCAGAAGCCGTTGCAAATGCAGAAACCGGAATAGCCAGGGGGTTCCAATCAACCATGCTTTTAGCCTCAATGATAATGATGATAATGATAGCCATGAAAGGCGACTTTGTTTACTCGCAAGGTGTTGTTATTACCAAATATAAGCATGAATAAACTGGTTGGAAATGGTTTTGAAATCCTGTTGTTTGTGGACGAGAGGCGTGTCTTAATGGCATCAGAATATGCTTGAAAACACTCTTCTGATGCATTTTGTTGGTAAAAATCTTCTATTTCACGTGCCCCCCGATGGATCGCTATCCTTGCCGTGGTCGGGGGGCTTGCGTGTCTCAGTGACCCCAAAAGCTATGCCAGCTGGAGCTTCGTCTCCTGGTAGGGTTACCCATGCTGGACAGGTCGAAGGGTAGAGACCAGACTAAAGTGATCCGAACATCGTACGAGTTGCCCGATGTTTTGAATAAAATAGGCTCTCCAACCCGTTGGCCGTGGGTTGCTACCCGTGTCGGTGGTTGACGAGATCCTTGCGGATGAGGGCTGTAGTCAGACTCCTTACGGTCAGAAAATACCCGGACGGACGAGACTATAGTTCAATAAGCTGCTTTGGCTCTGATATCATCTAAACGGGAGGTCGGATGGACCCGGTTCGATCAATCGGCTGGTCATGTCGAGCCCTTCAGTTAATCCTCAACAATAAGCTTTCTTGTAACAATTTTCATTATTTACACATGTATTTAAATTAAGCTATTTATATTTCGGATAACTGAAGAAGGCGATGGCTCATGGGTCAATCAAGTGGTACGCTTTCTATTTCGCTTGATGGATACGCTCTGCTTGAGTATACTATTCTTGGAACATCTGGTGCTTTCCGCAGTGGATCTTGGGTGCTAATTTTGGGGACAGGCTGCATTATACTTGCAGCTTGCTTTCAGCATTAGCGCTTGACCCCGGCTCGCCACGGAAACACAGCATCGCCCTTGTAGGCACTCCGAGGTGGGTGGATGACAAGGATAGTGAATCTTTCTCCTTTCATATGGCAAACAAAAACCAAACTTCTCAATTAGCTTCAACAAAAAAAAGAAAATGTGATGACTCTGCGCCTTGTCAGGAAGATGATAGTTGGCCCCGATTTATTGTAATAAAAGGAACAGATGAAAAACCAGTTTCAAAAATATCTCCTTTTGTAATTCATAAACAAATTCAAAGCATTGCTGGTACAGTTAAAAAAGTTTCAAAAATGAGATCAGGGAATTTGTTGGTTGAATGTACCAACAAAAGTCAATCAACAAATTTGCTGACCATGACAAAAATTACAGACTTTTCTGTTTCTGTCTCTCCTCACAATAGTTTGAACAGTTGCAAAGGAATCATTCGAGACAGAAGTCAATATCTGGGTGATCTTACCGTGGAAGAAATTAGTGATGAATTAACAAACCAAGGTGTATCTGATGTTGTTAGATTTCAAATAAAAAAGGATGGAAATATAACCAAATTAAATACATATCTTTTGACCTTTAAAACTCCAACTCCTCCCTCATCTATTACTTTAGGTTGCTTCGGAATCAGAGTTGACAGATTCATCCCTAACCCAATTCGATGCTTCACCTGTCAAAAGTTTGGTCATGGAACCAAACAATGTCGTGGTACGCAGAGATGTTTCAAGTGTTCTGGCGAAGGACACGAGAGAACAACCTGTAGCTCTGAATCTTCAAAATGCGTAAACTGTGGTGAATCCCATTTTTCATCATCTAGGGACTGCCCTGTTTACCTGAAAGAAAAAAATATTATTAAAATAAAAACAGAAAGAAACATCAGTTACCCAGAAGCTAAACAGATAGCTTCTGTTTCGAGTGATCCTCTAGTTTCGAACAAACCATCGTACGCCAGCAAAGTTGGCCGCTCATTCAGTCATGAGAATACACAAACTCGCATGACGTGGCCAATTGATGCTGAAACTTTTACAATGTTGCCTGTTCAATTAGAAACTTCCGATAAATTAATTATTCCAAGAAAATCAAAGCCTTCTAAAACCAGTACTCAGTCAACTCAATCTTCCTTACAGAGCTCAATGTCATCATCTAAAAAAAATGAAAAAAAGAAATCAGATAAAAAAGATGCAGTTAAATCAGACAGTTGGGGCGGTGAATCTGTCTGGGATCTTCCCAGTGACATAGATGATTCTTCCATCTCAAATAGTCCTCCTTCATCTGCATCTAATAAAACTAGTTTATCTTCTGCATCTAGTACAAAGTCTTCTAAAGACCCGTCTCCTCTTCGTTCTCCAGAACAGAAGGATGTCCCAAAGAAGCCAGCAAATACATCCTCTCAGAAGTCTTCTGATTCGAGGTCGCGGGCTAGGGGTCGAGGCGGAGTAAAACCAGCTGCGCATGGTCCTGGAGATCGACGACTCTCCTCTCACAACAGATTTTCAACACTTAACGACGAATCAGAAATGGAAATCGAAAGTGTTCCGCCACCCGAAAGATTACAATCTCAGGGTGAGCGAAATAAGAATGCTGGCAAACTCGATAGCATTCGCCCGTCTATTAACAAATCATGACTAATATCATCCAATGGAATTGCCGAGGTCTTAAAATAAATCTTCTCGAGTTAACGCTTCTAGTTCAGTCTTTTTTACCTACTGCATTTTGTCTCCAAGAAACTCATTTAAAAGAAAGTGACAATGTATCTTTAAAAGGATACAACATGTATAGCACATTTTCTAAGGTAGATGAACGTTCTGCAGGCGGATCATCCATTTTTGTGAAGGACAACGTCATTCATAGCACAGTCCAACTCGCCACGGATCTGCAGGCAGTTGCAATTCGTTTATCATTAGATAAAACAATTACATTATGTTCTATATATATTCCACCCAATTCAATTATCGATAAAGCTAAACTCAAAAACCTCACTGATCAATTACCCTCACCATTTATACTTATGGGCGACTTCAATGCACACAACCCCTTGTGGGGAAGCAAGTCTCATAATATCAAAGGTAAGATCATTGAGGACTTTGTCTCTCAAGAAGGATTATGCATTGCCATCTGATGCATCGATCTTTACTGCTGAAGCAGAAGCAATAATTTTGGCTTTGAAATTTATTGCTTCTTCAGATAAATCCAAATTTATTATATGTTCTGATTCACTTTCATGCTTACAAGCTATACAAAATACTAAAATTAAAAACCCAACAATTCTCAAAATTTTATATGTTATGAGGAATTTAAAAATTCTTCTTAAATAAATATTATTTCTATGGGTGCCGAGTCATGTTGGAATCCTTGGAAACACAGCTGTAGACCTTGAGGCAAAGAATGCCCTGGGTGACCCTTTATCTAACTGTGATATACCATATACCGATTTTAAATCTAATATTAGAGAATATGTTTTTAATATATTGAAAAATGAATGGAGTAAAAAAGATGGTAATAAATTACATGAAATTAAACCTAATTTATGTAAACCTTTCAATAATTTTATGTGCAGAAAAGATCAGTGTGTTATTTCTAGATGTCGTATTGGTCATACTAGAATAACACACGAATATCTTTTAAAAAATGAAGTAGAACCACAATGTATACCTTGTAACTGCAAGTATACTATTAAACATGTTTTAATCACTTGTATTGACTTTGCTGATATTCGGAAGAAGCATTTCAATGTCAATAATATGTATGATTTATTTAATAATATTCCATTTACAAATATTGTTTCATTCTTAAAAGAAATTGGAATATATTATAAAATATAAAAATGTTGTTATATTTAAAACGATTTTAATTTTTATCACGTTATCTTAGTGTTGATTTTTATTTGTAAATAATCAATTTGCTTTAGTCTAGAATTTTAGTTTATTGAAAGACCTTTTGTCTGATTTTAAAAATATACCTTAAATTGTTATAATATTCGAATTAGCTCTCACCGCGATATAGCCTTTCTGTGCTAATGCGGCGTAAAGCAAACAACAATCAATCAATCTATTTCACGTGTCGGTAGATGTCTGGCTGGTTCTCATAATGTGACAGACTTTGGGAAGAGTTTCATTATGATCAGGAACAGATAACTCTACCAAAAAAAATAAAATTATTGTAATTTGAAATGTCCAATTTATAAAAGATCATTATAGTTATTGTTAGTTTGCTTTTACCACTACCAAAAACAATAAATTTGACAAAACAAGAACAGAGGAACACAAGTGTTATTAAAACTTCATATTTTGATTATCTTCTACTTTCTAAAAGGAAATACCGTTTTTTTTTCTCACTTCCCTTCTCCTTTTAATATGTTAACAAATATTGACTCATCAAATCATATATATTTTATTGTGTCCAAGGTATATCGCTTGCCTCCATAATATTCCATTTGTTACTGTAGGTCAGCAATATTTTGTGATGCTCTGCATTTGTATTGTCAACTTTTCGATTCGCTTCTTCAATGATTCAGTGTGTATTGCTTGCTCTTGGAATTCATCTATGGAGATGCTGTAATTGTGTTCTGTTCAACAAGCAATTCAGGTCTTTGAACTACATTCATCACGCTGGGTAGGCCACTCTGTCTGTGCTGCTACATTAATCACGCTGGGTTGGCCACTCTGTCTGTGCTGCTACAGTATAAGGCAATTATTTATACTGACATGATTGAATTTTCTTTATTATTTTCTAATAGAAAAAAGTTAAATCACAAAAATACCGAACTCCGAGGAAAATTCAAAACGGAAAGTCCCTAATCAAATGGCAAAATCAAAAGCACAAACACATCAAACGAATGGAATCTTTTTTGTATTTATTGCTTTCAATTTTAATTTTTACTTTGTCCCCACCGGGCAATGAAATGATCGTTCTCGTTTCATTATATATGTATTAGTCATGTACAAATCAATTGTTATTTATGCAAATCTAATCAATCAAAAACTAAGTTAATCAGTTGAACCAATATAATGTTTTTCGATATATATCAAACATATTACTGAGTATATTAATTTCAAATGAATGATTAAAAACAATATTAAGCAAGATAACAATTTGTCACTCTAAAACCGAAATTTGGATTTTCCTTTACTAACAAATTCTCCATATCAGTCTACCAGCTTGGAGTCCTTGTGCATTGGTATAGTCTAACAAACTATTTCTGTACATATATTTCTTGTATTCTTGCTGTCGTTATAACGTTTGTCATTGTCTTCAAATGTGCTTACTGTTGACAACATATGTAGAGGTTTGTGATCTAAATATTTTGTTAAGTTTTATGGTTTTTAATTACTAAAGCTGTTTCTCCTTTTTCTATCATTTTTCATTTCGATTTCAGCAGGGTAACTTTTTTTTTCGGTCTGACAGTATCCGTAGGTCCAACACCAAGTTTCCAAAGATGAAAAAATAATTGTTGAGAGCTAAAATAGTTATCACAAATAGGTAAACAACCTTTCCCAAGTATCATAAATAGGTAAATAACCTTTCCCAAAATGTCTTCTAACCAAGTCCATTATAAGGTCGCAGGTTGCCTTATTTTCACTGAATGGTTTTGGGGTTTGTCCTGTGTAAAGTCTAATTTCAAAACAGTGTTTATTATAAAAGGAGTACACACCTCTATATTCGCAGAAATCATATAAAAGTCAATAACATGCATGTTTAATACTATTTCGAGTCTTTAGAAATCTGGCGTATACAATAGACTGCACGATAAATCACTAACTCATTTTACGGCTTTTCGTCAATTTTAAGACTGCTCCTGCGGTAACAATAGTACTGTTCAGACAATTCGTTTTCTGCCAACTAAAATATATTCAGTCTATGGTCAGTAGTAGTTATTTTGCTGTACACATCAAATTCATAATGAACTGTCTGAAATGCTAATGAACAGTACTTATCTGACTGCAAGCGAATTAGATGATTTTCACATCAAACAAAATGACCATTTCAGACTAAAATTTATTTACTTGTGATAAGATTCCAGTTCTAATAATTCATTTGAGTGCGTTGTATGTATTATGCAACTTGTATTTCGAATAAGTTTGACTTTGATTCTCAATACACGATTGCTAATTTTGTTATTGCATGTTAAAATGTATAAACTGTCCCAATGTAGCTTGTGATCATGGATAAGAAGTTATCACATTGTTCAATTGTTTTTTACTACATCCAGCACACATGCTGATTATTCAATACAAATAATACACAAAACATGGTTGTAGTGTGACAGAGGACACTACTTCAATTACACAAATGTCTTTTCCTTCACGAAAGAGAACTAACAATCTGTTTAATGCACGGACCCTTCACTAACCAACAGGTTCCATGACATCAATTTCATCAAAAATATTTCCAGCAATGTCACTTATATTTCGAAAGTTTAACATATGAAGTACTCTGTCGACCTCTAGGGTGTTTTGGGGAAGACGATACAAGTCACGATATATCCTAATGTCATAATCCATTAATTTTGCCAAGATGTCTTTGTGGTTTTCGCTCAATCCAAGAAGCAGGCTTACAGTAGCCAGTTGCTTTCTTAAATTAGTTGATGTGATTCTTTCTGGATGTTTAAAATCAGATTGCTCTGCTAAGTCCTATAATACCGTGAGTGAAATGGAATTTGGTAATTGTTGCTGTCAGTCCTTCTTTATAGGGCAAACACTTTTGATATTACTGTATATTTTTATATTTCATTGTTTACTATCACACCTTCAATATCTTAATGTTTGAATCGCGATATAATTTTCACATCTGAATTACGATTCAAATGGGTATTACTGTTTGTCGCGTCGAATTTAAATGTAAAAATAAAAATGGTGTTAGCGAAAATTACGATATTGATTGTAATCATTATCAAAGTGATGTAGCTATTTAAGCTGCCCCATGCACCTTTTCATAAACGAGGTCTTTCTTGTCCGGTACCTCTGAACCACTCTAGTTTACTAAAATGCCCCTTCAACAACACTCGTTGAATAGTATGCATATTACATCGTTCGACCTGCCAAAGCTTCCAATACATTGTTCGTATATGATATCATTAACTAAATGACAATTCTCTGGTATTAAGTATTTGTCGAGAATTTCATTACGTTTTGTAAGTGTCCTTTGCGTTGTAAGCAGTTGACTACAGTACCTAGGTTTTCGGAAACATGAAAAAATCGACCTTTTCTTCTGTGCTAAATTTGCTTAATTTCTCATTCAATATTTGCAAGGCAGTATCTATATACACAATTATGAAGTTGGCAAATAAATAAGAGAAAGATCGTTCGATACTCTCATTATTCTGACATATTTTGTTATGGTTTCAACAGTATAAAAGGTGTTATTTTTCTCCCTTTTCTGCTCCTGATAAAATACTGGTTGAACGCTAAATTGTTTTTTCACAATGTTCCATTTAAAATCTATTTCTTGATTTAAATAATCTATTTGTTTTGTTGCAATTTTATCATCCAGTATGAACGATTCAGAATCAAATTTTCCATGATTTCATTTCTATTTTGAAATAAGATTGTAGGGCATTTCACAAATTTTATCGCTGCTTTATTTGGATATTTGTTACGAGCCTATTGCTTTGTGGTATTATTCAGTGAATCTCACTACTACAGAAAAATTTGTAGATCGAATGTCAATATATCTTCCAAATTAAGCACTTATATCACATGTTCCTGACCAAAAATACAAAACAATGTGATTTTGCAGTGTAATTGCCTTTTCAATCATCATCATAAGGTGGGAATAGTAGTGGTAATAGTAGTAATTATGATAAATAAATGAGTAGCAAAAGTTGATAGTTTCTCGGTGAGATAGATATTTTTTCACATACCTTGGCTGTTATTCTTTTAATGAATCCTACATTCGTTTTCTTAAGTGATGTAGCTGCATCCAGTGAATTGTCCATCACATTACATTGAACTATTCTATTTTTCTGACTATGTATAATGTCAACACCATTTGTAATTAGCAATTCATGTTCAGTATACTTATATGCAGTTTTCAAATGAACAGGGAAATTTAAGAAAGATGTAAACCGTAAGGCATGTTGTTCAGACTTCGACAAAGTATTTGAAGTCGATTTAATGTGTTCTTTAAAAGCTTATTTTGTTTTCCTTTTAAAGCTCCGGAAGAATTTGCTTAAGAAGGAAATGTGATAAAATGTTGTTAAAAGATTTCTCTTTAATACTGGCTACCAAAATTAATGATTAAATTAAACTATATGGCTATATGGCCACAAGCTTGATAATCATTTCCGGTTTAAAAATGTTACAATTAAAGAGTTTGAACTGTTGCCTTTAGTACAGTTGTAGATTTAGTTTTAAGCAACCACAACTTTAACTGATCAAAAATCAATATTGAAAGATGTAGAAAAAAAGGGGTAAGAAACAGACCACTAGTAAATTCATATAAAGACTTCAAGGTTGCCACTCCTGAGGATGGTCTGTTTGACTCGAAAGGTAGAAAAAAAACAATATAATATTGGCACTAGTAAAAAAAACAATGGTACAGTTGTTTGTGCAAGTGTTACACTATTGTAGACTTAAAGCTTAGATCCATAAATGCGTTTGCAACAAAAGTAAAATAACAAGAAATGAAATATGTGACGAATATGAAGCAGTTGGATAAAAACCATTTTCATAAACTAAGTGTATTAACCGTGAATGTAATGCCTGCCAGACAGATCTTTCAATGGCCGATTTACACCCTTTACTTTAGGACTATATCAACTAAATTGTTGACTACTAGATAGGAAACTTCTAAAATGCGTAATAAGAATGGAAAAGAGGTATCAGGTTATGATGGTGAAACAGAGAAACATGGAAAAAGTTTTGACAAGATATGGTATTGGAAACACTGACTGAGTTATCAAAAAACTCCAGACATCTTTTTAATGTCAGATGACAGCAAGTACAATACAGCACAGATATATCTGAGAACATTGGGTTATTTTGAATCTTGACTTTGCAGAAAACTATGCATGTGTAAGTCAAATGGAGATACAAACTGAAAATTAGTATTATCAACAAGTAACGATTCACTCAATTGTAGCATATCACAATTGGCATCAATGCAAAGAAACAGTACAAGAGAATATTTTGTCACGTGATATTAATTTATCTTTTCCCCAAAAGTTGAAAGATTAAATAAAAAAATTATTTAGATACATGCATACTAGATACGAAGTTGTAAATTTTAAACAGTATCTTTTTAAATATATATTCTAATCTTCAGAAATATTGAGTCATGCTCACCTTAGGAAAGAACTATTCAATACAACATCTTCCATTACAATGGCAGAACTCATTTCACGGCTGTCTGGACTTTCCATGTCACTGCAATTAGATTTGTATCGTCATTTATCATTGTTCTGCAAAAAGTTCAGATTTTGACAATTAAAGCAATAAAACCCTAAGATTAAGCAAAATTCTTATACCATACAAATTTTGTCAAATATACAGCGATAAGGTCGCCATTTGATGACAATTAAGAATCCATCCTAAATCCATAACCATGTAATACACAACTGCAATGCTGGCATCTTAATTAAATACAAATATTTATTGTCATATAAACTCTGAACAATAAGTTTGTGACAAATTATATAAACATACACAAAATACATTTCTCAAACTAAACCATAGGAAAACATATCCTATAAAACATAAAAAGTAAAAAAGCAAAACAATATATCTAAATGATATATAAATATATTTATATAAATAAATCAAGAGTCCCCTGTCCTCAGTTCTAATGCCTGTTTAAAAAAGGACCCTAAGCTTTCTACTTCTTTTGAGGTTGATGGGCAAAGAAGATATTTAATTTTCTCATTTTCTTGCCAGGACATAAAATCTGTTTGACTACATTTCCCATAAAGTTATCTCTTAGTTTAGACTTTTTTCTACAGTATAAAATAAAATGAGCTTCATCCTCCACTGTATTACAGGATGTGCATCGTCTTTTTTCTCAAGTTATTTTTAAATGTCTTCCTTTTTCTATCATTAAATTATGGTCGCTAATTCTCATTTTTGTTATGTTACTTCTCTTTTCAAAAGATTTACAGTTTAAGTAATTTTCCATTTCTAAATTTTGCTTTAAACTTTTATATAAATACAATTTACTTTTTGATCTATTTTTTCAAATTTTTGTTCAAATATTTTTGTGTAGAAATTTAAGAATTGGTGTTTTAAGGTTTTTTTTTTAACAACTTAGAGTAATGTTTTCTTTTGTTTCCCTCAATAATGGATACGTCCATGTTTACCTCTTTCAAAATATGTTTAACATATGTAAACCAGGTATAGCAACCTGATTCATCTAAACTTTTAGAAAGTAAAAAGGATTCAAATGATAATGGATTAATTTCAGAATTTAGTAATCTTGTAAAGTATACTTTGAGTTTTTATATGCATCTCTAGTGGGTATCTCCCTAGCTCTGTTCACACAGCTATGTTTGATGAAGATTTTCTTGATCCGAGGATATACTTACAGAAAGACAAATGTAATTTTTCTAAACATGATTTATCAGTAAAATTAAGGGGGTCTATATTTGTTCTGGGGATATTCGCACGATTTTCTGCTCTAAATTTTGAAATATAAGTAAGTAATACCAACGCTCAATATTTGGCAATTCACGTAGATGACAATGCATACTTATAGGAAGTGTAACAGAAAGCTGTAAATTAATCAGGTATCACAAAAAAGTTATTATCTTCTAAATGCGTAAACTGTGGTGAATCCCATTTTTCATCATCTAGGGACTGCCCTGTTTACCTTAAAGAAAAATTAAAACAGAAAGAAACATCAGTTACCCAGAAGCTGTTTCGAATGAACAGACCATCGTACGCCAGCAAAGTTGTCCGCTCATTCAGTCACGAGCATACACAAACTCGCATGACCTGGCCAATTGATGCTGAGACATTTACAATGCTGCCTGTTGAAACAGAACCTAACGATAAAATATTAATTCCAAGAAAACCAACACCTTCTAAAACCAGTACTCAGTCAACTCAATCTTCCTTACAGAGCTCAATGTCATCATCTAAAAAAAAATGAAAAAAAGAAAAATCAAATAAAAGAGATACAGTTAAATCAGACAGTTGGGGCGGTGAATCTGTCTGGGATCTTCCCAGTGACATAGATGATTCTTCCATCTCCAATAGTCCTCCTTCATCTGCATCTAATAAAACTAGTTTATCTTCTGCATCTAGTACAAAGTCTTCTAAAGCCCCGTCTCCTCTTCGTTCTCCAGAACAGAGGGATGTCCCAAAGAAGCCAGCAAATACATCCTCTCAGAAGTCTTCTGATTCGAGGTCGCGGGGTAGGGGTCGAGGCGGAGTCAAACCAGCTGCGCATGGTCCTGGAGATCGACGACTCTCCTCACACAACAGATTTTCAACACTTAACGACGAATCAGAAATGGAAATCGAAAGTGTCCCGCCACCCGAAAGATTACAATCTCAGGGTGAGCGAAATAACAATGCTGGCAAACTCGATAGCATTCGCCCGTCTATTGACAAATCATGACTAATATCATCCAATGGAATTGCCGAGGTCTTAAAATAAATCTTCTCGAGTTAACGCTTCTAGTTCAGTCTTTTATTCCTACTGCATTTTGTCTTCAAGAAACTCATTTAAAAGAAAGAAAGAAAGTGACAATGTATCTTTAAAAGGATACAACATGTATAGCACATTTTCTAAGGTAGATGAACGTGCTGCAGGCGGATCATCCATTTTTGTGAAGGACAACGTCATTCATAGCACAGTCCAACTCACCACGGATCTGCAGGCAGTTGCAATTCGTTTATCATTAGATAAAACAATTACATTATGTTCTATATATATTCCACCCAATTCAATTATCGATAAAGCTAAACTCAAAAACCTCACTGATCAATTACCCTCACCATTTATACTTATGGGCGACTTCAATGCACACAACCCCTTGTGGGGAAGCAAGTCTCATAATATCAAAGGTAAGATCATTGAGGACTTTGTCTCTCAAGAAGGATTATGCATTTTTAATGATGGATCTAATACTTATCTTCATCCTGGAAACGGGTCTTATTCTGCTATTGATATCACTATTTGCGATCCCTCTCTTCTGGATTATTCATGGCGTGTTCATGATGATCTATGTGGAAGTGATCACTTTCCAATAGTACTTGAACATCTTTTTACTTCTGCCCAACAGAGAGTACCACGTTGGAAACTTGACAAGGCGGACTGGTCCTTGTTTGAGAATCTCTGTCAAGCGGAACTTCAGTCAAAGATGTTTGAGACTGTACAAGATCCAATTTTAACTTTTAATACAGCTTTAACGTCAATTGCTGACAGAACTATTCCTAAGACCTCGGCAAATCCGAAACATCCCAGCAAACCATGGTTTGATGATGCTTGTGATCAAGCAATAGGTGACCGTAAAAAATCTGAAAGACGGTTCAATCAACAACCAACGACGGAAAACTTGAGTAATTTCCGTGTTTTTCGCGCTAAGGCACGGCGGACTTGCAGGCAAGCACGACGAACGTCTTGGAAGAAATTTGTCTCGGAGATAACATCTCGCACTCCGATGACAAAAGTATGGAACATGATACAAAAGATAAAAGGTAAAAATTCTAAAGCCACAGTTAAACATTTAAAAAATGGCAATGATTTATTAACATCTGAAAAGGATATTGCCAACAAGCTTGGTGAAACTTTTGCGAAATCTTCTTCTTCTAACAACTACAGGGGAGATTTTAAAAAAGTTAAAAAACAAAAAGAAAAAATTAAATTAAACTTTAAATCAAAAAATGGTGAAAATTATAATAAACTCTTTTCTCTTGAAGAACTTAAAACATCTCTGTCAAAAGCCCATGATACACCTTGTGGGCCTGATAATATTCACTACCAACTGTTAAAACACTTGCCAGATTCCTCGCTGGAAGCTCTTTTGCAGCTTATGAATAACATCTGGGAATCTGGTGATTTACCATCAATCTGGAAGCTTGCAACCGTCGTGCCTATTCCAAAACAAAGTAAAGATCACACGGATCCTATTAATTATCGGCCAATTGCTCTTACCAGTTGTGTCTGTAAAACACTAGAACGGATGGTCAATGATCGCCTTGTTTGGTTCCTGGAATCCAATGGGCTTTTAGCCAATATCCAGTGTGGATTCCGCCAAGGTCGCAGTACTCTTGACCATCTTGTTCGATTCGAATCATTTGTCCGTAATGGTTTTGCGAAAAATGAACATGTAGTGTCGGTCTTTTTCGATCTAGAAAAAGCCTATGATACTGCATGGAAGTATGGTATTTTAAAAGATCTCTTTGATATGGGGTTGAAAGGCAATATGCCAAATTTTATTTCGAATTTTCTGTCTAACAGACAATTTAATGTTAGAGTAAATTCAACCATGTCTGATCTGTATGATCAAGAGATGGGTGTCCCTCAGGGCAGTATTTTATCTGTTACAATATTTAGTCTTAAAATCAACAGCCTTGTTGAAGTTTTAAAAAGTAATATTGAAGGTTCATTGTATGTTGATGACTTTTTGATATGTTATAGAGGCAAAAATATGAATAACGTAGAAAGACAATTACAGTTATGTCTTGGACGAATTGAACAATGGGCCTCGGAAAATGGGTTTAAATTTTCCACTTCGAAAACGGTCGGGATGCATTTTTGTAACAAAAGGAAATTGCATCTTGATCCAGAACTCACTTTGTACGGCAACCCAATTAAAATGGTTGATGAAACCAAATTTCTTGGGTTAATTTTCGATAAAAAGTTAACCTTTCTACCCCATATCAAAATGTTAAAATCGAAATGTTTAAAAGCATTAGATATTTTAAAAGTTGTCGGCAGCACCGACTGGGGTGCTGATCGCAACATTTTACTTAATTTATATAGATCTCTAGTTAGATCTAAACTAGATTATGGCTCTATAGTGTATGGCTCTGCAAGGAAGTCCTACATACAGATTCTCGATGCTGTGCATCATCAGGGTTTGCGTCTCTGTCTTGGCGCATTTAAAACCTCACCAGTTGAGAGTCTGTATGTAGAGGCTGATGAGCACTCACTCTCTAACAGACGTTTGAAGCTTGGACTTCAATATGCTGTCAAACTAAAAGCCTACTCAGATAATCCTGCCTATAGCTGTGTTTTTAATCCAATTTATGAAGATATTTTTGCAAAACATGAAAATAAAATTCCTCCGTTAGGTTTACGTTTAAAATCACATTTAGCTTCTTTTGATTTAAAATCTGTTGCTCAAGTTGAAACTTGCAAATGTCCTCCATGGGAACTTCCCAAACCAAAAATGATATTTGATCTCCGTGAACAAAATAAAAATAAAACAAATCCTCTTTTAATTCAGCAACACTATGCTGAAATCAAAGCCAATTATTCAGATTTTTCAACTGTCTATACTGATGGATCAAAAGATGGTGACAGAGTTGCATCTGCTGCTGTCTTCAGGGACAGAGCTGCAACTCTCCGTTTGCCATCTGATGCATCGATCTTTACTGCTGAAGCAGAAGCAATAATTTTGGCTTTGAAATTTATTGCTTCTTCAGATAAATCCAAATTTATTATATGTTCTGAATCACTTTCATGCTTACAAGCTATACAAAATACTAAAATTAAAAACACAACAATTCTCAAAATTTTATATGTAATGAGGAATTTAAAAATTCTTCTTAAAGAAATATTATTTCTATGGGTGCCGAGTCATGTTGGAATCCTTGGAAACACAGCTGTAGACCCTTTATCTAACTGTGATATACCATATACCGATTTTAAATCTAATATTAGAGAATATGTTTTTAATATATTGAAAAATGAATGGAGTAAAAAAGATGGTAATAAATTACATGAAATTAAACCTAATTTATGTAAACCTTTCAATAATTTTATGTGCAGAAAAGATCAGTGTGTTATTTCTAGATGTCGTATTGGTCATACTAGAATAACACACGAATATCTTTTAAAAAATGAAGTAGAACCACAATGTATACCTTGTAACTGCAAGTATACTATTAAACATGTTTTAATCAATTGTATTGACTTTGCTGATATTCGGAAGAAGCATTTCAATGTCAATAATATGTATGATTTATTTAATAATATTCCATTTACAAATATTGTTTCATTCTTAATAGAAATTGGAATATATTATAAAATATAAAATTTTGTTATATTTAAAACGATTTTAATTTTTATCACGTTATCTTAGTGTTGATTTTTATTTGTAAATAATCAATTTGCTTTAGTCTAGAATTTTAGTTTATTGAAAGACCTTTTGTCTGATTTTAAAAATATACCTTAAATTGTTATAATATTCGAATTAGCTCTCGCCGCGATATAGCCTTTCTGTGCTAATGCGGCGTAAAGCAAACAACAATCAATCAATTTTAAAGAAATATTATTTCTATGGGTGCCGAGTCATGTTGGAATCCTTGGAAACACAGCTGTAGACCTTGAGGCAAAGACTGCCCTGGGTGACCCTTTATCTAACTGTGATATACCATATACCGATTTTAAATCTAATATTAGAGAATATGTTTTTAATATATTGAAAAATGAATGGAGTAAAAAAGATGGTAATAAATTACATGAAATTAAACCTAATTTATGTAAACCTTTCAATAATTTTATGTGCAGAAAAGATCAGTGTGTTATTTCTAGATGTCGTATTGGTCATACTAGAATAACACACGAATATCTTTTAAAAAATGAAGTAGAACCACAATGTATACCTTGTAACTGCAAGTATACTATTAAACATGTTTTAATCAATTGTATTGACTTTGCTGATATTCGGAAGAAGCATTTCAATGTCAATAATATGTATGATTTATTTAATAATATTCCATTTACAAATATTGTTTCATTCTTAAAAGAAATTGGAATATATTATAAAATATAAAAATGTTGTTATATTTAAAACGATTTTAATTTTTATCACGTTATCTTAGTGTTGATTTTTATTTGTAAATAATCAATTTGCTTTAGTCTAGAATTTTAGTTTATTGAAAGACCTTTTGTCTGATTTTAAAAATATACCTTAAATTGTTATAATATTCGAATTAGCTCTCGCCGCGATATAGCCTTTCTGTGCTAATGCGGCGTAAAGCAAACAACAATCAATCAATCTTAAAGAAATATTATTTCTATGGGTGCCGAGTCATGTTGGAATCCTTGGAAACACAGCTGTAGACCTTGAGGCAAAGAATGCCCTGGGTGACCCTTTATCTAACTGTGATATACCATATACCGATTTTAAATCTAATATTAGAGAATATGTTTTTAATATATTGAAAAATGAATGGAGTAAAAAAGATGGTAATAAATTACATGAAATTAAACCTAATTTATGTAAACCTTTCAATAATTTTATGTGCAGAAAAGATCAGTGTGTTATTTCTAGATGTCGTATTGGTCATACTAGAATAACACACGAATATCTTTTAAAAAATGAAGTAGAACCACAATGTATACCTTGTAACTGCAAGTATACTATTAAACATGTTTTAATCAATTGTATTGACTTTGCTGATATTCGGAAGAAGCATTTCAATGTCAATAATATGTATGATTTATTTAATAATATTCCATTTACAAATATTGTTTCATTCTTAAAAGAAATTGGAATATATTATAAAATATAAAAATGTTATTATATTTAAAACGATTTTAATTTTTATCACGTTATCTTAGTGTTGATTTTTATTTGTAAATAATCAATTTGCTTTAGTCTAGAATTTTAGTTTATTGAAAGACCTTTTGTCTGATTTTAAAAATATACCTTAAATTGTTATAATATTCGAATTAGCTCTCGCCGCGATATAGCCTTTCTGTGCTAATGCGGCGTAAAGCAAACAACAATCAATCAATCTTAAAGAAATATTATTTCTATGGGTGCCGAGTCATGTTGGAATCCTTGGAAACACAGCTGTAGACCTTGAGGCAAAGAATGCCCTGGGTGACCCTTTATCTAACTGTGATATACCATATACCGATTTTAAATCTAATATTAGAGAATATGTTTTTAATATATTGAAAAATGAATGGAGTAAAAAAGATGGTAATAAATTACATGAAATTAAACCTAATTTATGTAAACCTTTCAATAATTTTATGTGCAGAAAAGATCAGTGTGTTATTTCTAGATGTCGTATTGGTCATACTAGAATAACACACGAATATCTTTTAAAAAATGAAGTAGAACCACAATGTATACCTTGTAACTGCAAGTATACTATTAAACATGTTTTAATCAATTGTATTGACTTTGCTGATATTCGGAAGAAGCATTTCAATGTCAATAATATGTATGATTTATTTAATAATATTCCATTTACAAATATTGTTTCATTCTTAATAGAAATTGGAATATATTATAAAATATAAAGTTTTGTTATATTTAAAACGATTTTAATTTTTATCACGTTATCTTAGTGTTGATTTTTATTTGTAAATAATCAATTTGCTTTAGTCTAGAATTTTAGTTTATTGAAAGACCTTTTGTCTGATTTTAAAAATATACCTTAAATTGTTATAATATTCGAATTAGCTCTCGCCGCGATATAGCCTTTCTGTGCTAATGCGGCGTAAAGCAAACAACAATCAATCAATTTTAAAGAAATATTATTTCTATGGGTGCCGAGTCATGTTGGAATCCTTGGAAACACAGCTGTAGACCTTGAGGCAAAGAATGCCCTGGGTGACCCTTTATCTAACTGTGATATACCATATACCGATTTTAAATCTAATATTAGAGAATATGTTTTTAATATATTGAAAAATGAATGGAGTAAAAAAGATGGTAATAAATTACATGAAATTAAACCTAATTTATGTAAACCTTTCAATAATTTTATGTGCAGAAAAGATCAGTGTGTTATTTCTAGATGTCGTATTGGTCATACTAGAATAACACACGAATATCTTTTAAAAAATGAAGTAGAACCACAATGTATACCTTGTAACTGCAAGTATACTATTAAACATGTTTTAATCAATTGTATTGACTTTGCTGATATTCGGAAGAAGCATTTCAATGTCAATAATATGTATGATTTATTTAATAATATTCCATTTACAAATATTGTTTCATTCTTAAAAGAAATTGGAATATATTATAAAATATAAAAATGTTGTTATATTTAAAACGATTTTAATTTTTATCACGTTATCTTAGTGTTGATTTTTATTTGTAAATAATCAATTTGCTTTAGTCTAGAATTTTAGTTTATTGAAAGACCTTTTGTCTGATTTTAAAAATATACCTTAAATTGTTATAATATTCGAATTAGCTCTCGCCGCGATATAGCCTTTCTGTGCTAATGCGGCGTAAAGCAAACAACAATCAATCAATCTTAAAGAAATATTATTTCTATGGGTGCCGAGTCATGTTGGAATCCTTGGAAACACAGCTGTAGACCTTGAGGCAAAGAATGCCCTGGGTGACCCTTTATCTAACTGTGATATACCATATACCGATTTTAAATCTAATATTAGAGAATATGTTTTTAATATATTGAAAAATGAATGGAGTAAAAAAGATGGTAATAAATTACATGAAATTAAACCTAATTTATGTAAACCTTTCAATAATTTTATGTGCAGAAAAGATCAGTGTGTTATTTCTAGATGTCGTATTGGTCATACTAGAATAACACACGAATATCTTTTAAAAAATGAAGTAGAACCACAATGTATACCTTGTAACTGCAAGTATACTATTAAACATGTTTTAATCAATTGTATTGACTTTGCTGATATTCGGAAGAAGCATTTCAATGTCAATAATATGTATGATTTATTTAATAATATTCCATTTACAAATATTGTTTCATTCTTAAAAGAAATTGGAATATATTATAAAATATAAAAATGTTATTATATTTAAAACGATTTTAATTTTTATCACGTTATCTTAGTGTTGATTTTTATTTGTAAATAATCAATTTGCTTTAGTCTAGAATTTTAGTTTATTGAAAGACCTTTTGTCTGATTTTAAAAATATACCTTAAATTGTTATAATATTCGAATTAGCTCTCGCCGCGATATAGCCTTTCTGTGCTAATGCGGCGTAAAGCAAACAACAATCAATCAATCTTAAAGAAATATTATTTCTATGGGTGCCGAGTCATGTTGGAATCCTTGGAAACACAGCTGTAGACCTTGAGGCAAAGAATGCCCTGGGTGACCCTTTATCTAACTGTGATATACCATATACCGATTTTAAATCTAATATTAGAGAATATGTTTTTAATATATTGAAAAATGAATGGAGTAAAAAAGATGGTAATAAATTACATGAAATTAAACCTAATTTATGTAAACCTTTCAATAATTTTATGTGCAGAAAAGATCAGTGTGTTATTTCTAGATGTCGTATTGGTCATACTAGAATAACACACGAATATCTTTTAAAAAATGAAGTAGAACCACAATGTATACCTTGTAACTGCAAGTATACTATTAAACATGTTTTAATCAATTGTATTGACTTTGCTGATATTCGGAAGAAGCATTTCAATGTCAATAATATGTATGATTTATTTAATAATATTCCATTTACAAATATTGTTTCATTCTTAAAAGAAATTGGAATATATTATAAAATATAAAAATGTTGTTATATTTAAAACGATTTTAATTTTTATCACGTTATCTTAGTGTTGATTTTTATTTGTAAATAATCAATTTGCTTTAGTCTAGAATTTTAGTTTATTGAAAGACCTTTTGTCTGATTTTAAAAATATACCTTAAATTGTTATAATATTCGAATTAGCTCTCGCCGCGATATAGCCTTTCTGTGCTAATGCGGCGTAAAGCAAACAACAATCAATCAATCTTAAAGAAATATTATTTCTATGGGTGCCGAGTCATGTTGGAATCCTTGGAAACACAGCTGTAGACCTTGAGGCAAAGAATGCCCTGGGTGACCCTTTATCTAACTGTGATATACCATATACCGATTTTAAATCTAATATTAGAGAATATGTTTTTAATATATTGAAAAATGAATGGAGTAAAAAAGATGGTAATAAATTACATGAAATTAAACCTAATTTATGTAAACCTTTCAATAATTTTATGTGCAGAAAAGATCAGTGTGTTATTTCTAGATGTCGTATTGGTCATACTAGAATAACACACGAATATCTTTTAAAAAATGAAGTAGAACCACAATGTATACCTTGTAACTGCAAGTATACTATTAAACATGTTTTAATCAATTGTATTGACTTTGCTGATATTCGGAAGAAGCATTTCAATGTCAATAATATGTATGATTTATTTAATAATATTCCATTTACAAATATTGTTTCATTCTTAAAAGAAATTGGAATATATTATAAAATATAAAAATGTTATTATATTTAAAACGATTTTAATTTTTATCACGTTATCTTAGTGTTGATTTTTATTTGTAAATAATCAATTTGCTTTAGTCTAGAATTTTAGTTTATTGAAAGACCTTTTGTCTGATTTTAAAAATATACCTTAAATTGTTATAATATTCGAATTAGCTCTCGCCGCGATATAGCCTTTCTGTGCTAATGCGGCGTAAAGCAAACAACAATCAATCAATCTTAATGAAATATTATTTCTATGGGTGCCGAGTCATGTTGGAATCCTTGGAAACACAGCTGTAGACCTTGAGGCAAAGAATGCCCTGGGTGACCCTTTATCTAACTGTGATATACCATATACCGATTTTAAATCTAATATTAGAGAATATGTTTTTAATATATTGAAAAATGAATGGAGTAAAAAAGATGGTAATAAATTACATGAAATTAAACCTAATTTATGTAAACCTTTCAATAATTTTATGTGCAGAAAAGATCAGTGTGTTATTTCTAGATGTCGTATTGGTCATACTAGAATAACACACGAATATCTTTTAAAAAATGAAGTAGAACCACAATGTATACCTTGTAACTGCAAGTATACTATTAAACATGTTTTAATCAATTGTATTGACTTTGCTGATATTCGGAAGAAGCATTTCAATGTCAATAATATGTATGATTTATTTAATAATATTCCATTTACAAATATTGTTTCATTCTTAATAGAAATTGGAATATATTATAAAATATAAAAATGTTGTTATATTTAAAACGATTTTAATTTTTATCACGTTATCTTAGTGTTGATTTTTATTTGTAAATAATCAATTTGCTTTAGTCTAGAATTTTAGTTTATTGAAAGACCTTTTGTCTGATTTTAAAAATATACCTTAAATTGTTACAATATTCGAATTAGCTATCGCCGCGATATAGCCTTTCTGTGCTAATGCGGCGTAAAGCAAACAACAATCAATCAATCAAAAAAGTTATTTCATTTTAATCTATTTAGGTTTTAAATATTTTTTAACCAAGAAAGTGTAGTTTGGTATTCAATGTGATCTCATACCAACATCATATCAGCCACAGCCTGCAGACACAGAAAGAGACCAACAATATGTAAATGACATTGAAAACACCTGATGATCCTGAAGATCCAACAAATGAACCATCTCTAAGTGATTCTTCAGATAGTGGTGGTAGTGATGATAAGTTACTGTATTAGGTATAAGGGATGTCCACCTCGGTCCCACTGGCCAAAACAACTGCCGTTGCAACTTGCTTCTTTGAGCCATACTGTACCTCGTACAACTTCAAGTCGATGATCTAAAATTTAAAAGTCAAACATTCAATGTGTTCCCCTACCACATGTCTCTTAACACTCCTTGGCACTACCGGACACTCACGAACCGGGCAATGTTGATCCCTCTGACTTAAGATATAAGTCCGTTCCTTCCGGCCACTCCTGTGGCACTCATAATCATAATATCCAGGTTCCTCTACTGTTGCAGGCCCTCTGGTTTTGCACTATCCTTCTTACATACCTCTTGGCCCATGGCCACTGCTTCCTGACTCCCCCATCCCGTGGATCGCTATCCTTGCCGTGATCGGGGGGCTTGCGAGCCTCAGTGACCCTGAGAGCTATGCCAGCTGGAGCTTCGTCTCCTGGTAGGGTCACCCATGCTGGACAGTTCGAAGGGTAGAGGCCAGACTAAAGTGATCCGAACATCGTACGAGTTGCCCGATGTTTAAAATAAAAATAGGCATTCCAACCTGTTGGCCGTGGGTTTGCTACCCGTGTCGGTGGTTGACGAGATCCTGGTGGATGAGAGACTGTTGCCAGCCTCCTTGTGGATGGGAGAAGCTTCAGACTCAATACTCTGCTTTGGCTCCAATATCATCTAAACGGGAGGTCAGATTGGCCCGGTCTGATCAATCGGCTGGTCATGTCGAGCACTTTAGTCTCTCCTTAAATTTAGCTTTCCTAATAACCATGTTGTATTCAATATTAAATATTAACTTTTTTAAACGAGGATAACTGAAGAAGGCGGTGGCTCATGGGTCAATCAAATAGTACGCTTTCTATTTGCTTTATGGATATGCTCTGCTTGAGTATAGCATTCTTGGAGCATTTGGTGCTTTCGCAGTGGATCTTGGGTGCTAATTTTACATTAGCAGCTCTTGACCCCGGATAGCCGCGGAAATACAGCATCGCCCTTGTAGGCACTCCGAGGTGGGTTGATGACAAGAATGGTGAACTTTTCCTCCTCTTATTATGGCACTACAAAACCAAAACCTTAAATCAGCTTTAATAAATAAAAAAAGAAAATGTGATGACACTGAGCCCTGTCAGGAAGATGACAGTTGGCCTCGATTTATTGTCTTAACAGGTACTGCTGACAAACCTATAGCTAAAATTTCTCCTTTTGTGATTCAAAAAAGTATCCAGGGCATTGCTGGAACTGTTAAAAATGTTTCTAAAATGAGATCAGGAAATTTGTTGGTTGACTGTAAGAACAAAAGTCAATCGGCAAATTTGCGGAAAATGAAAACAATAAATGGCTTTGCTGTTTCGGCTTCAGCACATGCTAGCTTAAACAGTAGCAAAGGAATCATTCGAGACAGAAGTCAATATCTGTCTGATCTGACTTCTGAAGAAATTTGTGAAGAACTTTCAAATCAAGGTGTAACTGATGTAGTAAGATTTCAAATTAAAAAGAATGACCAAGTAATTAAAATAAATACTTATCTTTTAACTTTCAAAACTCCAACTCCTCCTTCGTCTTTGAGATTGGGATGCTTTAGCATCAAGGTTGACATTTACATCCCTAACCCAATAAGATGTTTTAAATGTAATAAGTTTGGTCATGGGACCAAACATTGTCATGGTAATGCTTCAAGTGTTCTGGAGAAGGACAGGAGGGAACAACTTGTCAACCTGATTCTTTAAAATGCTCAAATTGTGACGGATCCCATTTGTCATCTTCTTGGGACTGTCCAGTTTACATAAAAGAAAAAAATATCACTAAAATAAAACAGAAAAAAACATCAGTTACACAGAAGCTAAACAGATAGCTTCTGTTTCGAATGATTTCAAAGCTACGAACAAGCCTTCGTATGCCAGCAAAGCTGGCCGTTCATTCAGCCACGAGTCGACACAGACTCGAATGAACTGGCCCCATTGATGCTGAAACATTTACGATGTTGCCAGTTCAAACTGAACCATTTGACAGAATTATTACAGCAAGAAAACCAAATTCTACCAAAACCAGTACTCAGTCCACTCAATCTTCCTTACAGAACTCAATGTCATCACCTACAAAAAATGAAAGTAAGAAATCAAGTAAAACAGATGCAAATAAATCAGACAGTTGGGGCAATGGATCTATCTGGGATCTTCCCGACGATATAGATAGTTCATCTATCGTAAATAGCCTTCCTACATCGGCCTCTAATACAAAGTCAACTAGTTTATCTTTTACATCTCGTAAACATTCTTCTAAAGCCCCGTCTCCTCTCCGTTCTCCAGAACAGCAGATCGTCCCCAAAACGCCAGCAAATTCCTCTCCTCAGAAGTCTTCTGATAGGAGGTCACGGGGTAGGGGTCGAGGCGGAGTAACACCAACTTCGTCTAGTCAAGGAGATCGACGAATCTCCTCACAAAATAGATTGATTGATTGATTGTTGGTTGCTTAACGTCCAGTGGCAAATATTTCATGCATATTCAGGACGAGAACAAGTTCACAATAAATACAATAGGTAGGATCTGTAATAGATTAAGGGATTAAGGTCGGAGAAATTTAGACTGCCACGGGAAATGAGGGTATATTGGATAGGGACAGAAATTTAGCCTTGTAACAGGTCACCTACGGACCCCTCAAAGAGTTGTTGCAAGGGTTCTTAACGTGCAAAGAGCGTGGCACTCTCTTTACACGAGGCATCGGATTTAACGTCCCCATTCTGACCGGACGTGGCTGCAAATTTGTACATCCCGCACAGCCAAACGGACGCCCCACTTTAGCACGGGTTTTACTGCCGGTCGGAGGAAGACCAATGGTGACCATACTTCTATACCCCAGTCACCCTTGGGTCTCACAAAATAGATTTGCCACACTTACTGATGAATCAGAAATGGAATGCGAAAGTGTTGTGCCACCCGAAAGATCACAATCTCAGTGTGATCGAAATAAGAACGCTGGCAAACTCGATAGCATTCGTCCTTCTATTCATAAATTATGACAAGTATCATTCAATGGAATTGCCGAGGTCTTAAAATAAATCTTCTCGAGTTAACACTTCTAGTTCAGTCTTTTTTACCTATTGCATTTTGCCTTCTAGAAACTCATCTAAAAGAAAGTGACAATGTATCTTTAAAAGGATGCAACATCTATAGCACATTTTTCTAAGGAAGACGAACGTGCTGCAGGCGGATCAACCATTTGTGTGAAGGACAACGTCATTCATAGCACAGTCCAACTCACCACAGATCTGCAGGCAGTTGCAATTCGTTTATCATTAGATAAAACAATTACATTATGTTCTATATATATTCCACCTAATTCAAATATAGATAAAGCTAAACTCAAAAACCTAACTGACCAATTACCTTCACCTTTTATACTTATAGGAGACTTTAATGCCCACAATCCCTTGAGGGGAAGCAAGTATCATAATGCCAAAGGTAAGATTATTGAAGATTTTGTCTCTCAAGAAGGATTATGCATTTTTAATGATGGATCTAATACTTATCTCCACCCTGGAAACGGGTCTTATTCTGCTATTGACATCACTATTTGCGATCCGTCTCTTCTTCTGGTTATTTATGGCGTGTTCATGATGATCTTTGTGGAAGTGACCACTTTCCAATAATACTTGAACATCTTTTTACTTTTGCTCAACAGAGAGTCTCACGTTGGAAACTGGACAAGGCGGACTGGCCCTTGTTTGAGAATCTCTGTCAAGCGGAGCTTCAGTCAAAGATGTTTGAGACTGTTCAGGATCCCATTTTAACTTTACACACAGTTTTAACGTCAATTGCTGACAGAACAATTCCTAAGACCTCGGCAAATCCGAAACATCCCAGCAAACCATGGTTTGATGAGGCTTGTGATCAAGCCATAGATGACCGTAAAAAATAATGAAAGACGGTTCAATCAACATCCTACGACGGAAAACTTTAGTAATTTCCGTATTAAGGCACAGCGGACTTGCAGGCAAGCACGACGTACGTCTTGGAAAAAATTTGTCTCGGGGATAACATCTCGCAGTCCGATGACAAAAGTAAGGATTGATACCAAAGATAAAAGGTAAAAATTCTAAAGCCACGGTAAAACATTTGAAAGATGGCAATAATTTATTAACATCTGAAAAAGATATTGCCAACAAGCTTGGTGAAACTTTTGCGAAATCTTCTTCTTCTAACAACTACAGGGAAGATTTTAAAAAAGTTAAAAAACAAAAAGAAAAAATGAAGTTGAACTTTAAATCGAAAAATGGTGAAAATTATAATAAACTCTTTTCTCTGGAAGAACTCATAACATCTCTGTCAAAAGCCCATGATACAGCTTGTGGGCCTGATAATATTCACTATCACTCTTAAAACACTTGCCAGATTCCTCGCTGGAAGCTCTTTTGCAGCTCATGAATATAATCTGGGAATCTGGTGATTTACCATCAATTTGGAAGCTTGCAACCGTCGTGCCTATTCCAAAACCAAGTAAAGATCACACGGATCCTATTAATTATCGACCAATTGCTCTTACCAGTTGTGTCTGTAAAACACTAGAACGGATGGTCAATCATCGCCTTGTATGGTTCCTGGAATCAAATGGGCTATTAGCCAATATCCAGTGTGGATTCCGACAGGGTCACAGTACTCTAAATCATCTTGTTCGATTCGAATCATTTGTCCGTAATTTTTTTTTTTTTTTTTTTTTATTTATTAAAGCACAAATTACACCCACAAGAGGGCCAAAGGCATGACAATTACATGTAATAACAACAATATAATGATGACATTAAATGTACATAAAAAATAAAAATAAACCAAAACATTGAACACAACAAATGACCTCAAGTGCCCCCTGTCCTCAGTTCCATAGACTGTTTAATAAAGGAGCCTAAAGATTTCACTTGCTGACTAGTGGTTGGATTTAGTATATATTTCATTTTATTATCAGAAAAATCTTTGTATTGAGTTTTTAAATCATTAAAAAAGATATGTCTTAAATCATCATTCATTTTACATATTAAAAAGAAATGTGATTCATCATCCAGAACTTTGCACTTATTACAAAGTCTTTAAGGGCGTGGAATATTTTTATATCTTCCAGTTTCAACAGTGAGGAAATGATCACTTATTCTAAATTATCCCCAAGGGTGACTGGGGAATAGAAGTATGGTCACCATTGGTCTTCCTCCGACCGGCGGTAAAACCCTCGTCAAAGTGGGGCGTCCGTTTGGCTGTGCGGGATGTACAAATTTGCAGCCACGTCCGGTCAGAATGGGGACGTTAAATCCGATGCCTCGTTTAAAGAGAGTGCCACGCTCTTTGCACGATAAGAACCCTTGCAACAACTCTTTGAGGGGTCCGTAGGTGACCTGTTACAAGGCTAAATTTCTGTCCCTATCCAATATACCCTCATTTCCCGTGGCAGTCTAAATTTCTCCGACCTTAATCCCTTAATCTATTACAGAACCTACCTATTGTATTTATTGTGAACTTGTTCTCGTCCTGAATATGCATGAAATATTTGCCACTGGACGTAAAGCAACCAACAATCAATCAATCAATCTTATTCTAAATTTGCATATAAGTTTTCTTGTATCAAGATTAGGGTATGTCAAATAAAATTCTTGTTTATATTCAGCTTTTATATGCTTACACAGAAGAAGTTTGCTATTTTGGTCGAGAGATGATATTTTATTGTCATATATTTCTTTATATCTTTGCTGAAATTCATTTTTATAGATTTTTTTACTGAAATTCTTACAGTCTCCGTTTTTTGTTTTTAGTTACATCTTTGGGTTTACTAATATTATTATCGGACCTAATATGATTTACATATGAGTACCATGAGTATATACCTTGATCATGAAGTGATTTAGAAAGAGAGTAACACTCTTTAAGTAAATCAGATAGAGTTTTCACTCAAAAGTTGGTCTTCATATAAAAGTGACTGTGTGGCAATGAAACCAAAAAGGGGAAATCTTCCTAATTCAGATCTAGAGGCAATATTACTAGCACATTTCTTAACTCCAAGTGTAAATTTGCAAAACTTATTGTGAATTTTTTCAGGAGGACTCTTATCTATAAAACTGAGTTTATCCAAAGGAGAATTATTTTTTCTGGCTCTAGCAATTGCATTATAGTATGGTTTGTACACATCCATATACCAAATTTCACAATTATATGTAAGAATAGGACGAACCAAAGAATCAAATAAATGAACAGATAAATTTGCAGGTAATTCGTTCAGACCCGCTTGTATAGCTTTTGATAGAGTACATAACTTTTAGGGCCTTTTTGAAAGTGCTTCAGCAGATGACAATAAGTTTCCATTTTGTGAGAGCAAGTTGCCTAAGAACCTAAATTCATTTACTGATTCTAAAACAGTGTGCTTGTAATTAAATTTTGTATTTTGCGTCTTTTTATGACTATGACCAATAACCATAGTTTTAAGTCTTTTTACAATTAACAGTGAGTTGCCATTTATCACAGTAAGAAGAAAATGTATCTAAGCTTTCCTGAAGACCTTCTTTTGGTTCTGACATTATTAATAAATCATCTGCAAACATTAAACTTCCAATAACAGAATTTTCGAGAGTTAGGGGTTGACACTCATTTCCTGAGAATAAATTTGGAACATCATTTATATATATGTTAAAAAGGGTAGGGCTTAAAGAATCCCCTTGCCTAACTACTCGGTTTATATCAAAGTAGTCAGTAAAACAATTGTTAATTTTCAGTGCTGACATTGTCTTAGAATACATACTTTTAATCATATTTATCATCTTATGGCCAACTCCTGAAGACAAAAGTTTAAAAAATAAAGCTTTACGCCACACAGAATCAAAAGCTTTGCGCAAGTCAATGAAGCATGCATACATTTTTCTCTTACCAAGATGTATGTATTTATTTATTAAAGTTTTTAGTACAAACAAACTGTCAGTTGTCCTCATTTTAGGTCGAAAACCAAATTGAAATTTACTGAATTTGTCTTCCATATAAATCATTACCCTTTCATTTAAAACCGCACTAAATAGTTTTGCTACACCATTTAAGAGTGAAATACCCCTATAATTATTTGGGTCAAGTGGATCACCACCCTTAAATAAAGGGACTATATATGAGTTAAGCCAAGTTTCTGGATAAAATCCTGATGAAAATATTAAATTAAAAAGTATAGTTACAGACTTAACAATAACAGGACAACTTGTTTTTATTATTTCATTTAATATGAGATCAGGACCACATGATTTACCAACTTTAAGAGACTTAATCACTCTTTTAACCTCTGTTATTGTTATAGGTTTATCAGTAATATTATTATCTTTGTAATTATTTAAATCTGATAGAAAGTTTTCGATCTCTTCTATATGAGTTTTATTTTCAGGTTCTACCCAGTCACCCTGAGATTGGAAGTGTTTCATTAAATTTGTGGGTTGAAAGTTATCGTTGCTAGGTGTTTTGATGCTTTTATGGGTATAACTATTAGCTTCTTTCAACAATTTCCAAAATTCTTGTGGATTTTCAGTTTTAGCATCTGATAATTTTTTTATAAAATTTTGTCTGAACTGGTTTGTTTTTCTTTTAGCACACTTCTTCAAATCTTTAGCTGTTATAAAATAATTTTTTCTTATGTTTTATCAAATGGCTTAGATTTTAATTGTTTCCCAAGAAAATTTATTTTTGATTTTAAGTTTCTAATTTCACTGTCAGACCAAGGTTTTATAATTTTCTTTTTTTTCTTATAATGGATTGGACTTTTTTTAAGCAGACATTTTTCGATATGTTGTCAAATATGATTCTAAGGTTTTCAGATGCTGAATTTATACCCGACTTACTGATTTCAAATTTTTTATGCTCGAAGTCTACAATCATATTTATTACTTCCTTAGAGGACAATATTTTATAAATTTTTTCTTTAGACTCTGGTGTCCATTTGTAGCTTGTACAATTTTTTAAAGAGTGGGTCTTTTCAATTTTATGAGAAAAATTCAACTTACATTTCAAAACAAAATAAATCTGAACATGGTCAGAGAGGTAATTAGGACTTTTAGTACAAACATATTTCACTGAGGACAGGAGGTCCTTGCTAACTAGACCATAATCAACAGTACTACAACCATTAAAAGTATAACAAGTAAAATAACCCAAGGAGTCACCTATAAATCTACCATTTAGTATCCGCAGTCTTGAGGATATACACATATTTAAAAGTGATTTTCCATGACAATTTAAAGTTTGGTCTTGACAATTTCTTTCGACAAATATATCATCATCATAGTTGGGTGGTAAAATATTTTGTAAAACATGGGAGTCATATGATTCTTGATTGATAAAATCTGTGTGATCACTTACTCTAGCATTAAAGTCACCTATCAATGCAATTTCACCTTTAACTGAAAATTTAACTATTTCATTTTCTAAGTTCTGAAAATCATTATCTAAATGAGTAGAATTATAAGGGGGAATATAAACAGCACATAAAAATAAATCTTTCTCAAATCCAAAGAAGGACTTATCTAGTTTAAGCCATATTCTATTTGGAGATGTAGATGCTTTAGATAAATTAGTTATTCCCTTGAAAATTTCTTTTTTAATGTATATAATTCCGCCGCTGTGTCTTTTAGATTTTTTATGTTTTTTTCTGCACTTTGAAATAGAAACAAAATTCTCAATTTGAGTTTCAGCATTCTCTCCTTTCCATGTTTCTAATATAACATTTATATCAGATTTGATAGTATCAATAAATAAATCGTCAGTGTATTTATCCCCAAGACCACGGACATTCCATGATGAGACAGTTAGTTGTCTTTGTAATGATGTAAATGATTGTTATGAGCTGGTGAAAAAAGATCCCTCAAATTTTAATCTTTATTCATGTAGGCCTTATTAATTTCTTGACAAATATCTTTTATATGACTTCAAATATATTGTGTTGTATAAAGCTTTTATAAGTATATTAGAAATATTAGAAAGAAAATACTAACATGTGGGCTGAGAAGTAGCCTAGGGGAGGTAATCAATTTGAATTATCTCCCTTTAGAAAAAAAAAAACAAAAAAACTAATACACTGTAACAATAATAAAAATACTTGAGATTGTCAGAAATAGTATTGGTATTCAGAGGATACCACAAATATATATATACATCTTAATATATGACTGTTAATACATTTATAACATATTATGAAATACCTATTTTCTTGTACTTTGTTATATGTTTGTAGTATAGTGGGCTTCTATAATAAATTGCATTTTCATTTTTTCTACAAAAATTTATCAATTATTACTGAAAATAATTAAGAAAACAAATATATTAAATATAAATAAAAATGCTGTTTTCAAATCAATTTGATTAATCTGGCTCTTACTTTGTAGTTGCAAACAACACTCTATTTTGAGAAATTAAACATTTTATTCTAATTATCAGTTCTTCCTTTCTTTCTTTTTTTTTTCTTTTTTAAATAATAAAAGAATTTTGTAATTTGCAATTGCTACTTATCAGTTGTGATATGCAATTAAAAGTATATATTTTCCATTTCGTTAAAACATTGATGTAAAATTCAACAATCTGCAGTTAAGAGTTCTGACACTATATTTCATATCACTGTATTTACATTAATATAATTAACCATACTCAAATCATATACAAATGAATAATTGAAAATTTAACATCGAACAAATAGAATATTCTTGAAACAAAAACAAAAAAAATTGAATCATAACAATCAAATCTATATAATGTTCATTTGAACTCTGCCTGAGTCACATATGTAGTAAATGAGTTTCAATTAAGTCTCAATTATCGAGGCATAACAGTTAAGCCTGTAAAAGAATCACTGTGATATTAAGTGTGTTAACTTAAATAAAATTTTCTTCTATTCTTTTTTAAACAAAAACAAAAATCTTTTGACTTTGGATTTAAAGGGTCCAACATATGATTACTCTTAAAAAAAAAAAAACAAACAAACAAAAACAAAAAACAACGCAAACTTTAAGCTTGTTTTTCTCCTTGAAAAATTAACATCTAAATTCTGAAAATTTTGTCAACTTAATTTTGTAGCTTAGTAAGCAACTGAATGATCAAGGATTTTGTATCCGATTCAAAATTGTTGTTCATATCTCGTCTTTCAAATAACGGGTTGCCTTTGTTGTCATTGTTTTGTTGTGGTCTATTTTGCATATACATGTAACTGTCAGGTTGCTGTCTAGGATTTTGAAAGAAATGGTTTTCCTGGAATGGTGCTAGATGATTATTCATATGATTTCCTCCTTGGTTATATGTAGGACTGTTTTCAATATCATACCTCGGTCTACTATTATACTCATTGTCTTCATGTCTAACATTTTGATTGTATCGTTTGTAGTTTTCTCTGTACCCTCTTCTATTATTGTCTCTGTTTGGGTCATAAAATTCCTGGTCTTCTGTATGTCTAAGATTTTGGTTCCATTGTCTTATATTTGTTACCCTGCACTTGTCCATGTTGTCTGGGTTGAGTTTTATGCAAGTAGTTTATGCCCAGAATAGTATTTAGCTTTTCTTTGATATTCCTGACATAAATAGGTACGCCACTTTCCCTAGAAAGATGACTACCATCTTCAAAGTCTACTTGTGTCAAGTTACTATGTTCAATAATTACAATATCTAATTCTCTTTCCATTTCTTTAAGATAAGTGTTGAATTGTGATCTTTTTGTTTCATAGTTACATCTCTTTACCTGATTTCTGTAAAAGCGGGGTAGTGCTTCCCCTACCAAATTTTTACTTCCTGGTACAGACAATTTACAAAATGAAATTAAGTCTCTCATTTCTTTTGCAACATTCTCTATATCATAATCAAAATCAACGTCATTGGATCCAACTTGAAGTAGGATATTTGCAGCAGAGACTTTACCTGTCTTAATGAAGGCTTTAGCTCCTCTTATAGTTTTTTCTTTTAGTGTTGTAATACGCACTCTCTTACTTCTGTAAATCTTTCTTGCTATCAAATCTTTCACAACAGAAGTTCCAATAATCCAACAATCTACATCAAAATTTCTATCTGTTTGTTTGAATGGAGAAACTTTGTCATTTAAGATTGGTTGATAATCTTGTTTGTCATATAGTTCATCTTTAGTAGTTTTGTCAACATTATCCTTTTGTTTAGATAGTTGGTTTTCAATTGAATCATGTGTATAAATATGTTTTTCCTTGTGCTTTGCAAATGTTACCTCAGTTGATGATGGGTTGCTGTCAGAATCCTCATCATCTGAAGATTCAGAATCTGTGTTGTCGTTTACAGCCGTTATTATTTTCTTAGTATTTTCTTCACTGACCTTCAATATTTCTAAAGCATCTTTTGTTAGCTGTGAGCTAATTTTATTTGTTTCTAGTTTTAGATTAGTGGCCATCTGACTTAGACTTTCATTTAATTTATCCATATAATCTTCTGATATTTCTACAGTAAGTGACTTCTTATCTTGAAATACTGCAGAAACTTTGCTAATTTCAGATTTTAGGTCTTTTTGTATGTTTTCAATCATACATGCCTTTTCTTCTTTTTGTTCCAGCTTAGTGTTTATATTTTCTAATTGTAATAAAATATGTTCTGATTTTTGTAATACTAATAGTTCAGTATTGGACTTTTCAACAAGTATCTGCTCTATTTTGTGGAGTGAGTTTTGAAGTTGTTGGATATCTTTCTGGCAATTACAGTTTACCTTGTTTTCTGTTAATTTCTCTTCTTCATTTTGTTCTGAGACACCCTGTATATTTTCACTGATAGCACTCTCTATAACAGTGGTGTTGTTTGCATTATGTGCATCATCAACTAATATTTCATTTTGTTCGTATTCATCTACACACTTTAATAAAGTTTGTGAGTTATTCAATGCTTCCCCTTCAGGAACTAGAAATTTTTGTTTTGATTACAAAATATAAGTTTTTAAATATGTTGATTATATTCATACTGAATATCATATGGTTCCTGATAGTCCCTTATAATTTCTTTTCTCAAAACGAAAACGAAAGAATCACGATCTTTAAACTACTACAAAGATTCGTTTTTAGCACGTCATATCTTCCACGTTAGCGATTTTGTCCCATGTACATTTACTCCATATCCCTTTATTTTCTATATTACCACTGCGTATTTGAAATAATTTGTACGGTATAAGAATCCTGCTCTGCTCTTTCTTAGGGGTTTACTGGTTTAATTATTAAAATCTCAACTTTTTTTCTGATAAATGGGATCTCTTTTATTCAAAAAACCATATTACATATGACATGTGGTATTTTTTTTCTCCTTTATTTATTTTGTCTTATATTTAAAAGGCTATATTTACTGTTTATATATTTTCCATAATGTACTGGCTTGTTCTTGACTAGGCTGAAACAATATGGTCGGGTTGTTGTCTCCTTGACACATTCCTCGTTTCCGTTCTCAAGTTTAGTTCCTTATTTTCAAGATGGATAAACATCGGGGGTGGGGGAGGGTTGTTGTTGTTGTATCTTTACCTTAAGTAAGGGGTAGGAGCAGATAACCGACACGTTGGGTCTCTAGAAGGATGAAGCTGAGGACAGAGATTTCGTTGTCCATGGTCAGGCAGACGATAACGAACACACATACAACGCCAAATAGAGGTTATGTAATACCGGTAGTGTATAGCCTTACAACTACATACATATTAATCCAGGTCGGGTACTTTCAGAGAACAATAGTCTTTTAGCCACATTATGAGTGATTAAACATCAAACGTCACAGATGTAAATGTAAAATATTTTTGCCATTAGTCATCTCAAAATCCGGAGTGATCACATGGATATAGCATGGCTGAATCACAAATAGTTTTGTATATGTAATTTATTTTCTAGCTTTAATATTTTGGTTCAATGTCAGATCAAATCAAATATATTATGTACATAAATTTACTTATTCTTTGTAGGATAACAGAAAGAACCAAGTTATTGATGACAATGATACGAGAGAGGATGGCAAGCACACATATATACATGAATAACTATTATGTTATTCGGGTGATGATTTAGAAATGATAATTCGATCTAATTTCATGAAATGTCCGCCTCACAATAATATATTATTGAGTCATTGTTTTTTAAGGGAGCAATTATTTAACTTTAAAAAACAAGAGGCTCTCAAGAGCCTGAATCGCTCACCTGTATTTCAGAGGAGAAGATTTTTAAATGTTAGCAAACTTGATGAACAAATTGTGTAAAATTGTCTTTAAGGGGCAATAACTCCTTAAGGGTCATATTAGCTTTTTTGTAGATCTTACTTTGCCTAACATTATTGCTCCTTACAGTTTATATATATCTATAATAATATTCAAAATAATAACAAAAAACTGCAAAATTTTGTTAAAACTACCATTTCGGTGGCAGCAACCCAACCATGGGTTGTTCGATTGGTCTGAAAATTTCAGAGCCGATAGATCTTGACCAATTGAACAATTTTACCTCATGTCAGATTTGCTCTCAAAACTTCAGTTTTTGAGATATAAGCCAAAAACTGCATTTGACCCCTATGTTCTATTTTTAGCCATGGCGGCCATGTTTGTCGATGGATCAAAACTTCGGATACAATTTATAAACTAGATACCCTAAGGAACATTTAGTTAAAATTTGAAGGTATTTGGCCCAGTAGTTTCAGAGGAGAAGATTTTTTAAATAGTTTACGACGACAGACGACAACAGACGACGACGACAACGACAGACGACGTAGGACGCCAAGTTATGGCATAAGCTCACATGGGGCCCTTAGGGCCCCGGTGAGCTAAAAAGGGGGTCGGGTTATGTTTTTTTTTTTTCGGAGTCAGAATTTTTTTTTTAGTTTTTCGAAGCTATAAATCAAATTTCTTTTCAAATGTTAACACTAAAAGGTATGGGGAAATCTTGATTCAGAATATTTGTTTTTGTCATCTGCTTGACCACAATATATATTTTTTTTCATCAAATTGGGGTTCAGAATAGTTTTGAAGGTTGGTAGGACCAAAAACACAACCAAGTGTCGACATATGGGATCTTGAATTTTCATTTACCATTTATACGTGTTAAATATTACAAGAACATCCCCATAAAAAACAACATTTCATTTAGATTGTTTTCCAATACCCAAGTTTACATCAAGCAATACATAATACGGTAAAAAAAAAAGAAAAAACCTAAACAGACCCGAATAAATTATGTTACGCCCATTTTAGACCATGGCTTACTGAAAAAAAAACTTTGTCAGCATGAATTTCACGTTCTCCAAATTTTCGATCGGACTATGTCAGTAAAATGTATCCTAAAACCACACTTCCACACCACAATGCCTCACAAAAGACAATTCAGGATAGTTTCACCAGGGAAAGCCACACAAGAAAAGAGATTGAAATAAAATATCGCCACTGCATGTTGTAATACTGGTCGAATGTTTATGTGCAGTTTTCATGAATATTCGGGCAAAGTACAATAAATATTAACTCCTTATGTTCCGGGCGTCTTTCGAATGCATTTTCAGTTTCCTATGTTATATGTTAGTCTTTAGTGAAGGTAGTTCTTCGTCGCGGTAAAACTTTTTTTATTCTACCGGAAATATACAGTTTAACCATTTTGTTGTTAATTTAGGCTTTTAATAATGTACTTCTTTTTTCTTCCTTGGTGCATTTACCAATAACATAGTCCGTGATGATTGTTTAATAGACATTACGTAGACTATTCTAATTTGAAACGATAAAATCCATTTATTTCACATTTAATTGGCTTATCAAAGCTGTTTACAAACCCGACATGTCAACAAGGGCCTCAGTGGCATTTTTTGGGGAGTCCATTAACAATAAGGTCAAGTTGCTGTGAATGGGCTATGTCACAGAGTTTGCTAAAATTTTGCATACAACTTTGAACTATAACTGATAATCGAATAAACAATGCATTTATCTCTGTTATCATCTGAAATATACCCGATTGAATTCACAACTCCATCATAACTGTCATATATTTGTTATGTTTCAGGATCTTTGACGAGGACTGTCGGGGACACTACAAGGTACATTTTCTCATTACATAAAGTGGGAGGATAATGAAGCTACATTACGACCTAAAATTTACCATTCACAGACGTTAATTCAAACTCTTAAAGAGGTTGAGATTGAACGAAGACAAATTGTCATTACCGATGACCGAATGATTTTCATGGGAATGATTCCACAAGAAGTATCTACATATTGGTCAACTCACTGCTATTCTTCTTCAAGGACTACCAATATTTTGTCACAGTGTAGCCCATTGAATAATGTATGAAAAAATAACCAACAGTCCTGAAGATTTGCCAGAGATCTTGAGGAAAGCTTTTGATCAGGTATTTTAATGTCATCAGGGTTAACTTAATTGTGTGAAATTTTTTACTGTTTTGTTTCTGGTGAGAAGTACTGAAACAAAAGATAACCATACTGCCATTGCATTGTAGTACAAAATGTTCTTATCATATAAGGTAATTATTACCTGCTGAATGTGTTTATGCTTTCATGATTTTGAACTGATAGTCAAGTTTTTATTTGTACACAAGACCAAATTTTAATTTTTTTTTAAGCAGCAACAGCTTTAGTACAAGTTACATCAGTTGCAATGGAATGACAGCGTCTATCCATCTACTTCAAATGGCAGAAAGACTCACCAGCTGACCTTGACTTCTGTGTTATAATTCTAGCAGATAGATTGAAACTTAGTTCACTGTGTAAATTACTTTATCCATTCAGGAGGGTACCCAGCTGTCCTGTTTGAAGCCTTTTCCGTTACATGCAAATCAGAGGATGCGCTGTCCACCTAAGAAGATGTTTCTTTTTGGGTACCAAGTCCAGTCCAGGTTTTGTTTTTCTCAAAAAGAAGACCAATCAATTCCTTCATGTTGCTAACCATGATTTGACTGCAGCTGATCTGAAGTCAAGCAAAAACAAAGGAATGGTTGAATGACCAGTATTTGACACTTATTTATGATCTCACAATACTCAAGAAATACAACATATTAAGGTAGATTCGGTGTCTTGCATTTTGAAATAGCAGAAGCCAATCAGTATATAATAAAGGGAAACAACAAAATAGGGACCTCTAATTACAGGATCAATTACGAGAATTGGCAAACAGACGATTATTAAAGAGATTCAAGATGGTAGAAATAGAATTATTGGGGTTTAATTTAAACAAGCAAAACCAATACTTTGGTTGTGTGTCTACCTTCCAACAAGACGCAATTGATGTTCAAGAGATGACTACCAAGCAAGAGATTATTCACAACTATGTTGACTCTCGTACAATTTTTCTTGGGAGGAGAAATGAATTCTTCACTTCATAGTAACAATATCATTACTAAATAATATTTACCAGTTTCTCATAAGCAGCCTACTGGCAAAGTCCTGCATGCACACTTCGAAAATGCAAACAGTGGTGACCTGTACATGTCAAAAGCCAGATTAACAGCATTTCGAGTGAGATTAACAGATTAAACTAAAACAGAAATTAAGATTTCTTGATTAACTGAGAACATAATCATTTGATTCTTAATGTTTCTATTTATTTTTCACACTTAACATGCATCACTTGATGGAATAACACAACACTGTATATCAGATTTAGTTCTTTTTGTTATCTCATACAGTTTCCTTAATAAAATGAGTGATGTTTGGAAAGCATTACTGTAAAAGTGTTCCATTGTTGTCAAAAGATCAATGGATACCTTGTCATGATTAAATAACAGATAATTGAACATTGTCATAAAACACTAATTAGTTTGTTTTACAATTAATCTTTTCATCATTTTGACACTTGGTCATAGATTAAGCTCTATGCTTATTATATAATTAGGAAAGAAATTTTAAGTAAATATTTTGATTGAAATGATACAAATGAAAAAAAACCCGCATATTTATAAAAGTAAAGTTAAAATTAGGTTAAAATAAGTATCAAACTTCATCTCTGTAATTTCTTTATAGAGAAAACGCAGAGATGAATATCTTGAAACATTAAAACCAAAGATAGAAGAGCAATCAACTTGAATAGGTTTTGTGAAACAGTCGGGTAGTCAGAAATATCATTTGAAAGTGTCCAGGCCTGATAGAATGTGCATGAAGGAAGAAACCTTTCGAAACCCTTAATGTGCATTAAGGATGAAATCTTTATAAACCATTATGATGTTAAAATGTAAAAGTCGTATTGAATAAATGTACTACATGTCTGCCAAAATTCAATACAGTTACTGAATATGCTAGAATCGTTTGTGACTTCTTGTTGTTGTTCAAAATGTTTGATTATTCTTTTCATTTGATAAAGAAATTTACAAAATGTTATGTGTAATTCAATGCATTACTTTGCAAAAGTAGTTGTAATTTAATGCATTACTTTGATAAATGCATGTAATTGTAATCTAATGCATGGTTTAGTCAAAGTAATTGTAATATAATGCAGTACATTGGAATGTAATTCGCCCCATGCCTCTCCTGGATCAAAACTTTTGAATACCGTTTCACCTCCAATAAGGTGAATTGAATATGACAACAAATGGATGAAAAAGTTAACAATGATAAAGACTTAATCGTGAACATTTTCCTCCAAATTTGAAAAGGACGGATCAATATACAAACGATGAATCCAACAAAAATCCGATCCCTATCCAACCCAAATTTGTTATCAGTACAGGGTAACTTTTAAAAATAGAGGAACACAATTTAGCTGATACGAACAATGGGTACAAGACATGACAATCAACAATGAAAAACAAATAATTTATCTTGAGCAAAGGCTAACTAGCCTCTTTAGAACATAAAATTTGAGGTTTTATAAATATACATGTAAAAGTGGGCGAAATAAAAAGCGAAACCAAGATATATTCTACGAAAGAAGAGACGGTTCTGAAAACAGTTGACTCAGTTCAGGACAAATTTAAAGCTGTTAGTTCATTTTTTGGAAAACACAGCAATTCAAATAGAAAACAAAAAATTCCAAGAAGTTGATCTTACACAAATCAGATACACCCAGAATTGCATCCTCTCAAAAATACTTGCAACTTATTTCAGAAAATAAGTCTTTAGGCCGAATTAAAGATCCCAAGCCATTCCCTTTTTAAATAATTGGTCTTGAGGTTTAAAGCGACTGGGAGCCTTCAGCTGGTTAATGCCGACGTTCATCGTATGCCAAGAGCAACTGTTTCTTATATTACACACGATGATGTCACACAATATTTAAAGAATGTTTACGGTCACAATATTTCTATGCCAACAGACCAATCATCTCTTTATGCTGTAAAGCAAGGTATTTATGACATCGCAAATTTTCCGAATGTCAATGGCGCTGTAGGTGTGACACAGTGAAGTTACGTAAAATGAGCTTGAACCATTCTCAAACGTATACTATCTTAACATTGCGAGTTTGTCATAGTTATACAGCAATTGGTTAAATTAAAAAAATAGTGTTAACATAAAAGAAAATTTTATTTTTATTTACAAAAAAAGGGAACATACCACAGATCAAAAAAAAAAAATTGATATTGGTAATTGTAACTACTGTGCCTTCAACAAATATATTTTTTAACAATAAGGTAAACTGAAAACTGTTAGCAATAACTTCAAACAGATTATTTAGACAAAAGCAAAAGTTGAAAATATGTACAAGAAATGACAAACAATGTTGCAAATGTAAAATGATGAAAATGCACAAATTAAAGTTCTACTGTGTTATGCACAAGTCTGAGCAACTGGAATCCTGCTGAGAAGTTGCAAATTTTACGCCATAAAAGACCATGACATGTATTGCCGAGTTCTTCAGTGTGATGCCTATAAATGTTGCTTTGGAAAAAGAAGGTTTGATACGTGCCTTGAAATGGGTAGGTGACAACAACTTGTCCATCAAGACGCTTGTCACAGACCAGCATCTTCAAATTGGGAAATATTTGAGAGAGAATGAACCACACATCAAACACTACTTCGAAGTCTGGCATGTGGCAAAAGGTTTGTTTGAAATTGGTTGATCTGCATGATCTTAGTTTTAATTTAATATTGAACGATGGCATTTTATAATGTACATATCTCTGAAAAAACAACACTTTTTGCTAGTATATTATATGCCTCCTAAGCTCTTTTCTTGTTTGAGCTTCTTCATGCATGCTAAAACCTTAACAGACGCAAGAACAGAAGCAGCTTTATGGCAAAAATAGACTAAAAAGCAAAACCAATTTCATCTGAGGTAAAATTTGCCTGAAGGAGTTGAAATCTTGGAATAATTGCTTAATTTGCCCATTAGTAATTTTGAGGAAATTATGTTTTAATCACATGATTTGTGTTCTTCTTTTTCTCTTCAAGATATAGTTGTAAAAAATTGTTCACTTTTGTATTAATCTTGTTTTTAACAGATTTAAAGAAAAAAATGGTTAAACTCAGTAAGGAGACGGACTGTTCAAAAGTTATAGAATGGATAAGGAGCATCACAAACAATATGTAATGGGTATCAGCTTCAACACCAGCTGGTGATGGAGAGGAAATGGTGTCCAAATGGTTGTCTGTGGCTAACCATGTACAGAACATCCATACAGACCACTCTGACACATTTCCAAGCTGTAAGCATAGACGATTAGTGGGACGAAACAGGAAAAAGAAATGGTTAAAACCAGGTATGATATTATTATACGATTTGTGAGTTTTGTTATATCATAAGAGAAAGCTTTTGGTAAAGAGGCCATTTAAAGTTCCTACAATGTATATGTCAATGAGAGAAAAATCAAGGCAACAAAATAAAAAGCTGAAAGACGCCTTATTTTTAATGAATTTTGAATTTGTTGACACTTTGACAAGAAATCACATGTAATGTTACATAAGCCAAGTCATCTTCTCACAGTAATGTACCGCAATCAGCACCCAATCATCATGAATTACAAAACAAATTTTCATTTAAATTCCATGTCCAAAGGATATTGTTCAGTGGATGCAAAATGCAAATTCACTTATACATGGGAGCAACCATAGATCAAGATGAAAAAGCTCACCAAGAAAAAAAGGGAACCAACAACAGAAGGACTTTGGCAAAATTAAAGGGATAGAAACATTATTTTTGGATAATGAACGTCTACGGGTAGAAACAAAAAGGCTTAAACTTTTACATGAAATTTTTTAGACTAGAAACATTTAAAGTGTGTTTAATTTGAAAAAATCTTATATGTAAATTACAGACTGAGTACCTTGGTTGTGTCCATATTTTAAGTGAATCATAGATACAACATGTGTAATACCGTAAATCTTGATATTTTGGTGTGTTAAATTTTGGCTATGAAAAAAGGGATGTCGGGGAGAAATGGTCTCAGTAAAACAATATTCAACTTGCATTATTAGATGTATAAATAATCGCAGCAATGATAGGTCAATATAGGATGTTAAATTTGAAACCTTTTGCAAAACGAGTTATTATTTCTACACGAACGATCTCTTTTAACCACTCATTTGTACTTTTGTGTTGACATACACTATCATTGATATGATCATAATTATAGATTAACTGTTTACAAAACTTTAAATTTTTCAAAACAATAAAGGAGCTATTCCCATGGAATAGATTACCATAGCTGTATTTAGCACAACCGTTCGGACCTGTGGGTTCTGAATGCTCTTGAATAGTCGAGCCTCACCAACGAGTCTTTTGTAAACGAATCGCGTGTGTGGCGAACAAAATGCAGATCCTTATTCTTGTTTCTGAAAATTTAGATTATTTTGACACGACACTTTTTCTTAAATTTCCATATGAATATATGTAGGATAACGAATATTCAAATGTATTTGAAATGTGGAGAAAAAAAAAGATAGTGCAACATTCAATAATGAATTGTGTCAGATCATTTACAATTTTATTTGATTTGCTTAAATTTTCAAATCAATCATCAAGCAAAGAGAAAACCAGACGAATACACTTCAACTTGTGACATAGTTTGAGATGAATTGAAGGACTTTTGAATTAATTTGTTGATTGCTTTCAGTGACAAAAATCTCGTGCATATTCAAAAGGAGAACTAATACACAATTGATATAATAGGAACATGTTTGTCGGAATGAGTGAGATATATGAATTTGTTTAGGTAGATTTATAAATGAAAGGCGAAAGATACCAAATAGACATTCAAACTCTCAAGTCGAAAACAAACTGACAACTCCATGACTCAAAAAAAAATAGACCAACCGACAAACGACAGTACACAAAACACAATATAAAAAACCAAAGACTGAGCAACACAAACCCCAGCAAAACATAGGGTTGATCTCATGTGCTCTGGAAGGGCAAGCAGATCCTGCTCCACACCATATGTGTTATGTTGCTCATGTAATTACAAACCCGGTGATAAGTCTAATTCGGTACGTCACATAACAGGAAAAGGGGATGGAATTGTAGTTTCTATAATATATCCGTTGTCATCTGTGAAGCAGATATTCCATAACGGTCAACCAACTCGTGGTGTCGTCCGTTAAATTTGCGAAGTGATGATTTCAACTTCACCACTTGAAACCCTTGGTTGAACAGCTTCCATGTGAGCAGCAACCCTCTATCAAGGAAATTGTGATAGGAAATACAAGCCATTACATAACTAATTTAAAATGAATGTAATCACAATCAAAGCCGATTTAATGTACTGTCTGTGTGAAGAAAGTAAAATAACAAAAATACCGAATTCCCAGACAAATTCAAAACGGAAAGTCCCTTATAAATAGCAAAATCAAAAGCTAAAACACATCAAACGAATGGAAAACAACTGTCATATTCATGACATGGTATGTAGGAAAAAGAAGAATAACAACAATACCGACCTCCGAGGAAAATTCAAAACGGAAAGTCCCTAATCCAATGGCAAAATCAAAAGCTCAAACGAATAGATAACAACTGTCATATTGCTGACTTGGTAAAGGCAATTGATGGTGTATTAAACCTGGTTTTATAGCTAGCTAAGCCTCTCACTTGATTGACAGTCGCATTTAATTCCATTATATTGACAACAATGTTTGAATAAAACAAACATACATATTGGTAAAAATGTCAAAATTTGGGGAATAACGGTTAATATTGTTATGTAATATCAATCACTATATAAACAAATAACTATTTCAACAAAGACAATTTTTTTATTTAATTTCATATGTGTTTCTTGTTTCCATCAAATAGAAAGACATTTCCATCAACATAATTACAAACAAGAAGAAAGTTTTCTATTTTTTCAATATAGAATCCACACGGCTTATTTAATCCATCGGAGTTAGTAAGAATTTCTCTACAACGTTTACCATCATTAAATACTACTACTACAGTGTTGGTATCTTTATTGGTTACATAAACGTTCCCCTCATCATCTGTTGTAAAACATCGTAATGCGTGATATTTCTCATTTTCAAAATTCCATATTAGTTTTCCATTTAACGAGCAGCAGTATATTGATGTGTTGTCTATACAAACCAGTCTGTCTCTGTCTGCTGTGATGTCGACGATATTGTATGATGGTAAAGGTATAGTACGTATTACTTTACCTGTCAGGTTCATCACATGTATCATATTCATATCAATAACAACGTACAGGTTTTTATCATCATACGATGTTCCATAGCAGAGACCGTAAGTTTTGATTTTCCTGTTGACAAAACCCGTAGATATATTTACTATCAGTATGGTTCTGGCAATTGTACAGGATACTGCTTCAGTATTACTGTCAACCTCTGTTATATAACATGGTCTATACGGCAGAGGCATGTGTTTTTTATCAGTACCGTCTGCATTGCATACAACAAGTCGGTTTTGCTCATTATCGGTTAACACTAATTCATCAACTGTTTCAATACAGTCCGAAATTATCCGAAATTTTTTTTTTGGCATTTTTACATTTAACTTTTGACGCAAAGGGAAAGAATCAGGAACGTTGTATTTTACAGGTGTTTGAGCTTGGTTGAGTCTATCCTCTGTGGTTGTTTTAATTTCTGAAATAAATAAGAAGCATTGAACTAATAATTTAAACAAGAATGTGTCCATATTAAACGGATGCCCCACTCGCACTTATATTTTCTATGTTCAGTGAACCGTGAAATTGGGGTCAAAACTCAAATTTAACCTTAAAAAAAGAAAGATCATATCATAGGGAACATGTGTACTAAGTTTTAAGTTCATTGAACTTCAACTTCATCAAAAACTACCCTGAACAAAAACTTTAGTCAACAACTTTAACCTGAAGCGGGACAGACGGACGGACAGAAAACATAATGCCCCTAAATGGGACATAAAAAAATAATTGGTTAATTACACTTCAATTTACCTTAAAGACCCCAAACTTTCCCTTTGATGATATTGATTTCTTTGGGAGTTATTTTCACTTAGTTAAAATGTCATCAAAGCTCTCAATCAAGCTTAGGATGAACAGACCACATGATATAATAAAAGGAAACATAACTAAAGGCTCTAAATCGCCAGTGTCACTCGCCTTTGAATCTTCAACAATGGCCACTCATGGAAATAGTAGATCAGAACATGAATCTGGACAAACATGTCTTTTTTGTTGATCTTGTAAAAGGTCTAATAAAACTTTTATGAAAAATTGAAACGTTTGCAGATCTTGTCTGTTGTATCATGTTTGACATTTGAAGTGTCGAAATGTCTTTGTTTTTTTTAGGATTCAAGAAAAAAAGGTAAAACTCATCATTAAAGAGCAAAAAGGAGTCGACAGACGATTTTCAACAATGTTAATTTATATGTAGATCTTGGATAGCTAATTATTTTTGGCATTTTCAGTGTCTATCTATCTACAAAAGTTTGTAGAATAATATGCAAAAACGCAAAAAGATGCCAATATTGTCATTAAAGAGCAATAACACTTATAAGGAGTCGACTTGACTTATGTATATAATTTTTTATATTAAGTTTTTCTCAATATCGATAATAGTTTATAAGAAAAAAATAATGCATTTTATCCCTATATTCTATAATAAGCAATGTGGGCTATGTTGGTTGGTAGGCGGGGTCATCAGACACATTTTTATACTAAATACCTCAATAATGATTTGGCAAAATGTGGTTGAATATTGCTTAGTAGTTTCAGAGAAGCTATTTGTATAAGTTAAAAAACCGACGGACGAAGACAGACGACAGACGACAAGTGATAGGAAAAGCTTATACTCGCCCTTGGGACCAGGTTAGCTTAAAAGTGTAAAAAAGAAATATAAAGAAACATAAATGTGTGAGTATAGTCATGAAATGAATATTTTAAAGTGGTGGGAGAAGTTATTTGTTTGATGCTATCTATTAAAGGTGTAATACCACCATTGATTTTCCCCTATTAGTCTTTGTTAAATTGGCACTTTTCAAAAAATTGTGCAGAATTTATCTTTGTTTCAAATAAAGAAATACTTTGCATGAGTAAAGTTTTATCCTGTCCAGTACTATAGAAAAAATTTCACATAACATTTCATTGCATATAAGAAAATAACCATCACTGGAAGTTAACCAATCAAATTTTCACCTCTTTTGTACCTGTGTACAAATTTTAGTAACCATGTAACCTCAAGTTTCCAAAATATTCTATAGAAACCCCAAATAAAAAAGTGTTGGTGCTTTGAAATACCCGAAATACGTACTATGATTTAGTGGTATTACACCTAAAGTCATGTTCTTGATAAAAATTGATGTGAAGGCCTCCTTGGTCTTACTGCCTTGAACTTTATATAGGCTATGCTATTTTGTATAAGAACACGCACGAACTACATGTCTTTTTCCCCCAATAAGTTACATCATTTCAGTCATATATGAACTCCCAAAGCGCTGACTACGGACAAAAAATATGATTAATGCACCATGCGAAAGAGGGCTTCTGTTTTGTTTAGCCCCATTTTTCAGTAGTTACCTATTAAATGTATTCTTAAGTTTTTCTCTTTTTTAAAATGATTGAAAAATTTGCTACTGGATGTAAAGCAAAGTAATTAATACTGAATTTTAAAGGACACACCTATATAAAACTCTACATCTAAAAAGCCTGTGTCGCTCACTTAGGTCTATGTGCATCTGACAATCTCCAACATAGTAGACTATATATAAAAAAGAAGATGTGGTATGATTGCCAATGAGACAACTCTACACAAGAGACCAAATGACACAGAAATTAACCTATAGGTCACCGTACGGCCTTCAACAATGAGCAAAGCCCATACCGCACAGTCAGCTATAATAGGTCCCGAAATGACAATGTAAAACAATTCAAACGAGAAAACTAACGGCCTAATTTATGTACAAAACAATGAACGAAAAACAAATATGTAACACATAAACAAACGACAACCACTGAATTACAGGCTCCTGACTTGGGACAGGCACATACATACAGAATGTGGCGGGGTTAAACATGTAAGCGGGATCCCAACCCTCCCCTTATCTGGGACAGTGATGTAACAGTACAACATAAGAACGAACTATATAAATTAGTTGAAAGAGGCTTAACTCATCAGATGGATAAAAGTACATGACTGATTGTTGATTGTTGGTTGCTTTACGTCCAGTGGCAAATATTTCATGCATATTCAGGACGAGAACAAATTAACAATAAATACAATAGGTAGGTTCTGTAATAAGTGCTTCCGCGATTAAGGTCGGAGAAATTTAGACTGCCACAGGAAATAAGGGTATATTGGGTGACAGAAATTTAGCCTTGCAACAGGTCACCTACGGACCCCTCAAAGAGTTGTTGCAAGGGTTCTTATCGTGCAAAGAGCGTGGCACTCTCCTTACACGAGGCATCGGATTTAACGCCCCCATTCTGACCGGACGTGGCTGCAAATTTGTACATCCCGCACAGTCAAACGGACGCCCCACTTTAGCAAGGGTTTTACTGACGGTCGGAGGAAGACAAATGGTGATCATACTTCTATTCCCCAGTCACCCTTGAGGGCGATAAAAATACGAATACTACAAATACAAGTGGACGTGGCCGGGTACTTGTACATCCAAACAACAAAAAGACACTAAGTACAGATCTGAAAGTACTCGCAGTTACTGACAGCTAGTTCAAAGCCACTAACAACTAATAAAAAAAATCATGCATCTAAGACTAAATTATCAATCCGTACACATCCAACATCCAATGGATTTAGTGTAAAGACGTCATAAACAGTCAGAGAAAAACATGACCTTGTGCAATTAATGAGACAGTTATCTTTGTTGTTGAACTGTTTGTCTGTTTACCGTCTCTTTTTATCTTTCTTAATTTTAGCCCGAAATACGAAAAGGATAAAACAAAATCGCAATTTAAGGACGATCACTCCTATGAATAGCTTACTAATTATTTCGTCAAGATTTAACTTGTTTATTGATCTTAAAATGCTGATCATTTTGTGATTTACAGTTTCCATAGAACTTGAATATTTTTCAAGAAAAAAGGTAAAAATGCCAAAAAACTGGTAAAAATCATCATTACATTAAAGAGCAATAACTGAAATAACAAATCGACCAACGATAATGAACATGCTGACTTATTTGTAGATTATGTATTGCTGATTATTTTTGCATTCTGAAATTTTCTCTTTATTTATTATATATTTCAAAAAGTAGGCACAAATGACACAAAAGAATCAAATTGGTCATAAACCTCCAAAACAGATGTCAGGCAAGGGTAATTACACGTTAACATGTAGCAGAGGAAATTCCTGATTTTCTACATAACGTCAACGATTTTGTTTCGTGCTGAAAATAAGAGGTATAGATTAACGTGAGAGGTGGCGGCTACCAGAAGGTAAGAACTTGTGGATTCTTTAAAACTTAATACTTGTAAATGAAATAATAAATTAACAGATACTAGAAAATAAGCCTCGAATTAACATTACAAAATTCATCGCTATATTTTCATGACAAAATAAAGCGGTAAAAGTGCAAAGTATGCGATGTAAAATAACGGCATATTAAAGGTTTATCGAAATTCAGTAAGTTGAGTGTAATATAACAACTTCTAATAATTCACTCGTATAACATTGAATTTATATTTTCACTATTAAATCATGTGACAGCACTTTTGTCGTTTTTTTTTTACAAGTCCAATTCATAATTTCGGGTCGTTTAAAAAGAGGTTGGGTAGGCAGGTGCCCGGTAAATGATGTTGTTTAATTATTGCAAACACGGCATTCAGTCAGATTTTAAAAGATTCGAATCAATGAGATTGCCTCAGATTGGTCGTGCACTAATGCAAAATTAAATTAACAGGGGATAATAGTGGTTAAAAAGTTTAGAAGCGGATATCAACATTTTTCTGTCACACTGCAAATCTTTTTGTTCTTTTCAGAATCATGACCAGTGGTAACAGAAAGCCAAAAAATTATTTCAAAAATAAATCAGCCTGGACTGAGATACCTTCAAAATTATCATAATTATACTAAATAAAATTTCATATGAGATAACAGAGAAAGATCATGCTTGCACATTTATCATAAAAACAATATGACGAGTCTTTATAGGGGTATTATTGATATATTATTATTACTTCAAACTAAGTGAAAATATATCAAATTGCATAAGTAAAAAATCATTTAACATCTGATAAAAACCTCTTATATGAAGTTGTAATTACTATCTGTACAAAGGATAAGACATCAAAAAGAAGAACAAGTTCTTTAAACAATATTTTATAACATTATTCAGGACAAACATTAACCTAAAAAATTTTGTTCTTCAGTGTAAACGTCAAAAGAAAAAAAAAACATTTGAAATTATGTTAAGAAAATTGTCACCACATAGGTTATTCCTCTTGTATTGGTGGGTGTACATTAAAACATATCCCTGTTTCGCTATTATAGAGACAAATATAACAGTTTGTCAACAGAACTGTTACCTTTTAATATTTTCAATCGAGTAGAAGAAATATATGTTTTTATTTTTCTTGTAGTTCAAAAGGGCAAATAGCGACAACACTTTTCCAAATGCCTACCCCACACAGTACGTACTGCAGACATTCGTTTATTAAAAATAATCTGATTCCGGGAAATGACCCCTTCCTTTAATGTTGCTATTATATATCTATCAGTCACGGGATATGATAGATCACCATAAATACAAAATGTTCTAGACTGTGGAGTTGTCATATAGACTCGCATTTGTGGTAAAAAAAAAATGCCTCAGCAACTATTTGTACAATATCTTGTGAGAGCCAGGTTCTGTTTAAACCCGAGAAAAGATGACAATGATAATCATTTATATAATCAACCCTTGTCGTTGTACGATAACTGCATACAATTTTACATGGAAAACGGAGAGCGCAACGAGGAATTTCTATTTCATATCTATCGAAGCGAAAAAAGTACGACACAGTTCATTTGTAAGTTATTCTTTGTATAAACCGGGGAAAATGACCTGTTTTTCCTTGCATATTGACAAAACGAGTAACTCGTCTGAGTTTCCGAAAGCTGCAAGAATAGAATAGAACACAGACATTTATTGGCAATTTTTTTTTGGTTTTCGCCAATTGAATTGAACTGCAATGTGTCTTTTACACGTACACGTATACTAGTATGAAGTTGCTTAACGCATTTCATTATATCAATTATTAACGGGTACGTAAACATACACACACTTTTGCTTAGCCTCTCTAATAACTCACAACGTTAACAGTTTATTTTCGACTTATGAGTTTTAACGTCACTTTGGTTCTTTCGCCTCTATTTCACAAAAGAATTCGTCTGCCAGCTTTCACTTGAATGAACAATAGGTAGAACTCAACATTTTGAACATTTCTATTCCTGTCAGATTTTTTTTATTTATAGCGATTTTTCAGAACATTAGTCAAAACTTGCATGTTACGCCCATGTTGGTTGGTTGGTTGAGGTCATCGGATCTTTTTTAAAACTTTATACCCAAATAATGGGAGAAGACTATATAAGTTTGATTAACTTGTGTCTCATCCCTTTTGCATATTTAAGCAAATAAATAAAGGCAACAGTAGTATACCGGTGTTCAAAAGTCTTAACTCGATTGAGAGAAAAAAAATCCGGGTTACAAACTAAAACCGAGGGAAACACATCAACTATAAGAGGAAAACAAAGGAACAACAGGAACACTGAAGTGCAACAAAAAAATATGTTTAAACATAATGATAGATTGTGGTAAAATTTCGGGGTCTGTGTTCCACAACAAATAGATCATGCAGCTGATCTTACAGCACGTTGAACTTCACTATTGTCGAACGCTGGATCAGAAAAGTTCAAGTGCTTCTCATTCATTTGAAATGGCACATACGTCGATGTTATGGGTGATCTCGTTCATCAGTTCAACAACAAATAGATGCATCACGATGACGCTTTTTGCAGAAATTCAGTAAATTTTGTCATTTGATTACGGACTTTACGTTTTGAATTTTCCTCGTAGTTCGGTATTTTGTTATTTTACTTTTTAGAAGGGGTGTAAACATATGGTGCACTGGAACTTCACCCCTTTCTCCCTTCTTCTGCAAAAGTAACGTTTAAAGGTTTGGGAAATTTTTCAGAAAGAGACACGTTCGAAAAGTATACATACCTAGACTTTAAAAAGTGTTACTATCTCGAATATGCATTCAATTTGGTGTTTAAAGCCACTTTAAGCAGTTTTTATTGACGAAGGAAGTCTGGGTGCCCGAATAGAATCACCAAACATTTGGTAGAAAAACAGACAATCCTATGCAATTAGGATTGGAGTCGAGCGCAACTGCCACATGAGGGGTTCGAACTGGTAACATCAGTGTTGGCAGGCTAGTGATACAGTAGTTGAAACTCCTTAGACCACTTGGCTACCGATGCCCTTACTATGCATTCAACAACAGATCTATCGTCTGAAGATATTTTAACAGCCGTAAACTTAGCAGTCTGATCAAGACGTGAACAGCATCGTAATGGTCTTGCGGAGATCAATCAAGAACCCTATGAAATAGATCTTCTTAAAATAGAGGATTTCCTACGACGTTCAACTTAATAACATGCTGGAATAACCTCTCATGTCTTGTCCATATTAATGGTCTTAATGCGTGCTTGCAGCCACAGACCGCTATGTTCTAAACTGCTTTCGTTTTTTCCGTTGAATGTGTTGACTTGATCAAACATAGAAAGTTGCCTATAACTTGCTTCCTGTGTGGTCAAAAACATTTGTCATCAGAATTTTGTAATGTTGGGTAGGGGAAGTCTCGCCATACACAATCTTTGAACCTACGGTGATTGCGTTCCATGAATTTTACCTACCGAGTCTTCAAGCTAGGGCAACTTGATTCATTGCTTAAACGTACTGAATTATTACTAACTGAAGCTAGGCGGGCACCAACGTTGAATATCTGATGTAGGCCTCCAGTGAATTGCTCTTCCAGACATTTGTTACGGAGCCACTTTATGCCATTGTCTTTATTTTAAAAGTAGTGAAGACAAAAGCTTTGCAGTAGTAATTTTTGACGAATTTAAAGTTGGACGGATTTGTCTCACAAGATCCCAACTTTGGCCTTTTGGACCGGGTTATCTAGGCCATTGTCTATCAGTGTACCAATAGTCGACAACGATTTGTCAATAAGAACTTTTTACGAAGAAAATAAGTCGAAGGATTCTGATCAGACCCAGACTTAGATCCTCAGGTGTGGTCCTTCTGTGAATTTATCCACTTGGGCCCTTAGGACCGGCAGGCTTAGGCTAGTGTATACCATTTGTACCTAGCTTTGCAGATAGGATATTTTTACGAACTTAAGTTAAGCGGGAACTATCTAGCAAGATTCTAACATTGAACGTTGGATGTAGGCCTTTCTAGAACATACCCTTAAGACGTTTTTGCCCGACCATTGGAAAGTAGAAATGTATTATCTGTTGAATTACTTATGTTATCATTATAATTAATAATTAAAGAATAAGAAAACAAAAGGTATTAACAAATGCACGGCTGTCAAAAATATTTGTGTTTGCCTAAATGGACATTTATAAGTAAGTTAATCATCAGTGAATACCTAATTATTTTTTTTTTCAAAATCTCTTGCTTTTAGTTGTTGAAAGGTTTGCGATTTTATTTTTTAAAGAAGTGTCTTGGTATAACAAGTTTTCACTTTTTAGTCCTTATCAGTTTAACGCAGTTTTTTTTTTTACTGATTGCTGGCTTGAGTCTGGATTTATTTATCTCAGTATGATTGATTGGTGATTGTTTACGCCACATCACTAAAAGGCTATATCGTTGCGAGAGCTATTACGCATATTTTAACAAAAGGCAGTTTATAAAAACAGACAAAAGTCTGTTTATCAATACTCTTAATTTTTGTTAAAAGCGAAATTACAAATAGAATTCACAATAAGATAACGTGATTAAAATATATAAAATCATTTAAAACTAATACTACGTATTAATATTTTGGAATATATTCCAATTTCTTTTGAAATATGAAACAATGGTTTGACCTTGAACAATAATAAATAATTCATACATATTATGTAAATTAAAATGTTTTTTTGAACATCGGTTAAGTCAATACATTAAAAAAACATGTCTAATTGGATATCTGCAATCACAAGGAATACATTGTTATTGCACTTCATTTAAAAAAAATTCTCGTGTGCTTTTCTATTATGCTCGATACGGCATCTAAAAACAATCTACTGATTTCCTGCATATATCGCTATTAAAAGGTTTGCTACCTTTGGTTCTATTTCATGCATTAAATTGTCTTTCCTTTTACTCCATGTATTTTTCTAAATATTAAAAACCTACTATCATTTATTATATTTAAATCGTTATATCCTATTTCACATTGTGATATTGGGTCGTTCAGGGCAAATTTTGCCTTTTGGTCTACAACTGTGTTTCCAAAGATACCAGTATGAATTGGCACCGATAGAAATATGATTTCTTTATTTAAAATTTATCATACGAGTTTTTATTTTTTTTTATTTTGTATAGGATGAAGACATGATAGCGATTCATAACATATAAACATTTTGATTTGTCGGAAGAAGCAATAAACTACAAGGCCAGAAATAAAGCCTTAGCTTCTGTTATAAATATGTCTCTATGCTGTCTTTGGTAAACAAGCTGCAACTCTCCGCTATTTCAATCCGTAAGATCAGTTGAAAATTCTGATAGTATTGCTGAATAGAGTTTATTGTAGCCTTTCGGTTTTTTAAGAGATAAGTTATCAATTTTGGTTTAAGAAGTTTCCATGGAGGGCATTTACAAGTTTGAACAACAGTTTTCAAGTTAAATGTATTCAGATGTGGTTCTAAACGAATTTCTAAAGGAGGAATTTTCTTCTCATTCTTTTCAAACATATCTACATAAATGGAATTAAAAATACAATTGTATGTAAGATTGTCTGGAAATGCCCTTAGCTTGACTGCATACCGGAGGTCAAATTCAAACGCCTATGAGTGAGTGACATCTCTTCGGCTTCTACATACAGACTTTCAATTCTGTAGGATGTTGAATGTACTGAAGGATTTTTCATTTTGGATCATTATAATTAAACAATCGGTCTTTTTTTTCTGTTATTCAATAAATTAGCTCTCCTTTTTTTTACACGAAAGAAAAAACAGTCAATATTCCATAATAGTACTTTAAACATATATTCATCTCCCTCAGAATCCATATCTCCTCTTTTTGCAAGTTTTCCTGCTTGTAATTCTAATCTTTTCCTGAAAAGAGAAAAGACTTGATGGTTCTTATTGTTGTCCGTCGGGCTTTCTACTTAGATATTTTGTATCATATTCCATACTTTTGAAATCGGAGTACGAGATTTAATTGCAAACCAAAATTGTGATGCAGTTGTTCACCGTTCTACTTTACAAGTCCGTAGTGATTTCCGATTTTTACTGATATGCATCGTCACAATCTATGTCACAAACATCAAACTTTGGCCTTTTGGACCGGACTTTGCTTGATTTTTTTTTTAATTTGCCGAAATCTTTTGATTGGTTACATCAGCTTTTGAAACCAACACAGTATTTTAAAGCAAACATCGGAGCTTGAAGAAGTTCAAACATCTTATGGTTTTGTGTAGCCATGTGTATTACGAACTTTTCAAAGTGCAATTATATCAGAAGATGCTGAATAAAGGAGATGTGCTATTTTTTTATATTTACAAACGGAAACATCGTTCTAAGCAATAGTATTCATTCTTTTATTGCATTTGATAGAAAAAACGGATTTTGTGGCAAATAAAGCCAAGAGTTTTGCCAAGACTTTTATACAAAGATGTTCGCTATAAAATTCAAAAATTATTACTCCCTTGTTTGTCCATGCTGTGCTAGCGTTAATTGTTTACAAAAAGTCATGAACAACCCTTACTTTCCAAAAATGCTGGGCGCACAATAGAAGGTGCACTTTAATTATCCATGTTTTAACCAATATCTTTTTTATGAAGCTTGTTTAAGGAAATCATTGCTAGCACTGCATGCAATAATCATCTATCTATCAAACACAACATTATCAACTGTTAGACTACAAGGGGAAAGGCTGTGGGTTGTCTATAAAATTTACATTTGTTAAGCATTGAACCTAAAAAAGGGTTCATAATCCTTAAATAGTCAGCTCTGCCTACACCGACTGCCATATAAGGGCCAATCAGCCGTATCAAATTTTCAACGTAGAAGACTGTTGGACCGAAAAAAAGAGATGCTCAAGTAAAACTGGAAAGTGAACACTTTCATGCAGATCATTGTGCACTCGCTATGAACTACCTACACGAAAAAGATCGCATGATTTAAGATGTATAAGCGTCATTTCAAAGATAACCATAACTATCAGATGCATCATTGAAAATGCTCAAGCCACCATTCAATCACGATAAAACTAACTCTTTGATACGTCATATGGCTAGTTGTTTTGTTATGATAATAAGTATAAATAGTGAGCAAATAAATATTTTGATTTGAAATTAGAGTCATTGTTTGCTTGCTTAAACAAGAGGTTCATAAGAGCCTGATATCGCTCACCTGTAATTTCAGTTTCAGGCATTTTACTTATTTGTAGATCTTACCTTGCTGAACAATTTTGTCATTTACACTTTCTCTCTTTCTATAATAATATTCAAGATAATACATAACCCAAAACTGTAAAATTTCCTAAAAATTAACTATTTCTGGACATTAATACAACAATAAGTTGTCCTATTGGTCTGACGATTACTTGACAGGTAGATCTAAACCTGTTTAACACTTTCACCTATGTCAGTTTTCTTATTGCTTTAGTTTTTGAGATGAAAGTTAAACACTTCATTTGACCCCTATGATCTATTTTTAGAAACTGCTGCCATGTTTTTTAATGGATCGAATCCCCGAATTCAATCTATAAACAAGATACCCTAAGGAACATTCAATTAAAGTTTTAAAGTATTTGGCCAAGTAGTTTCAGTGAAGATTTTTGATAAAAGTAATTAAAAGAAAAAAAAACGTTTTAAGGGCAATAACTCCTTAAGGGGTCAATTGACTATTTTGATCATGTTGACTTATTTGTAGATCTTACTTAGCTGAACATTTATTGCCATACATTCTTTCTCTCTATCTATTATAATATTAAAGAAAATAACCAGTAAAATTTGATAAAAATAAATTATTTCCAACAGTAACCCAATAATGAGTTGTCACACTTGTCTGAAAATTTCGTAACAGATAGATCATGACCCATTTATCACTTTAACTCCCTTTCACTTTTGCCCCAACTGCTGTAGTTTTTGAGATATAAGCAAAAAACTGCATTTGACCCATATGTTCTATTTTTAGCCATGGCGGCCATGTTTGTATATAGATCAAAACTTTGGATACAATTTATAAACTAGATACCCTAAGGAACATTCAGTTAAAGTTTGGAAGTATTTGGCCCAGTAGTTTCAGAGGAGAAGATTCTTGAAATAGTTTACGACGACGACAGACCACAACAGACAACGGACGCCAAGTGATGGCATCAGCTCACATGGGGCACTTCGGGCCCGGTGAGCTAAAAAAGTGTAATAAACAAAACAGTTCAAATTATTTTTGTCAGTATTTGCCGCCACAAAAAATTAAAATTTCGAATCAACCAAAAACAAAATAACATTGTGTGCGAAGCGCTTTTATGGATATACCTTTATAAAGAACAATAAGCCCTAAAATTTAAGCGCCAGAAGTCAAAATACCTAACCTTGCGTAGAACAATATAATGAACAAGGAACCTGAAAAGTATGCAGATGCTATTTATAAGTATATATTGGCACACATTAAATTAGTGAGGTCACTTTGACCTTTAAAACTAGTTAGAAGACGTATAGAACAAATTAAATAAACAAGAAATAGCTCTTTTAAAATAAATATATCTTTGCAAAATATCATATTGGGTTGCTTTTTTTATCATAATCAAATGTTGTTTAAAGTATCTAAAAAATAAAAACGAGTTTTGACAGTTTTGAAAACTTTCCTTAATTGTAAGGACATTAAGATGCATAATGAAATGAGTTTTGGAAATTAAAAACATACGGGAACTAATAGTTGACGTTGTATTTGAAATCTATGAAAAAAGACCACTACAAAGGTCTTTGATTTAATCAATTTAAGTAATATCCTTCATGACAAAACCATAAAATCTAAATATTAAACAGGCAATTATAAATAATATATGCCATCAACTTAGTACAGGCAGTGCTCGATTATATACTTGTTTGTAATATCAATCAAATATTTTATTTACAATTATCTTATCTTATATTCTATCACATTATAAAAGTTTATAAAAACCACAAGATTTTTAAAAATACTTACCAGTAAGATTTGTGATTTAAACGGTTATAGGAATAAACTAAATACAGGTCTACTATAGAAATACTTAAGATAGCGATGTGTTTTATTTTCTTACCTATCATATTATAAAATTCAAGAAGATCTGTTCCCTTCATATGGAAAGCCACAGTGAACCCCTCGATTATTATTATTTTTCCCTTAGAAATACATGGATACAAATAAATCTTCGGCTTTTAGAAATTCCCGATTATTATCAATTATAAAATCTTCGGCTTTTAGAATTCACGGCCCCGCCGTTTATTATCAATTCAAAAATCTTCGGCTTTTAAAAATAAAGACCCCGCCGATTATTTTCAATATCAATATCTTCGGCTTTTAAAAATTCACAACCAGAACCCCGCCGATTATTATTATTATACAATCTTCGGCTTTGAATGAAAAGGCCGCTGATTATTTTCAATAATAAAATTCCCCAAGGGTGACTGGGGAATAGAAGTATGGTCACCATTGGTCTTCCTCCGACCGGCGGTAAAACCCTCGCTAAAGTGGGGCGTCCGTTTGGCTGTGCGGGATGTACAAGTTCGCAGTCACGTCCGGTCAGAATGGGGACGTTAAATCCGATGCCTCGTGTAAAGAGAGTGCCACGCTCTTTGCACGTTAAGAACCCTTGCAACAACTCCTTGAGGGGTCCGTAGGTGACCTGTTGCAAGGCTAAATTTCTGTCCCTATCCAATATACCCTCATTTCCCGTGGCAGTCAAAATTTCTCCGACCTTAATCCCGGACGCCCCCATTACAGAACCTACCTATTGTATTTATTGTTAATTCGTTCTCGTCCTGAATATGCATGAAATATTTGCCACTGGACGTTAAGCAACCAGCAATCAATCAATCAATCAATAATAAAATCTTCGGCTTTTAAAAGTCAGACTCCCGCCGATTATTATCAATAGTAAAATCTTCGGCTTTTAATCTAGAGCCCGCCGATTATTTTCAATAATAAAATCTTCGGCTTTTAAAGAGAAGTCTGCAAACCAAAAATAATCGGCGGGAATCCTCTAAACCAAAAAAAACAAAAATCTGTGATGGAGCGGCTTTTGATGCTGAACATTATTTTATGCTAAATTCAAACTTAAAGTGCAGAAGAATTAATATCAAACCAACTTAGAATGCAGAGGCGGAACGGAGCTTTTCAGTAAAGGATTTGCACATCGGATTTACTTCAGAACATGACTATCATGTCAGACCGACCTCACCACCTGTCAGCCACAGGTTACTCTCAGGTATATAGTATTGTAATGTAGCTTTCACTATTATACGAGCAAGATGATTGTTATATATAGTACACTGTATTTTGCGTAGGTGTAAATGCTAAAAATATGGATATAATTTGATAAACGGAGAAAAGGGGGAGGGGTCAAGTCTGATGACCTTACATTTACTACTTTATTTACTGTAGGTAATATTTGGTCCCAGGTATTAACAAGGTGTATGATCCACTGCTTCCTTCCTGTGGTATTTAGTTCATAGTGCATGTACATAATATGTATCTTATATTTGAGGGGGTGAACAGGGGGTCCCTGATTCCCACTTCCCTCCCCCTTTACTCCAAATCTTCCCACTTCCCTCTCCCAGAAGTTGTTGAAATCCCCCCTCCCCCCCCCCCCCCCCCGCCCCAGAATATCCCTATTTTTACTCAACCTCTTTCCCTGGTTCCTTCCCCCTGACTCTCACCTCCCGCCCCCTTATTCCCTGGTTCGCCTACCCCTGTCAACCCCTTCATATTTGGACTGAATTTTGAGTTCAATCGGGACTCACAATAACCATGATAACAAAGTGTCTGATCCCAATATTCTTTGTACTATAATAATTTTTTTCTATGTTTCCTGTGATAGTCAGACAGATGTGTTCTGACAACTTAGACTTGCATTGAGGTGAGATTTTATTTGTTTGCTCTCTGTTGAAGGCCTCGACTGGAAATTATGATTCAACTTTTTTTTCTAGGAGTTATGTGCCTTAGAATGTTGTCCTAAATTTACTACTGCAACAGTTGGTTATTGCAACTCCTCTTAATCCACATAACAGAATTTAATGAGAAACTTTGTAGATCAGTAGGACATACTACATACTTATGGTGTAAATGTGCATATTGACAGGAAATTAAGATAAACAAATCTAGGAGTAATGCCCCTTTAAACTTAGAATTTTGACCGAAATATACTACTGCAACAGTTTGTCATCGCAACTCCTCTGAAACCACACAACAGAATTTCATGAAACTCTGTAGATAGTAAGGACATCATATGTTGATGTGCATATCCACAAGAAATTTTTGTCAGTTGACTTTTGTAGGAAATAATAGTCAATGAACTTAGGAATCTGATAAGATTTTTCTTTTGCCCTGTGACAATGTGGGGGCGTGGGGTATGTGAGCGTGCTCACAAAAGTTCTTTAATTTTTTAAGTAGAGTTCAACCTATATTAAAAAAACTAAAGAAAGAAATCTACTGTGCTCAAATGTAAAGTAACTGTGCATGGCCTTAAAAAAACTGCCCCCTGTAGGCTTGTACTGAAGATAGCAAGGGAAATCAAAATCAATCAGACTTCAGTTAAAGTATACTATTTTGAAGCTTTTGATTAGTACATTTAAATTTGATTTTTATCACAAAGAATAGAATTTTTTCACGGAGAATAATACTGTGTTGAGAAAAGTGCTGAGTCATCATAATAAGTCAAATTGATGGGAACTGATATAAAACTTTATTCTAGGATTTCAATATTAACTATATTGTATAAAATGCACCAAACTATAGTTCTTTTGTATTTGTTTTCACCTTTCGCAATGATTAATTCAATTGGAAACACCAGAATTCAAGTTGCGACAAATATTTTTAACTAAAATATTTGCCTTTTTTGCTGTGTAATCCCCTAAATGTATCACTTGGGTATTTCTGTAGACATAATCTATTAAAATGGGAAATTGTCTGGTTAAGTTTGTACTGTTTATGGAGTAAGGCAATATTTGGTCATACTAGAAGCATTTTTAGTGTTAAAATAGTCCATCTAAGAAAAAAAGAGGCCCACTTGAGGCTAAATTTAGATATAATTTATACTCTCCTGTGTAAAGAATTGGTCACATTCTTGGCAATTCATGCAGCAAATATTTCAATAGTGCTTCATTTTGTAGTTTCTATCTTTTATTATATCAGGCATATATAATTTTTCATTTTCTTCTGTTTGAAAGGACTTTTGTTGGAAATTAGTCCTCCCAAGGGACATAACTCCGCTTTTTCATAGATTAATACAGGCAACAAAGGCAACTTTACAGCTGAGTATTTTGCATATTTAATGTTTAAAGTGTCTAAAATCTTTGTTTTCATCATCTCAACACAGAATAATGGATATTATAACAAGCTCTGAAATTTTGAACCACAATATGGCATATACTAAAGCATGGAATGGAGATTAGTATGAAAAATCTTGAGTTTGTGCTTATGTTGTGAATTTTGGATAAAATGAATACAAATTGAATGGAACTGTCATTTTTATCTGTTTAAATGGAATTGTTTATTATTCTTTTTAAATAAGATAAGATATGATTGGATACAGGTTGTTTATTAAGCCTTATCTGAAAGAAGTAGAGAAAGAGGTAAACCAGCATGTAGGGATGGGGACATTAAATGATCCATGTTTCTTTAAGTTATGGGAACATACAAGTATTTATTATAGCCAAGGTTTTCACAATAACGCAGTATTGCATTAATGGTGTCATAAGAATTCTTTATATCTTTATGTCACAGTATATAAGATATATGTTTATGTTGTAAATTTTGGATAAAATGAATACAAATTGAATGGAACTGTCATTTTTATCTGTTTAAATGGAATTGTTTATTATTCTTTTTAAATAAGATAAGATATGATTGAATACAGGTTGTTTATAAAGCCTTATCTGAAAGAAGTAGAGAAAATGTATTAAGCCTAATCTGAAACTATATGTATCTATGAAAATATATTATGTGTGTATATTTACAATATGAATTTTGAAACCTATTGAAATATTTTCTAGAGAATTATTCGAAAGACTTCAAAAATTTCATAAATTATATACTCTGACATAAAGATATAAAGAAATAGGATACAATATATTTTTTTGTTCATCTATGAATAACTGCAGTGTGTATATTTACAATATGAATTTTGAAACCTATTGAAATATTTTCTAGAGAATTATTCGAAAGACTTCAAAAATTTCATAAATTATATACTGTGACATAAAGATATAAAGAATTCTTATGACACCATTCCATGCTTTAGTATATGCCATATTGTTGTTCAAAATTTCAGAGCTTGTTATAAAATCCATTATTCTGTCTTGAGATGATGAAAACAGAGATATTAGACACTTTAAACATTAAATATGCAAAATACTCAGCTGTAAAGTTGCCTTTGTTGCCTGTATAGTATAAGATATATGTTTGCATTTTGTTTGATTTTTATGATGAGGGCCTCAGAGAAGATTAGTTCTATAGCTAACTGCGTAACCCTCTTAAAATAAAGTATTATTGTTGTTGTTGTTGTTGTTCGTATAGGGAAAACGGTACTATTACATTTTCCCAGCATTAAGTTGGTCTTTTGTGTACCCAAGGCAGGTGAAGGAAGTCAACTTAGGAGCGCTGTGATTGGATGTTAGGATACAATATATTTTTTTATTTATCTATGAATAACTGCAGTGTGTATATTTACAATATGAATTTTGAAACCTATTGAAATATTTTCTAGAGAATTATTCGAAATACTTCAAAAATTTCATAAATTATATACTGTGACATAAAGATATAAAGAATTCTTATGACACCATTCCATGCTTTAGTATATGCCATATTGTGGTTCAAAATTTCAGGGCTTGTTATAAAATCCATTATTCTGTCTTGAGATGATGAAAACAGAGATATTAGACACTTTAAACATTAAATATGCAAAATACTCAGCTGTAAAGTTGCCTTTGTTGCCTGTATAGTATAAGATATATGTTTGCATTTTGTTTGATTTTTATGATGAGGGCCTCAGGGAAGATTAGTTCTATAGCTAACTGCGTAACCCTCTTAAAATAAAGTATTGTTGTTGTTGTTGTTGTTTGTATAGGGAAAACGGTACTATTACATTTTCCCAGCATTAAGTTGGTCTTTTGTGTACCCAAGGCAGGTGAAGGAAGTCAACTTAGGAGCGCTGTGATTGGATGTTAGGGTACAATATATTTTTTTATTTATCTATGAATAACTGCAGTGTGTATATTTACAATATGAATTTTGAAACCTATTGAAATATTTTCTAGAGAATTATTCGAAAGACTTCAAAAATTTCATAAACTTGGTGTAAAATGACGGTGGGCATGGATAACATTAACAAGCGCTGTTGGAAGTTGGTCATGATACTATTTGGCTTCAATTGTTAAAACAGAATAATAAAGTACTAACACAACACATAACTATTTTATCCAGGTTTTTATTATAAAATGTGGTAAATTTAGAAAATGTTAGTATTGTCGCCTATGGCAGAATGAATAGTACCGTTTTCCCTGTAAATGAGCAATTTTAGAAGATATTACAGACAAATTAGGTTTTCATTGTCCATGAAATTACACTTTTTTGCTTAGAAAAGATAACTATTAATACCAGACAATTGAACACTCAATATCAGCAAATACAGTCAAAAGATTATATATATTTTTTTTAAATTCAAGTTTTGAACTCCCGAGTATGTAAGAAAATAAAAACTGAATATCTTAAGGGCTGTATCTATATGGAAGAATTGTTTGAATGGAAATAAACCAATAAAACTTGAGCATATGCACGTTGTTTACATAAGACATAAATCGATGTAAATAAAGGATATCTAGAAGAAAAATATACTAAACAGCAAACAAACAATTAAACGAGATTTGATGATAGTGGGATTATATTTATTTTGCAGTTTTTGGTCAAGGTACTTATTTTGTACTTTATGTTCTGATTTTTCAGATTAGCTGCCAAAGTTAACAGTCTTGACAGCGACAAAAAAATCATGTTCTAATACTGAAATGGACTGAATGCTGAAAAGTGTAACATAATTGCATGATTCATATTCTCAAGAATAGAGTTGCACAATCCATGGAATGCCAAGTTAAATGAATGGAGGCATGTGACTGAATCACTGATGATGATGTGAGACATGATATTAAAATTTTCATCAGTTTTAAATGAAAAATTGTAGATGCTTTCGAAAATTTAACAAGTATATACGTAAAGAAATACCAATGAACATGAAGATTTAGAAACCTGTGGTATATTGTATTAATGCAGGCTAACCTGTTCTTGAATCATAGAGGGGAGTTAATCAAATATATGCATTCTGACTTTTTATGTACAGCATGTTTCCAATCGATTTGTTTTCCGAAATAATTTTATCATTTACAAAAATATAGTGATTCAGGGAAGATATATAATATATACAATGTATATAGCGATTGAAAACTGAGATTAGGATGGAACAGAGATCAACTTAGATTGTGCCTTTTCAGGATCCTGGTATTATTGATGTAGATGACTTATTTAAAACATTATACATGTATGTGTCTTTATGCTGCAGAGTTTATGGTTTTTGGGCCAACAAAAACTAAATTAATTTGAATAAATTCAGACGAACTTCATAGATCAATCCTATTATAAACCTAATATTTTCTATATAAATTATGAATTTTATTGTCTTTTTGTTAATAAACAGCTGCGCCAGGAGCGCATGATACGCCCGTCGTCTTGTGTGTGAATTTTTATGCAATAATCATAAATAGTTTCTGGCATACGGCTCGACATGCGAAAACCCCTCTTTTTTTTACAAACAACTCAATATCTCTAAAATAAAATTTTGAATCAAAACCAAAAAGTATACAGATCTTTAGATTAATATAACTAAGGAGTGTGTAAAATTTTAAGCAATAATCATAAATCGTTTTTGAGATACGGTGCGACATGTGAAAACCCCCCTTTAAAAAAAAAAATCAATATCTCTAAAATATTATTTTGAATCAAAAGCAAAAAGTATACAGATCTTTAGATTAATATAACTAAGAAGTGTTTAAAATTTTAAGCAATAATAGTAAATCGTTTTTGAGATACGGCGCAACATGTGAAAAAACCCTCCCCCTTTTATTACAAAATACTCAATAACTCAAAAATAAAATTTTGAATCATCACCAAAAAGTATACAGATCTTAAGATTAATATAACTAAGAAGTGTGTAAAATTTTAAGCAAAAATCATAAATCGTTTTTCAGATACCGCGTGACGTGTGAAAAAAACCCTCCCCCTTTTTAACAAAATACTCAATAACTCAAAAATAAAATTTTGAATCATCACCAAAAAGTATACAGATCTTAAGATTAATATAACTAAGAAGTGTGTTAAGTTTTAAGTAATAATCATAAATTGTTTTTGAGATACGGCGTAACATGTGAAAAAAAACACACACCTGTTTTAGTTACTAAGTCCCGTAACTAAAAAAAAAACATTACCATGGCAATGCAGTTCAAGTATTGTAAAATTAGAACTACATGCATGTGACTTTTGTCTTCTTTATTTGTAAATCTCACGTTTAATCGTGTAAATTGACTACATGCACATTGTAGGTCTAGATACAGTGTACATTGCAATTTTTATACGACTGCGGTCGTATATTGGTATGACGTTGGCGTCGTCGTCGTTGTCCGAAGACACATTGGTTTTCGCACAATAACTTTAGTTTAAGTGAATGGATCTCTATAAAATTTTACCATCAGGTTCAATACCACAAAAGAAAGATTGGGATTGATTTTGGGGGTTATGGTACCAACAGTTGAGGAATTAGGGACCAAAAATAAGCATTTTTGTAACTTCCAGACAATAAATTATGTGTTAGTGTATTGATCTCTCTGACATTATACCACAAGGTTCCATATCACAAAGGGAATGCTGGGATTGATTTTGGGGGTATTTGCCTCAAAATTTTAGGAATTAGGGGCCAAAAAAGGGACAAAAAACAAGCATTTTTCTAGTTTCATGACAATAACTTGTGTAAGTGTATGGATCTTTCTGAAATTGTACTACAAGATTCAATATCACAAAGGGAAAGCTGGGTTTGAGTTTGGGGGTAATTGCTCTAAACATTTAGGAATAAGGGGCCAAAAAACAAGCATTTTTCCAGTTTCCAGACAATAACTTGTGTTCTGAAATTGTACTGCAAGGTACATACCACATTGGGAAGGCTGGGATTGAGTTTGGGGTGATGAATCATAAGGGGGTTAAAAAAATTTGGGGGGGGGGATTTTTTTTCGGTCCAAAATTAAACTTAGTTTGATTTTAACAAAAATTATATATTCTTGGGGTTCTTTGATATGCTGAATCTAAACATGTTTTTAGATTTTTTATTTTGGGCCCAGTTTTCAAGTTGGTCCAAATTGGGTCCAAAATTAAACTTTTTTTGTTTGATTTCAACAAAAATTGAATATATGGAGTTCTTTGATATGCTGAATCTAACCATGTATTTAGATTTTTTATTTGTGGGCCACGCTATCAAATTGGTTCATATTGAGGTCAAAAGGGTCCAAAATTAAACTTTGTTTGATTTCATCAAAAATTGAATGATTGGGGTTCTTTGATATGCCAAATCTAACTGTGTATTTAGATTTTTAATATTGGGTCCTGTTTTTTAAATTGGTCTACATTAAGGTCCAAAGGGTCCAACATTTAACTTAGTTTGATTGTAACAAAACTTGAATTCTTGGGGTTCTTTGATATGCTGAATCTAAACATGTGTATAGATTTTCTATTATGCCCAGTTTTCAAGTTGGTCCAAAATTAAACTTTCTTTGATTTTCAACAAAAATTGAATATATGGGGTCCTTTGATATGCTGAATCTAACCATGTATTTAGATTTTTGATTTTTGGGCCCCGTTATCAAATTGGTCCACATTGAGGTCTAATGGGTCCAAAATTAAACTTTGTTTGATTTCATCTAAAATTGAATTCTTTGGATTCTTTGATATGCTGAATTTAACCATGTATTTAGATTTTGGATATTGGACCATAATAAGTAAATTAAAAAAAATTAAGTTCTTAGACCACATTCATTCTGTGTCAGAAACCTATGCTGTGTCAAATATTTAATCACAATCCAAATTCAGAGCTGTATCAAGCTTGAATGTTGTGTCCATACTTGCCCCAACTGTTCATGGTTCGACCTCTGTGGTCGTATCAAACTGCGCGGAGCATTTTATTTCAACTGAAGTCAAAACACTATGATATTTGTGTCAAGGTTTATCTGGGTAGGTGGTATCTCATGTTTCAGTTTCAGATTTGTCTCCATATTAAACATCCTATTATATAAAATAAGGAGATGTGGTATGATTGCCAATGAGACAACAACAGTGTTCAAATGAAGCTGATTTAAATTATATGTCACTCAGTAAAGCCTTTAACAATGAGCAAAACAATGATGACCTTAACCATACTTAGCACATGGTCATTTGTGAACTTTTTGATATTCAATCACTTTCAACTTCTTATTTGATTAAACGTTGTAACTTAGTCAACTTGTAACTGTTTTGATGTGAGCAGCACTGTTGAGTCTCTTGAAGAAGAAAGGCATGGAATCTCAGATTAGTTTTTACACGCCCGTTTACGGGACGTATTATGGTATACCGTTGACCGTCTGTCCGTCGTCAACATGTCGGACATTAATTCAAAAACGCTTTAACCAATATGCATGAAATTTTGGTGAATTGTTTATATCTATTGACGTGAGCTCCCTTTCGTTTTTTTATAAATTTCAGATTTACCGTTTCCGAGTTTTGGGGTTTTATTCATTAAAAAAGGGGGGATTTTCCAGTTTTCGGACAATAACTCAAAAAATATTTCACCAATTTGCATGAAAATTTTCAGAATTGTTCATATCTATTGACGTGAGCTCCCTTTCGTTTTTTTTATAAATTACGGATTTACCGTTTCCGAGTTTTGGGGTTTTATTAATTAAAAAAGGGGTGATTTTCCAGTTTTCAGATAATAACTCCAAAAAAATTTCACCAATTTGCAAGAAACTTTGGTGAATTGTTTATTTCTATTGACATGAGCTCTCTTTTGAATCTTATAAATTTCAAACTATACGTTTCCAATTTATGGGGTTTTATTCATTACGAAAAGGGGGATTTTCCAGTTTTCGGACAATAATTAAAAAATGCTGAATGAAACTTTGGTAAATTGTTTATATCTATTTGTGTAAGCTCCCTTTTGATTTTTATAAATTTTCGATTTTACATTTCCGAGTTATAAAATTTTATTTGTTTATAGTCTGACAACAGATTTACTAAGTATTGCGCAACAGCACAGTGTATTGCACAACAGCAAGAAATCTTTCATATAACCAATTTCAAGTTCTTTGACTACATTTATTCAGAAACCTATAATATGTCAAATATTTAATTACAATCCAAATTCAGACCTGTATCAAGCTTGAGTATTGTGTCCTTTTTTGCCCCAACTGTTCAGGGTTGGACCTCTGCGGGCGTATCCAGCTGCGCTTAGCGAAGCAGTTTATTACCCTTTGTTCAGTTGTATCTCTTATTTTATTTTGCTTGCCTGAAGAAATTTTATTAAGTAATGCATCCATCTGTACTCACTGATTATGAAGGTATTACAAACAGTTGTTTGTAAAAGGTGTATTTTTGTGTCGTTTGACCTGACTGGGGCGACACACATGAATCACTTTTGTTTATCTAATTAAAATTACATCTTAGTACTAATGTCTTATGTATTGGAGCATGCAGCGACCAAACATATAAAAAATGAGCAATCATAGGTAAGAAAAAGAGGGTGGGTTGTATTTTTCTTATCATGGAAGAAATAAAAAAAATTTGGCCATCAAAAGGGATAAGTTGAACGGCTATGCCCCCACCTGAATCCACTACTGCTGAAAGTGTTGTTAAGTTATTGATAATGTCAAAAAAGTAGTAATATCATAATTATTTATTGATATCAGAATCTGACTGAGAACTTGGTGAATATAAACAAAAACGAAAAAGTAGAATATGTTAACTTCAATAATTTATATCTGATTGCTATACTATACATGGATACATGGTTTCGTATAATATAAGAAAAATCCCTATTGATTTTGAGGTCGCTACGTGTAAGGTCATGGTTACTAGAAATAGAAATAAATTTTGGCCGAAAAGTTAGTTGCAAATATTGAGAGGATGATCCGATGATCCCTTTTAGTGGTACTATTAATGCCTGAAGTCAAGTTCATAGTTCCAAAAATGTATGCAGAAAAGTGGTTTTAGGGATGTTTAATAAAATAATACAAACGGAAGTGCAATCTTAATTGGAAAATACTATAGTTGCAAATATTGAGAGGATGATCCGATGATCCCTTTTGATATTTAGGTCACTTAGGTCAACTGGTCAAGATATTAGTTTTTAAGTATAGATTTGTGTTTACAGCATGTATAGATGCTACATCAAAAATATATATGGATATATGGTCACATATAATTAGAGTAAGATCCCTATTGATATTGACATCACTATTAATGCCTGAAGTCAAGGTTATAGTTCCAAAAAAATAGACTGAAATTTATGCAGAAAAGCTGTTCTAGGGATGTTTAATAAAAGAACCTTTGTGAGCACGCCCCCACATTGTCACTGGACAAACAAAATCTCACCAGATTCCTAAGTTCAAAGACTCAAAACTCTTCAAAAGTCAACTGATAAAAATTTTCTTGTGGATATGCACATTTACATATTATGTCCTCATTAACTACAAAGTTTCATGAAATTCTGTTGTGTGGTTTCAGAGAAGTTGCGATTACAAACTGTTGCAGTAGTATATTTCGGCCAAAATTCTAAGTTAAAGGGGCGTAACTCCTACAAAAAAATTAAATCTTATTTTGCAGTCGATATGCATATCTACATAGTACGCCCCCCTTTTTTTTTTGCAAAAAAAAAATATTTGAAGAAATTTTCTTTTTAATTTTTGAAATCTGAAATGATAACAAAAGAATTGCCCCCCCCCCCCTTTTTCCCTCAAGATATGGTCATAATCTCAATCCAAATTTCAAATGGAGTTTGTAACCATACTGAATTACCAATTTAGATACAACATAAAAGTCTTAAATAGATAATTTAAAAGCAGTGTAAAGGAGGTAATCCAACATTGTACAATTTTGTTTTTGGATTACCTCCCTTACACTGCTTTTAAATTGTCTATTAACCAGGAAACCCTTTTTTCCCCTTTTTGCCCCTAATTCCTAAACGGTTTGAGCCATAACCCCCAAAGCCAATCCTAACCATTCCTTTGTGGTATGGAAACTTGTGGTATAATTTCAGAGAGATCCATACACTTAAACACAAGTTATTGTCTGGAAGTTACAAAAATGCTTATTTTTGGCCCCTAATTCCTTAACTGTTGGTACCATAGCCCCCAAAATCTTTCTTTTGTGGTATTGAACCTTATGGATTTCAAAGAGATCCATTCATTTAAACTAAAGTTATTGTGCGAAAACCAATGTGTCTTCGGACGACGACGACGCCAACGTCATACCAATATACGGCCGCAAAATGTTTTTGCGGTTGTATAAAAACTTATCATTGACCAATGAATCATGAAATTGAGGTCAAGGTCAATTGAAACATGTACCCCTTACAATCATTCCATACACTACATATATGCTTAAAGTATCTGAGAAACAGAACTAATCATGTAACTGTAACCTTGATACTGTACCTGATCCATGAAATGAGGTCGAGGTCAGGAGAACTATGTCTGACAGACATGTATATGTTGCAAGGAACCTATATACCGAATAAAGTTATCCTATTACTCATAATAAGTGAGAAATTCCCATGACAAAAAACTATATTTGTGTTTAAGCAGTCACTGAACAATTAAAATGAGGTCAAGGACAATGGACATATGACAGACGAACAATTTCGTAGTATGAGGTATCTACATACAAGGTATGAAGCATCCAGGTCTTCTACCTGCTGAAAAATGAAGCTTTACAAAAAAAAAGCTTACACTGCCGACATCACCAGATAGTAATCCTAACATCTTGCATGCGGCGAAAGTGCATACGGCGACTTTCGCCGCGGGTGAAATAAAACATATGATGGACAGAAACCAAAGACATTAAATTACAAGCTCCTGACTTTGTTCAAGCATATACAGAATGTGGCAGGTTTTACTCAACCCTTTGCTATTTAAACTTGGACAGTGGTAAAACAGCACAACATAAGAACTTTTAAATTGAATAGAGCTTGACCTTTGATTATTAGATCGGTATAGAGTATGCGTAACAAAAAGACACAAAGTACCAATCGGATTTTCTCAATTGCCGATATATAAGACCTTGACTTTTGACATACCTACTTCAAAATCAGAAGGGAATCCGATGTTTGTCATCTCAAAGGTCATTACCAAATCTGACATTTTAAAGGTAGCGTTAAAAACCAAATTATTTGATAAATTAGTTTAAGATAAGAGAATCAACTGTTGACCTATTGACTTCTAAATTAATAGTGAGTTGGACATATGGTTAAAAAATCAAATCTGTAAATCTAACCTTTGTTCAAATTTCAATCCATCAATAGCTGCGGTGACCTTGACCTTTTACCCTAAAATCAATTGGGTCTTTTATCATGCTACTTTTTGTAGGGATATCGTATATGGCTCCAAATATTTTGTTCTGGAACCTAAGACGAGAGGATATAAAGAGCAAAAGCTCACCTTAGTACTAAGAAATCTAACAATCCAAGTAGTATCACTTTCAGTTCATGAAGTCACATACTTTAATATAAGTATATATATATATATGACCACTAAGTTAGTTAAATGTTCAATATTGTTAAATTTTTATTTCAAAATAATTTCAAACAATGAAATGTAAGCCATAAATATTGTCTTTTCATTCCTCATAAAATTTGATTTTATTTCTTGAATATTGGAACAGAGGTCAGTGGAATTTATGCATCTGATGTCATATTTTCCACCATATATGTACCACTTATTACAGATAATTTTCCTCTTCTTATCTGCATCTACAACACAGTAAAAATAAATATATTAGAGAAAAATAATTTTGATTCTTCATACATTATATCTGTTAAACATAATCTAAATAATGAATTCTGGAAGTCAAATTTTAAACTCCGGTCTTTAAGCTGTTTTTTACTTGGACAAACATTTCCTTATCAACATGGCCTTGTATACTATGTTTATAGTGTAAAATAAACTGTGGACACAAATATATGTCTTGCCTTTGTGTAATTTTGATAGTATAATACATGAATGCAAAAATTGAAATTTTAATGCCATACTTTAACATGTAAAGTATACAAAACATTCAAAGTCAATAAACCATCACTAAGGGGGCATAGCCAAATTACTTCAATGGAAATGAGAAATGTCAATACTAATACAACGCAGCATACCAAAACCAATTGACCTATCATAAGTGGTTCCCTTAAAACTGAAATAAGCACAAACTTTAACATGTAAACTATACAAAAGTTTCAAAGTCAATGAACCATGATAATATAATCTTAATGGAAATGAGACATGCAAATGCTAATACAACTGCATACATCATTGACTAAATTAAAATTTGTGGTTCATCTTAAACTGACTTTTCACAAATTTAACATGTTAACAATGTTAAATTTAATAGACCATGACTGAGGGAGCAGGCCCCAAAAATTTACCTGGAAATAAGCTGTGCCAATTATGCTTATATAACTGTTAACCAAATACAATTAACCTTCAACTAGTGTTTCCCCTTGAACTGACCTTATCACAAAGTAACACATTGTTGAAGCTGCCCCAGCTGCCAACCCTACCTCAAAAAACGTTATGCCTTGCGTCTTGCCTTGTTGGTGCTATACAAAAACAGCATGCCTTATTAAAGTCTAACTTTTTCAACTTTGTTGAGTCGAGAGACAAAAGATACATGAAGGTCACTGAGCTTGATTGTGAAGAATGACACATTTTGTATGGATTTTACAGAGATAAACCATCATAATGTGAATAAGTGTTAAACACATGTAGAAGGTAAACTAAATGATAGCTGGTTTGAAATAAAATAGCGAGAAGATAACTCTCATAAAATGCTTTCAGAATATCAAAAGGAAAAATAGGGTCACTGTATGTTTTTTTGATATGATCAATCTCATGATCAAGCTAAACAAAAGTGTTTGGCGTGCTGTAGAAACAAAGGGTACATAAATTGTAAATAGGAATATTTTTACATTTTTTGCCTTTAAGTATATGGATTATCAAACCTCTAGTTTTATTATGATTAACTAATCCAACAGTGCCAAAAAAATCTATAGGCTTGAATAAAAGCTAAAAGGAGATTTTGGGTGAGGCAGCAATCCAACAACAAATATATTTAAGCCATCTAGAGGGTTACATATATTATTCAACAATAGACAGGTGTTGTCTTACAATCTATGTCAAACTCTTAATCCAATGAGATGATTTTTGTTTTTGAAATAAATTATACTAATGATTATTAAAAGGAGTGGTTAAAATTAGATAAGGCCCCTATTTTCTAGCTAAAAAGTCGAATAATTATGTTTTTAATGTCAATGATTGCTATTATCACAATGAATCAATTGCTCACTATGATACAAAATATGCATTCAAGGTCTGATTCATCATTCAGGAATTATCTAAATATTATTAATCATGTCAGTGCTGTGCATTGACATGAAAAATGACCACTACTAACTTGGGAGAGGAACATGAAAATTGGGATTTTGAGGCACATTGAAAAAGTGGCCATACATATATGGTCATATTTATTTTCAAATGATATTTTCATTTTCTATTTTAACCTTAAGCTAATTATACCTGTGCCCAGTTTTTAAGATTTATATGTACATGTAGTGATGTGTTATTTAAAAAAAAAACAATACAGGGGATGGGGACTTTTACATAAATTGTTTTAAGTCAATCATCATGATGTACATTGAAGTTTGAGAGACTACAAAGATGGGCTAAATTTATATGTAATTGTTTTCTTTCATTCGCTGCTGGTAAAGAATAAAACTACAGGTTTCAAAATCCCATTTTCTACTCTTACTTTCAGAAAATAATCAATCCATCAGATTTTGTATGTCTGCAGTTTGCTGTTTCTTTCTTTGCTCGTATAATAGTGAAAGCTACATTACAATACTATATACCTGAGAGTAACCTGTGGCTGACAGATGGTGAGGTCGGTCTGCCATGATAGTCATGTTCTGAAGTAAATCCGATGTGCAAATCCTTTACTGAAAAGCTCCGTTCCGCCTCTGCATTCTAAGTTGGTTTGATATTAATTCTTCTGCACTTTAAGTTTGAATTTAGCATAAAATAATGTTCAGCATCAAAAGCCGCTCCATCACAGATTTTTGTTTTTTTTTTTTGGTTTAGAGGATTCCCGCCGATTATTTTTGGTTTGCAGACTTCTCTTTAAAAGCCGAAGATTTTATTATTGAAAATAATCGGCGGGCTCTAGATAAAAAGCCGAAGATTTTACTATTGATAATAATCGGCGGGAGTCTGACTTTTAAAAGCCGAAGATTTTATTATTGAAAATAATCGGCGGCCTTTTCAGTCAAATCCGAAGATTTTATAATAATAATCGGCGGGGTTCTGGTTGTGAATTTTTAAAAGCCGAAGATTTTGATATTGAAAATATTCGGCGGGGTCTTTATTTTTAAAAGCCGAAGATTTTTGAATTGATAATAATCGGCGGGGCCGTGAATTCTAAAAGCCGAAGATTTTATAATTGATAATAATCGGAAATTTCTAAAAGCCGAAGATTTATTTGTATCCATGTATTTCTAAGAGAAAAATAATAATAATAATCGGGGGGTTCACTGTGGCTTTCCATACCTTCTAACATATTTTGATTCTAGAATTAAGCAAGTTCATTACAAATCTTCTTAAAATTTACATTAAGGTGTTGATAAGCGATTTCAAAATCTTCAACCTTGAAGTAGGGTGGTGACAAAAATATTATTAATCGAACATCTGGTGAAATGTTTGAACAGATAAAAAGTATTCTTAAAATGTTTTTGTATCTCAGGAACATTTATTTCGTCCTAGTTAAGCCGAATGTATTGATGCATTCAAAACCTATTCATATCTGTAATCGTACAAACAAAACAGTTGGTTAAAGTTTAAAAAGATAAGAAAGGTTTATTGAAATAATTTTGAATATAATAGACATTTATACTAAACAAAAAGTTTTTAATATCTTTGAAATGTTAGTTTGTGAATAACAAGTCTCTATCTTGTGGCCACGATAATCATTATGTTAAAGATTGCTGATTGTAGCTAACACGTAATTGTTTTCACATTTTTTAGCTCACCTATCCCAAAAGATCAAGTGAGCTTTCCTCATCACATGGCGTCCGTCGTCCGTCATCGTCCGTAAACTTTTTCTTCTCCTCTGAAACTTCTGTGCCAAATAATACCAAACTTGGCCTTAATCAGCCTTAGGCTATCTAGTTTAAAAAATATATCCGATGAACCCAACCATCAACTAAGATGGCCGCCATGGCTCAAAAAGAACATGGGGTAAAATGCAGTTTTTGGCTGATATCACAGAAACTTAAGCATTTAGAGCAAATCTGACATTGGAGAAAAACTGTTCATCAGGTCAGGATCTACCTGCCCTGAAATTTTCAGACGCACCAGACAACCCGTTGTTGGGTTGCTGTCCCTAAATTGGCAATTTTAAGGAAATTTTGCAGTTTTTGGTTATTATCTTGGATTATATAATAGATAGAGGTAAACTGTAAACAGCAAAATTGATCAGCAACGTAAGAGCTAGAAATAAGTCAAATGATCAAAATTCTCAATTGACCCCTTCTGGAGCTATTGCCCTTTATAGTCAATTTTTCGTAAATTTTTGTAATCTTTTACAAAAATCTTCTCCACTTAAACTACTAGGCCAAATATAATAAAACTTAGCCTCAATTTTCAATAGAGTATCTTGATTTAAAAATGTATCCGATGACCCTGTCATCCATCCAACATGGCCGCCATGGCTACAAATAAAGCATTTGGGTTTACTATAGAAGTCCAAGTGAAAATTGTAAAAAAAACAATTTCAAATTATCACAACTTGAAAACTAATGTAAATAATGATAAGGGGTCTTCAGTAACTATTGTAAGACTACAATTGCATGACCTGCTTATATTTAACTACGGGGCCAAATTAAACCAAATTTGGCCTCAATCAATATTAGGGTATCTTATACTATTTATTATGATTTTATCCTTATTTTACATTATTTCCCAAAACACAGAAGATACTGGTGAGCGACACAGGTTCTTTAGAGCCTCTAGTTTAATAACATTAATTATCTTCAAGAACATTGCAAATTTCAAACCAAAATACTTTTGAACTGATTTTTTGTTAAAGAAACCACTTATTTAAGGCAGTTTAACCTACCCCTCTTTTTACTGTGGTAGTCATGACATCCAAACCTTCATTCAGGTTTAATACACTAATCTAGCTCGTTGGTCGATATTACGTGAATATCTTTTTTACCAGAATTTCTCGGCCATGTTCCGTTCCTTGTTGTATTTGTTTTCAATCTGTTCTTAGGGTTTATGATTCATTTTTCTTGTATCTAAAGTAAAAAAATCTTGTAGGTTTTGGACGATAACATAGTGACAACTAATTTAAAAAGGCTCTGCAAAAAAGGTTTTAGTTAGTTTATAACGATTTTATTTGCTCATAGATACAAAAAGGATCGGACACATGTTTAACCAACTTATGAAGTCTTCTTCTTTACATAATATTACAATAACAATTATACAGAACAATGCACAGTTCAGTATATATATATTAAAGGTAATAGTAAAATGAGGCATTTGCACAGTCAGAGAAGAAAAAGAGAGAAAAAAAAAGCCTAACGCAATTAACAAGGAAAAGGATAGAGAATTGAGAAAAAGAAAAAAAAAGAAAAGAAAAAATATAAATAAAAGAAAAAAAAGAAAAAATAGGAAATAATACAAATACAAAGAAAAAAAATAAATGAAATTCTGTGGACACGATGTTTTTTGTTCAGTCATATCTTATTTGATTATACTACAAGGAATCTTTTTGATTTTTTTTATATATCTAAAGACTTCTTTAAAGATTTCACAGTTTTCCTCGTATGTTAAAGTTTGGCTACCCTCAGTGAGCAACTGTAGATTTATTGTCACTTGTAGACGATGAATGTTGGTTAATAGATCGTTCCTTATAACGGCGTATTTATTGCAATTAAAGAAGAAATTAAATGAATCCTCACGCGGAGCGCCACAAGCACAATATGGACTTTGTATTATATTTGATTCAAATAGGTCGTTATTTAGAAATGAGGCTGAACATCGCAGCTGTGTTAAAATTACACTCAATTTTCGCGGACCATACATGAAATGCTTAGGTACAGTCTTTGCTTCGTATGTATTATTCAACAAATAGTGTTTGAACTTAGATAGGGTATCAAGTGTACGGATAGAATTATCAAGTTTGTTCCATTCTCTGATGGACGAGGGAATAAATGCAGAATTTGTTCAGGAGAGTCGACAAAAGGGGACTATTAAGTCATTACCATTACGCAGTGGATAAACAGTTGTACTTTGTATAGTTGGGGGATATAAATCACATAAATATTGTGGAGCTAGACCATTGTACATATTATAAAATAATTGGAGTTTTCTTCTGTGCCTCCTACTGTGAAGGGGTTCCCAGCCAGTCTCTAAATATAAATATTCGGTTTTAGTAAAGATTGGCAGTCCTGTTACAATCCTCGCAGCTTGCAGTTGAAGTTTTTCTAATTTGTTTGAATAGCAAATACCACAATTGTCCCACACTTCGCAAGCATACTCAAATATAGGACGATTATATACCAGATACATTTTTTCTAATTTCTGTCTTTTCATCTTAAATTTTAATTTTCTACGTGCTCATTCCACTTTGCGTCCTTGGAGAGAGTTACACCTAAGTGTTTATGACTTGATGTGTTAGATATTGATCTTCCATTGAAAGAAAAACTTAAATTACTTGGAATCTTAGTATTTGAGCAAATCATTATTTCCGTTTTATCTGGGTTAAAGGACATTAACCAATTTTTTTACCAATCATTGAGTTTGTTTAAATCATGATTAACTACTACCTCTAAGTCTGTAATGCTTGCGGTGGAATATCCCAGCGACGTATCATCAGCAAAAAGTCTAGTCAGTGAAATTAAATTTTCGCCAATATCATTTATATACAGCAAAAAAATAAAGGGGGACCGAGAACAGAGCCTTGGGGGACCCCTCAAGAAACAATGGACAATGACAAAGACGAATCTCTAATAACTACTTTTTATTTTCTTTGAAAAAGATAATTTTTAGTCCATGCAAGTAAAAAAAAGAATACATTTTATATAGAAGTCCATTATGCCATACTTTATCAAATGCCCTTGGAAAATTACAGAAAACGAAGCAACTAAATTCTTTTTTTTTTCAAGAGAATTTAATATAGTGTTATAAAGTTCAATAAGTTGATGTACAGCTGAATGTTTAGGTAAAAATCCTGACTGATACATATAAATAAGTTTGTTTCTATGTAGATGGTTATAAATATGTTTGTAGACTACCCTCTCCATTACTTTTCCTACACCGCTAATTAGGGATATTGGTCGATAATTAGATGGTAGGGATGCATCTGCTTTCTTAAATATGGCAATTACATTAGCTATTTTCCATGAAGAAGGGTATTTACCTTGGGACAGGGATTTATTAAATATAATTTTAAGGGGTTATGCAATTTTTTGGGAGGATATTTTAAGCATCCTGTGACTGATTTAGTCTGGCCCATATGCTTTTTTAGGATCAAGAGTAAGAAGTATATCGACTATTTCACTCTCTGTTTTTTGAATATCACTAATTATACTTTCCGTTCTATTCTCAAATTGGGGCATCTCAACATTTTGTTCCTCAAGTTTTGATATTGACGCGAAGTATTTATTTATTAGCTCACATTTGTCAGTATCGTCATATACAATATGGTCAAAATTTGGCTCATGATTTATATTTTGAATTGGTGGAATTGCGTTATTCCCCTTATTAGATTTTATCAACATCTTCATTATTTTCCAGTAATTTTTAGGACTGGAATTATCCAGTAAAAAATTATCGAAATTTTTTTCAAAATTTTCTCGGGCAGTTTTTTCATATTATTTACCTTATTTCTTTGTTTTTTAAATCTTATTTTATCACTTTCTTTATTATTTTTTAGAACTGTTTTCCGTAACCTATCGCGAATTCTAATTTCCTTTCTTAATTGATTATTGAACCAAGGTTTGTCATTACATCTTATCGTTATTTTTTTTGTGGGTATACATTCCCTAGCTATTTCCAAAAATATTTTTGTAAATTCATCACACATATCATCGACGTCCTCAAAATGTCCTATCTTGTCACTCCAATTAGTTTCGTCCAGATTGTTATTAAATTTAACCAAATCTATTTTGTTATATTGCCATATTTCTCTTTTGAATGTAGTTGATGTTCCCTTTGGGCAGTTAATGTATGCAATAACTGCATCGTGGTCACTTATATCTTTTGAGATTTTTATAACATCAGAATAAGCGCATATAAGATTTTCACTCAATATAATAGGATCTAATAAAGTACTTGAATTTTCCGTCACTCTAGTAGGCTTATCAATAACATTTAGAAAACAAAAGGAATTCAATATATCAACGAGTTTGTTATTGTTTTCACAAAATAAGTTAGAATTAAAGTCACCGACCAGCACGATATTTTCGTTTATCTGGGTGGCCAACTCGATTGCATATGTTAATCTGTGCCAATAATCTGGGTCAGTCCATTGTGCTCGATATGAGTTGCATAGTAAGAAAGACTTGCCTTTGGCATTTATTTCAACCCAAATAGTTTCGTCAATGGAATTTTCTAGTTCATGTTTTCGTACCATTCGAATCTCGTCTTTGGCATATATAAGCAGACCACCACTCGCATTTGTTCTATCTTTTCGCTGTATTATATTTGAAAAGCATTCTAGAAAAATAGTACAATCGTCAATCCATTCGTCGAGATGTGTCTCGGTTAACAATAGAATATCAATATCTTCAGCAAAGTCATGGAGAAAGTCTATTTTGTTCCTTATACTTCGAATGCTAAGATTACAAAGTGAGATTGTATTGTCTAAAGTATTATTTAGTGAACTGCACGAACTTGATCTTTCTGGACCCGGATTAGTTTCAATGTTACCTACCATAAGTATGAAATTCAATACGAAGAGAAGAAATACTGCATTTACATTTGGATTTAAGCTTTGTAGACAGAGCAGGACAGCAAACAGGAACGAGCAACGCAGGTTAGTTAATAGTATATCTGTATACGAAGAAGGAGGGTGATTTACAAATCTTCTTGATTGTTTCGTATGAGCCTGAAACATTCCTATGGCCGCTCTATATGTCTCTAGGCTCTTACCCATTCGGTAACAAGACTATGACTAAACATCTTGGGCGACCAAAGTTATGTTTCATTTTCAGTGTGATAAACAAGCCATCGTGTCCACAGTCGTAAAAAAGAATAAAGTATGAACAAAACGTTAACTTAGTAAGTGAACTATGTAAACTTTACAAGTAAATCTACAAAAAGTTGAAAGAAAATTTAATACCATTTGGTATGGAATCAGGTGTTTTTGATAAATGGGATATAATCATTTTAGTTAAGTTTTACTTACGATACAATAGTATGTGTATAACAGAAAAAAAGAGGTTATTTACCAAAAAAAATAGCAGGAGTTCAATCACATAAATTTACAAACTTACTTATAAACATGCATACATTCATCCACATTGAATACATACTCACATTCAGACGTACAAACATACAAATACATAGATACATTAATCGTACTATTATATACAAATTTCAACACTCATATGGTATTGATGTAAGTCCAAAGCTCATTATGGAAATGGTTTTCGAAGGTTCGTGAAGATAGGCAAAAAAGGTCGAAGTGATGGGCAGGAAATTAAGAATACTACTAGAAAATGAAGTTATACTGGATAGGAACTGAAATTTAGCCTTGTAACAGGTTACCTGAAAACCCCCTGGACCCCCAAGAATCAGTATTTACAAGAGTTTTACTGTATTCTTATTTTTGCTCATATGCTTTGTCTATTGAGTGTCTATACCCCATTTTGTTTTTTCTTTGTTGACATAGTGGTTTGTATTATAGTGATAACGATTCTGGCATTTTTATCCATTATGTGTATTTTTTTTAAATTCCGGAATTTTACACACCTGAACCATTTTTGTTATGTGAACTACTCAATTTATTATTAGTAAACTATATTAAGTATACGGGATCCTTCATTTACATAGTGTTCACCTGACCTCGACATTATAAGCAGAGCAGGCGAGACACTTGTGATAACAGCATACTAGAGCTAGTGTGTGGGTGTATTTAAATAATTGCCTTATATCTGATGGTTAAAGTCTTACTTTTATCAAATCAAACAATTGTTTATTTTTTTTTTAAAAATGATGCAACAATGTTCAAGTTATGGTACTTGTGGAATATTAATTTAAATCTGACATTTGATCTTGTGTCTGGGAACAAAAAAAAACCCCAGAAAATCATCAAAATAGAAATTGAGATTCCTTCTTTCAATTGTAACATCGGTGTTCACTTGAGAAAATTAATCCTAGCATACTGGACCCAATTGGGTGCGTAATTTGTAATAGAGGTTCAATTTGGCAGGAAAAAAGTCATATTGGAAAGTGTCAAAATTTTAAGTGAGCTTTCTTTCATCGATCGGAACATTGCATTAAGATTGCATGAGAATAGGTCAAAGCAAATTGGAGATCCAGATCCAGTATCTTATGGACCTTGGATTAATGAAAGCCTCTCCATGATCCAAAAATCTTCTGACTCATTCCTAAGGATTGAAGAGTCTTTAAAAAATTCTGCCCACCAGTTCTTGGTATCATCTTGTAAAAGGTCTTTTATGTTGTTTATATATGCCTTTACTTCCTCCAGTTCTGGTTTATCACAGTCAAGTTCAATAACTGGTGGTGTTCCCTGAGGAACCAGCTGGCTCCCATGCTTGTTTTCTTTAAACAGTTTCATACAGAATCCTACTGGTAGCCATTCCACATCTTTAGGTAAAGCTTTAAACTTCATAGCAACATGTCTTGGTTTGTTTTAAGAAATTATTTAAATCACAAATAATAAAGCACTGAGTTTATAATGAAGATAAATATATACCCATAGTAAACCTATCGCTCCTATTGACCAAGAAAGTGACCAAATCATAAAAACTAAATAATAATAATTTAACCAAGACTAAAGATATAAAACCAAGGACAGGTCACCTGAATTAAAATACACTCCAAATGGACAAAATGTAGTTGACCGTAGAATCATAGTTACCAACGCACTAGTCTAGACCTGCATACATTTTATTGAGGTAACAAAGAAAACTTTGACAAAAATTTTGTTTGTACAATAAATGTTGTAAAATTTTAAGCAAACAGTAAATGGCTGAACAGCAAATGTAAAATTTCTTTCAAGCTACAACCATGACAACTGACCATTTTCAAGCTCCTTACCAAATATAAAATTATTGGCTTTAATAGAAGCTAAGAAAAATTTGAAAACCAAATTTCATGTATAATGAGTGTTGTAAACTTTCAAACTATTGGCAAACAGGAAGTAGCTGCACAGCAGATGTAATAAATGAATAATGTGTCCATGGGATACAGATGATGCCCCCGCTTGCTTATATCGTTACGAAGGGATATAACTTGAGAACGTTAAAGTGACCTCAGCCAAATTCGAACTTGATCCGAATTTTTTGGGTAAGAAGAATTTTGTATAAGTTTCATAATATTTAGTTAAGACAAACTAAAGTTCGAGAACTGACACCAATTTCAGATCGTAGACAGACGGACAAGCATAGCACTCAATTTATAGAAACCAAGAAAACTTGGATGAATTGTAATGTTGCTCCGTTGATTTCCTATTATAGTTTATGTGTTTTTTTTGGTTTTAGTTTGTTACCCGAATTTGTTTTTGCTTAATCGAATTATGACTATAGAGTAGCGGATTACTACTGTTGCTTTTATTTCTAACCAGTTTTTGTGAACGGAAAACTACTGGGTTGAGATGTAGGCTCACATTTTAACATTAAAAATTCTACAATAAAATTGAAACAAAGATCATTTGAGCTCTTACAGATAAATGTGTACAACTAGACAACCATTCTATAGAGTTACACTTCTTAGTTGAAGGGGGCAATTATTTGTTTCACCAGTCTAATTGCAGGAAAAATTGCATTTAAAAGGTAAGTTTTGAATATACAATTTTGACCAGCAACCATACACAAATGAGTAAGAAATACTAATACAAGTGTAAACATAGCAAATAACAATAAATATAGTCACATAAGTGGTATCTGTTTAACTTTATTCAATGTAAATGAGCTGCAAGTTATACTATTCATATTTGATTTTCCTGCTATTGGTGTATAAGACGAGACACGTTTCGTTAACAATGGAAACTGGTTAATAAAAAAAAGCTTAAACTTGTTTGGACTAGAACTGTGAAAATAATTGTATGAATTTCAAGATTATATAGTCGTCTCAAAAAATCATCACTGTACTGTCGTTATTGGAAGATGTTCATTGTTATTCTGCGGTTTAAATGTTGTAACGACTATTATTTTGTTTATTTGTGCGTTTCTCTGTGCTGTATTCCTGTTACATAGTATCGTCAATTTAGCGATTTTTTTAACATTTCCATATAAGCGAGATTTATAAAGGAAACAGTAGTATACCGTTGTTCAAAAGTCATATATCGATTGGGAGAAGACAAATCCGGGTTACAAACTAAAACCGAGGGAAACACATCAACTATAAGAGGAAAACAACGGAACAACAGAAACACTGAAGTTCAACTAAAACAAAGGCCAACATACAAAGAAACGAACTATTTTATAACATATTATAATATTTTTTAACAGCCATATTCCTGACTTGGTACAGGACATGGTGTGTTGAACCTAGTTTTATGGCTAGCTAAACCTCCCGCTTATATGGAAATGTTAAAAAAATCGCTAAATTGACGATACTATGTAACAGGAATACAGCACAGAGAAACGCACAAATAAATAAAATAATAGTCGTTACAACATTTAAACCGCAGAATAACAATGAACATCTTCCAATAACGACAGTACAGTGATGATTTTTGAGACGACTATATAATCTTGAAATTCATACAATTATTTTCACAGTACTAGTCCAAACAAGTTTAAGCTTTTTAAAAAGCCTTGAACTGCTTCGCTCTACCCTAATTTAAGGTAATACGTGTGCATGTGGTTGTTGATTTAGTATTGGAAATGTGGTATTTTTAGATATTGATTGATGTAAAATGGATGTCTTAGACTTGGAATATCAATTTTTGTATATATATTAAGGTGAACTTTTCTAAAATTTTAAACTGGCTGTTCAGTGTTGTACGTTAGACACCCATGTTTTTAAAAAAAAATCGATTTAGTTGTTGAAATTTATAACATTTACAAAACACGAATCTCGAGGTGTGCCTTTCTGGAGGTGTGCCCAGATTGGCAGAAGTTATAAAATACAGATAATGCATGTTTGTAAACATTGTATAGGATCTTTGTATAGCTAAACAATTCGTGCATATTACAGATTAACAAAGCAAATACACAGGTGTTAAAAATTGATATTTCAATATTGAATTTCAGTGTGCAATATTTGCATAATAAAACGAACATGAATTAATAAGACTTGATCGGAACTGAAATATACATAGTTAATTTTCCGGCATTTGATGTCTTATCCTGAGACGAGAAAGGTCTGTAATTCTTTATCTCATTTAAGCTAATAACTCTTGCTGTATCTCAGCCGAATCATGAAGCAACCAATCATAATCTTTATGTGATAAGTAATTATTTCAAGATGGCGTGTAAATCGACTGAAACTAATAGCTCCTCAAAGTGATGCGAAGCAACAAATATCATGATTATGACGGTATTGAAAGGCTATTTTAAATAAATGCTGTGACGACGTCATACTTATTTGGACTAACACAATACTTTATCCATGGAAAATGAAAATTAACTCGACTATACTGATAAATAAGACATATGTGAAATGTACCGAAAATACAGAATTCAAACCACAAACGATAAGACATAACAATATCCAACGAACCATCAAGAGAAACATCATAACTAAATATATGAATGTGGGATTATTAATACCGAGAAACGTCGTATAGCAATGCAAATTCACACTCGGCAAAACAATCATATTCGGGAATAGTTCACGTACGGTACTTAGCAGACAGACGACAAAGATGTTAAACCACAATCTAAGACGTGGTAAAAATGTCGTTAGTTAGTTTATACACAGACACATCGTATAGATCAACCAATTCATGATGGTGTCTCTAAAATTTACGGAGTGTCAATTTTAATCTTTCCTTTTCGTAACTCTGTTGAAGCAGTTTCTGCGTAAGGAGCACACACCTGTGTATGAAGTCCGTATAGTGTATACATGCACGAGCATAACGTATCAATTGGGATATGCAAACACCAAATGACGGAGCAGAGGGTATGTTACTGCTGAGAAATGGGAAATTGATAATTGGTAAGTTTAAATCATCCCGTTTGTCATAGATTTTAGTGGAAAGTCGTCAATATGTGTCAATATTCAGGAAAAGACCAAGGTTTGAATCAGTCCTTCTAGTATCAGTTTGCTGGGATATATGAGATGTAAGTACAGATTGAAATATGGGTTATTCAGTGATAGGACATCATCAATATATCTGAAAGTAAAACCAAAGAATTTTGCAAGGTGCTTTTTCTTTTTGTCTTTTAGAAGTTTCTGAATGAATTCTGCTTCATACGAGTACAAAAACAAGTCGGCCAGAAGGGATGCACAATCAGTACCCATTGGAATACCGACTGTCTGTTGAAATATCAATCCTTCAAGCTCAACAAATATATTGTCGATTAAAAAGTCCAGCATTTTGATAATATCATCTTCAGTTTATTTTGTGAATGAATCAGTGTGGTTCTTCACAAAATAAAAATCATTATAACACAAAACAAGTAATGTATATCTAACATTTCAATTTTTATAGAAAAAGCTCTGTTTAATGTGATGGTGGAGTCGATTTTTCAATTGAGCATGGGAAAGGTGTAAAGCGTAGAAAAATCAAAGGTCTTAATATTGCTGCAAAATTGCAGAGATTGTGATATAAGATTTAGCAGTAGATCTTTAGAATTTTTGAGAATTCAATATGATTGACACCACTTGTTGAATATATCTCATCACAATATTTTTGAAGGCCATCTTTTACTGTAGAAAGAATAGTAGTCAGCACTTTAGAAAGATGTTTAGTCGAACACCTTAATGATTCAGCTATGTATCGTTCTTTATACGGAGTTTTGTAAAGGTTTAGTATCCAGTATAATGACGGTAGATTTTCTTCGTTTTCTTTGATGTTAATTCCAAAAAGAAGGAAGGACAGATTTGTAATTTTGTAAAATTTCATCCTTAGTAAATGATGTTAAAGAATATGCAGTGCTGTTTATTCCAAGCTCTATAAACCCCATTTATTCTGTGCTTAATAGCAAGCCAGTTTTATAGTTTGTGATGTTAGTTGAGTAATCACTGTTATTTACAATAAGCACAAATCGTCCAGTTGTTCATAAGCGAGTTATCGCTATACTATAAAAGAATTACAAATCGTGTTTACCAGAAGAAATGAGGCTCAATGTGTCCACTAATTATGGCCACATATGGTGTTAACCACTCTCTTATATCTTACACCTTATTCACTCCTTTAACTTATATTTTGTTCATCCTTTGCTGAACCTTTTCTGCAAATTCAGGAATGGATCGTGTAGGCTTGTGTTTCAACCTCTTTGATATAATGAAAAATTACTGATCAATATCCTCATGGGTATGACCATCCATTCGGAAGTTCACACCAATTTAAAAAAAAAACAATAATTGATTAGTTTAACTAGATGTAATTATTAATCTGTAATCATTATCCACCAGCAAATAAAAACAAAACACAAAGATCAAACAACCATTCTAATGGTTTTGCATATGTGATACACTATCCCTTAATGACTGTCAGGTTTACAATGGATTATGTTTGAGTTTACAGCTATATTGGAAAATCATAAAGTGGTTACTAATGTTGTTTGGAATTTCTTACCATTCATTTATTGGGTGAAATGTAAGTTTCTGGATGCATTTATTGTGAACAATTACAGGCACATTGTTAACACCTGAAGCATGATTTTTATTTGTCTCAAGATTATATTTTCAGGCAAATTTTCTATTCTCAAGGACAACGACTCTTGCAACAACAGCTGTATAAAAGTCAGAAGGACACGTCATCTGTAACCTCTTACAACAGGAGTTTATACCAAATATCAACTTGTTGTGTTGAAGCATTATAATAAAAAAGAAATAACTTTAATCAATTTTTATGTTTAAGATAAAAACTTCTAGCATGTAAAGGAAAATCGTTTTTGGACCTTGAAAGCTCATATGGCAGTGACCATAATGTGGTGTCATTAATTTTTAACTGTAAAAAAAGAATTGACTGACACAGAACAAATATATAATAACAACAAGAAGGTTGAGTGGGATGGATTCTCCAAGAAATATGAGCATGATTTCTAAAGATATAGAAAAAAGTTACACACGACTAACAAACAACAGCTTACAAACAGCTGCAGAGTTCATCCCAGTCAAAACAAGAAATTTTAAAAATAACAAATTTGCATTACCATGGTGGACAGCAGATTGTACTTCATATGTACGGGATAGAAATAAGGCTCGTTATCATGCTTAGCACACAGGGAAGGATTTAACTTCAATAAAGAAAAAGAACAAATATGCAGAAAAATAATAAAACACACTAGGGAGATTTACTGTAACTCGCTAAACATTGATAGCACACAAGTGTGGAAACAAATCAAAAGCATGCTCAGCAAAGCCGCCAAAACATTAGGTTTACCTAATCCCACTGTAGATGGCAATGAAATAAAAGGAAAAGTCAGATATTTTAGCTAAAAGTTAGGCTACAATCAGCAGTACTTACAACTATACTGATAAATTGAAGAAAAAAACCAAAAAGAGTATAAAAATCTTTTGAAAAATTACCAAGACAATTCAGATACTTATAACGGACCATCTAATATACAAGTATTGAAGGATGCTATCAGTGACACACCTGATATATCACCTGGTAAAAACCGGGTAACCTATACCATTTTAAAACATTTTACTAACAAGTCTCTTCATGTTATGTTATTATTTATCAGCAGAATATGGTTTTTGCAGAAGCTACCAAGTCAGTGGAAATGTTCCATTATCTCTCCTATAATAAAATACGAGAAAAACACAACTGATCCACAATCTTATAGACCAATGGCTTTGACCTCAAACTTTGATAAAATTGTGGAAATATTTGAATTTGGATTGTAATTAAATATTTGACATATTATAGGTTTCTGAATAAATGTATTCAAAGAACTTGAAATTGGTTATATGAATTTGTTCAATTAAAGATTTCTTGCTGTTGTGCAATACTTAATAAATCTGTTGTCAGACTATAAACAAATAAAGTTCAATTAATTCTCAATGTCATATTAGAAATTTATGAAAATAAAAAGGGAGCTTACATCAATACATACAAACAATACACCAAAGTTTCATATGAATTGCTGAAAGCATTTTTGAGTTTTTGTCCGAAAACTGGAAAATCCCCCCTTTTTTATGAATAAAACCCTGCAACTCGGAAATGTAAAATCTAAAATTTATAAAAATCGAAAGGGAGCTCATGTCAATAGATATAAACAATTCATCACAATTTCTTGCAAGTTGGTGAAAGCATTCCTGACTTGTTGTCCGAAAACTGGAAAATCCCCCTTTTTTTAATGAATAAAACCTCATAACTCGGAAACGTAAAATCTAAATTTTATAAAAAACGAAAGGGAGCTCACGTCAATAGATATAAACAATTCACCAAAGTTTTATGCAAATTGGTTAAGGCATTTTTGAGTTGATGTCCGACATGTTGAAGACGGACAGACGGACAACGGTATACCATAATACGTCCCGTAAACGGGCGTATAAAAATGGTAAGCAATAAATTGGGTTGGTATTTGGAGAAAAACAATTTAGTTACGCTTAATCAAAGTGGATTAAGAAAGAATATAAACACCATAAAAACAGGTCATCAGATTAGATAATAAAATCTATAAATATTTTTTCTGTTGGAGCATTACAGCTATATGGTTACTTCATATATTAGTTTATGTCTTGCTAGAAATTGATTTTTTTGCTATTTATTTCAGATAGTAGTCATGTCTAAAACAAAACCTGGACAGTCTAGAAAAGGCAAGAATAAATGCCAAAGAACGGAGTCTCCATCCGCTTGTCTCCTGACGCAGAAGAGGCTGTTATAGCCAGAATTACTAACTCAGTTATCAAGTCGATGCACAGAAGTGGGTCGGTAGCGGAAATAGAGGAACATATTTCTGAAATTGGTGAGCAAGAAGGGGTGGAGATGGATGACTCAGGCCTAGATTATACATTCCATCTTTTGAACAGTGGGCAGCAGCTTTTTAAAGATTTATGGCAATTTATAATGAAAAATTCACAGAAGCCATTGCTTACTTGGTTAAATATGCAAAAATTGTCAGGGATTTGACTTCCACGCAGTCAAGTAAAAAATAATTAAAACAACACGTTATAAGTTTTATGCGTCCGAAGCATATACATTCATTTTGCCACTGGAAGCTGAACAGCTATCATTAAACTTCTTTTTAATGTATTGATATGTAAACTTTGCCTTTACTCACCAACAATATTTGAATGAGATCTTTACAAATCAATAAATGTCTAAGCAACTACTATTTAAGATTATGTTAAGTTTTAATCCATCATAAGAAGGTTTGGAATGCCATTCCTCGCACGATTGATGGGGATATGGAATCAGGAGGAAGAAGTTCCCATTTGAGCAATTTAAAAGTGCCTTCATTTCTTCCAAACTAAAACATTTGATCCTTTTTTTAAAAAACTGGTCCTTCTGAAACACCAGATTTGTTTATCTTTATATAGTAAATATGATTGATTGATTGATTAATTGATTGTTGGTTGCTTAACGTCCAGTTGCAAATAGTTCATGCATATTAAGGGCGAGAACAAATAACCAATAAATACAATAGGTAGGTTCTGTAATAGCGGCGTGCGGGAGAAATTTAGAGTGCCACTGGAAATGAGGGTATATTGGATAAGGACAGAAATTTGGCGTTGCAACAGGTCACCACGGACCCCTCAAGGAGTTGTTGCAAGGGTTCTTAATGTGCAAAGAGCGTGGCACTCTCTTTTCACAAGGTATCGGATTTAACATCCCCATTCTGACCGGACGTGGTTATACAGCCCGCACAGCCAAACGGACGCCCCACTTTGTCGAGGGTTTTACTGCCGGTTGAAGGAAGACCAATGGTGACCATACTTCTATTCCCCAGTCACCTTTGGGGAGTAGTAAATATGTATCAATCACTTCAGGGTCAAACAATCTACAACAAAAATCGCATGATGTAGGATAACATATCCTGAAAGGCTTAACTCGGTGCTAACTGACCATCAAGACAATGAAAATGTTGTTTTACAATCAAAATCTTTTTTATACGAGAGCAAACAATTTGCGTTCGTATATTGCTATCACGTCGTCGTCCGAAGACATTTGGTTTCCGGACAATAACGTTAGTATAAGTGAATGAAATTCTATGAAATTTAAACACAAGGTTTAATACCACAAAAGGAAGGTTGGGATTGATCTTGGGGGTTATGGTCCCAACTGTTTAGGAATAAGGGGCCAAATAAGCATTTTTCTAGTTTCCGGACAATTACTTGTGTAACAGTGTATGGATCTCTCTGAAATTGAACCACAAGTTTCCATACCACAAAGGGAAGGTTAGATTGACATTGGGGGTTATGGCCCAAACGGTTCAGGAATTAGAGCCATGTGAAAATTTAATGAAAACATAGTTTATATGTCCAATTGGTTCAGTTAGAGAAGATTTCTATTGCAATATTTGTGATGTATTTGTGACGTCATCAACTGAGATGAATTTCGTAAAAAAACATTATTTTAGCATAATTTGGCATCAACAGGTAACAAATTTTCAATTTGGGTTGGTGGGTGGAGAGGTGCTCATAGGTAATCATGAAAATGATTGAAACAAATCTTATTCCTATTTAGGACTTATGCATATATAATAAGTATAAAGCAGAACTACACTTTTTTAAACACTTTTTCAAACCAAACATCATAAATGCAATAAACATTTCACAAAGTGCCTGTCGGTCTTAAATATTGCTGTCATTTGTATTATACAATCAGTCCTCAGTTAACAAATTTACTAATTTATGATATGGCTATTTAATTTTCTTAATAAAGTGCAAATACGGTCAGTTTTGGTTGATGCGGTCCAATAATTTTGTTATACGAGCCATCCTTAGTTATCAAAAGTACTAATTTTTTGTGACCAGATTAGATTTTGAATAAAAAGAGGACAAACCGGCACTCTAAATTGATGCAGACAAATTTTTGTAGTACTTGTCTTCCGATATTGCTGTCATTTGTATTATACAATCTGTCTTGAGTTAAAAAAATACTGATTTATTATGCAGCTTTATACTTTTTTTACAATAAAGTGCAAATATGGTCAGCTTTGGTTGTTGCGGTCAAATATTTTTCATTTACAAACCAGCCTGAGACGTTAAAAGTACTATTTTTTGTGATCCATCAGTAGTTTGAATACAAAAAGGACATGCTAGCACTCTAAATGTTGTAGTCATTGTGTTCCAATATTGCTGCCAAAAATATTTTAAAAAAAAATACTGATCTATTATGCGGCTATGTAAGTTTTCATAATAAAGACTCCATGTTATATCTAGAATTCGAACAACTGCTACAGATGGCATGTCCTATGAGTAACCACTAAAATGAGCAATATATGCTCCATCTTTTAGATGCATTCATCAATTACCCTTAAATTAAGCAAAATACATGGTCTGTGCATATCAGATGCATATTAACAGCTCGACATTCTGCCTAAAATATACCTGGATCTAACCAGAACTTGTTCATAAAATAGAAATACACAATGTGTGTTTTATTATTTGTTTCAATGGTTGCAACGTAAAAAAATAATCGAGAATACAATTTCCTGGAAATGATAAACTCGTAACTTCCTTACCCATGTATTATTTTATGCGATATTAAAAATATTGAAAATTGAACTTGAAACTGAACAGCTTATAGATTTATTCTGTTCCTACTTTTTGAAGGCTGATAATTTGATTTCAGAAGAGTTTGAACCTTCACTGTCATACCGTTCTTACAACAAGGATGCATGAAGGACCCACGGACTGGCGAAAAGTAGTAAATTTTTCACTATTTTTCAAAAACCTTCTCTAAATTAACTTGATCAAATGGATTTAAAAAAAAAATTTCAAATGGTCACAACTTGAAAACTAATTTAGATAATGATAATGGGGTCTTCAGTAACTATTGCAAGACTACAATGGGATGACTTTTTTTTTTCCAGGGAGTGCAATTTTTTCAGGGGGTGGAAAAGGGGGGGGGGGTGTGCTAATTATTCTCCTTGATATGTTCCATTTTATATCTTTTCTGTCAGCATGCTTATATTGGGTGAATAACCCCCAGACCCAGTGGGTTAGTCGGGGTCAGCGGAACCCCTGTCCAACTTTTTTTTGAAGGGTGTTCCATAAAAAACATTAAAAAGCATTTTCAGTATTATACACGCCCTTGGTGAAATAAGTTTTGGAGCGGAGGAAGAGATTTTTTTTATTTTTTGTTAATTATCTTGAATATCATTATAGATTAAGATATACTGTAAACAGAAAAATGATCAAGCAATGAAAGATCTACAAATAAGTTAACATGACCAAATGGCAATTAACATCTTATTGGAGTTATTGTCCTTGAAAGTTATTTTCTGCAATTTATTGGTAATTTTTTTTAAATCTTTTTCAAAATCTTCTACTTTTAATTTAACTACTTGGCCAAATTAAACCAAACTTGACATCAATCACTATTAATGTATCTATATGATTTTAACCGTATTTTACCTGATTTCCTAGACCACAGAAGATACAGGTGAGCGACACAGGCTCTTGAGTGCCTCTAGTGTGCAAAATCTGAACTAAAACTAGTGAAACTGCCATTAGATGTTATAACACATCCAATGTATTTGTAGTCATAAACTTTTTATTAGGTATTTTCCTTTAAATCTTAAAAAAGTTCAATTATTTTACTGGGGTTATTTTGTAATATCATGGTTTTAGATTTTTTTAAATATAAACTGTTAATTGCAATTTATCACAAAATTCTGAAAAATAAATCAAACTATTTTGCAGACCATTTTCACTTTCTGATAATATTATTAAATCATCTGCAAATAGGAGATAACTTTGTCTGAATTGATAGATTTTACAAGGATACAGTTTTGCTTTTCAAATATATCTGACTCAAGTCATTAATAAACAAGAGGCTGTCAGAGTGATAGAAAACCGGATTTTCCTGCAGAGGTCGAACCCTGAACAGTTGAGCAAGTATGGACAATACATTTAAGCTTAAAACAGCTCTGAATTTGGATTGTGATTGGATATTTGACACAGCATAGGTTTGTGACACAAAATGAATGTGGTCAAAGAACTGAAATATTTGAAATTGGACATTTAAATACCTATTATGGTCCAATATCCAAAATCTAAGTACATATTAGAATCAGCATATCAAAGAACCCCAAGAATTCATTTTTTGATGAAATCAGACAAAAGTTTAATTTAGGAACCTTTGGACCGCAATGTGGACCAATTTGATAAAGGAGCACACAATCCAAAATCTCTCAATACATGGTTAGATTCAGCATTTCAAAGAACCCCATAGATTCAATTTTTGTTGAATCAAACAAAGTTTAATTTTGGACCCTGATATTTTGGACCAACTTGAAAACTGGGCCCAAAAATCTAATATTTAAATACAGGTTTAGATTCAGCATTTGAAAGAACCCTATATATATTTAATTTATGTTGAAATGTAACACAGGTTAATTTTATCCATAATATTTTCTATGCAAAGGTAAATAACTCAAACTGGATAAATAGTTCTCTAAAATAAGATATGATGCAATTTTTCAAATTATAATCAATAATTTAATAACAACAACCAGTGATGACTAAGTTCTCTAAAATTAGATATGATTTAACACTCAAACATTGTTAGAATCAGCATATCAAAGAACCAAAGAATTCAATTTTTGATGAAATTAAACAAAAGTTTAATTTAGGACCCTTTGGACCTCAATGTGGTATTATCTTATTAATAATGAAAAGAAATACAAGTTTAGATTAAGCATTTCAAAGAACCCTATATACATGTATATTCAATTTATGTTGAAACCAAACACAGTTTAATTTTGGACCCCGATTTGGACCAACTTGAAAACTGGGCCCAAAATCAGTAATCTAAATATATGTTTATTAATAGACAATATAAGCTTAGTTTTTAAAGGAGTTCACTTCATCAAAAAAATATATATATAGCATTCAGAAAATTAGTTTTTACAGAATAACAAACAAACTTGCCACAAAATTCTTCAAACAATTTACCAAAGAAAAGAAGAAAAAAATCCAAAATCTTATTTATCATTAATACAATGTCTTTTCAAAATCTATAAAACTTATCAGTAACAAGAAATAATTGTAACAGGATGAAATGTTGCCTTCATAGTAATTATTTTATAGTGACTAGTTCTCATATACATACATGTTTAGATTTAATAGAAATGAAATTTTATCTTTTTAATTATAACATGTTATATCATTTTGCTGTTATGTAATAATGTACTGAAATCTGGTCCATTGCCAATAACTGTAATTGTGTGTATTCAAATAAATTTTATGTATTTCTATAATCTGCGTAGATCTGTTTGTATAGAATTGAAAAAACGAAAGCATTTTAAGTTGGGTGTCGCTGAATATTTATCTATTTTGTTATATCATTGGTATACGTTTACAAATAAAATCATGAACACGAAAATAAAAAGCATTGTAAAGGTATAAATATTCTTTTAAATATTTAAAGTCCATATTGTTAACGGCAGTCTTTATTATATACAGTGATATTATATAAACTAGGGGTAATGAACCATTCATTTTCAAATGTATATAATGTAATTTATTTAAGTGATAAAAAGGTAAACATGGTTTAAAACGCACATTAACAATACGTTTGCACAGACAGTCTTCAAACATTCAGGAGCGAGTTAGATATATTGACAGTGTAACGTCAAACACATAATATTTTACCCGTTCTTGTTTGTAAATTTTACGTCCAATTACATACAAAAAATATTATCAAATGTTTACTGTGTATATCGACAACCACATTTTTGAAGGGAATATATTATTTAGATAGCAACATTATTGGACGATCAAATATATAGGTAAGTATCATTATACAAAACTCAAAAGAATTAACACATAAGTGAATCCAATTTAACTTCCGATTCGGTACAATTTCTCTGTTGTACATAGTGGAAAAGGCAAATACTGGATAGGAAATGCATTTCTCCTATTTAGTATAATTTATCTCTCTTTTGCTTCAAATGAGATTTGGCCTCAATATCGTCTGTTACTGCTTTAATTTTTTTTTTTATTTCAATCGACTTTTCGTTTTCGATTATTTAATTTATAACATAGAGGGCAACACACTTTGGACTAAAACTTATTTTGCAAATAACTCATGCAAAGTTATTCCTGAAGCTTATACTTGTTTAATGTTACCCTTTTGATCCTGAATTGTCATATAACTTGTTAGTATTTGGGTTTTTTCCAAGTGTGATATTAGTATCCGTATTTCTCAAGGGTTATCACAAATGTCTTTGGTTTTTTTTCAACGATGTATATAGCATGTATAAAAAAGAGAATAAACTAGCCGCATATATTTAGTGTACATATTCCTTTAAAACACGTAATTTAAAAACGTTAGCTATTGTAATATTTATAGATCATATTGTCAGTTATATATTTTAGTTTATTGAAGATCTTTGAAAATTTAAAGAGCCATATATGAATGTGTCAAAGCACTCATTTACAATGTGATGGTAAATAAAGACCTTGATACATTTAAACCTTAAATACCTTTATGAATGTCAATGTTAATGACTTAATAGTTTTTAATATACGTGGTTTTTACAAGACTATCATGAAATATGAATGTTGTTAGGGAACTGCTAATATGTATTTTACAGGTATTTTTTTATTTGATTTATTTTTTAATACCTAAGCCGCCAAACTTTTCTTTTAAAATGAAATATTTGTGGACAATACTTTCACTTGTGGACGAGTTTAATGAGAAAGTAGTATTTATCGTTTATAAGTCCAAAGCATATAAAGTTTACGGACGCCATGATGGCTTTTATACTGTTACTGAAAATCTGTGTTAGAAAGACCACGAAAGTGTTTCATTTATAGGTACAAAACCGTTCGCGTTTCTTACGTTTCCCGAGGGCTACCTTCATATGTTATTAGCAACATGATGGGAACCTGTGGTTGAGTTGATAAAATAAAGAAAATAAAAGATATCTTAAATTTTTTTTTAAAGAAAACATCCTTATGATATATTAATTTAAATTTTAAAAAAAATCGACGGTGTTGACCGTCTTTGTCTAGATTTCATATTTCGTTGATAACAAAATATTTGGAAACTAGTTAGGTAATATACATCTAGTCACATCGTACCTAGATAATTACCTCCCTTCTATCAAATCAAGAAACTGAAATTGTCAGATGATGCCACGCACAAAGCCTGAAAAAGATCTTGCCTTTGAATTATATGACAAAATGTTGATGACTTATAAATCAAAAAGTTCTTCCAAACTACTTTTTAATTTTCTTTCTTAAACAATAAAGCTTTAATTCCAACATTTTTATAATTGCAATTTTGTGGTATGTATATCATACTGTTTATTAACAACTGCGTGTTGACTAAATTTTAGATAAAACCAGTATAAAAAGATCGAATTATAAGTAAGTTTCATTATTGAATACCCATTAATTTATTTATTTACCAGAAGATTATGTTAACAGCAAATATAATTTTGTAATTTGCTTGAAAAGGGTATACTGCGTTGAAAATGCTTGTCGTCCTAATTAAATAAGGTTAACATGGTTAAGCTGATGTTATTTCAAATATAAAAACCTTATCCGGTATTTTATATAATTAATAAGGTTAATGAGTACCTTTTGTAATATATGGTACAAAGGTGTTTAAAAATTGCTTGCAATTTGGTTATTTTTGCAAACGGTTACCTGTGTCGGGAAAACTCAGAGGCCTGAAAAAAATCTTTGAAACACATGTTTAGTTTCTTAGAAGGTTTTTTTTTCTATTAATAATATGATTATTTTATGCTACAATAATTGTCTCAGTAGTGATTCAAATATTGGAGTATATCTAACATTATTAATTATGTTGAAACATTAATCGTTGCTGACAATTTAAAATACAAATGTTTGATATCAAAAGCTAATAATTTAAACATAATTATAACTCTGGAGAAATCTATTTCTTTCTTAAAAAATTGAAATCAAAATTTGATTATTTTCTGCTGCTTGTATATATCTTTATAATGATTCAACATTGGATTCCACCTTACATTATCAATTAGATTGAAGCAATATACTGATAATGATAATTTAGGAAACACTCAATACAAATATTAAATAGGAATATTGAAAATTTACAAATGCTGCGGGATACTACTGTGTATAGATACAGTTTGTTTCAATTAATTTTAACATTTAAGAGCCAAACAAGATCCTTTTTCAAATTGTTTATTCTACATTTTACATACAAATAGAAATGTTTAAATATAGTTCTTAACTGAAATCGTGTTTATACATATAAATAATCAGCAACTTCAATGTCAAACAGAGTGTTTCATCCAACAGTTTTGCGCATACTATTAGACGTGTTAGGAAAGTCAATACGATGTTGACGCTGATGTTAAATACCAATACCACTACAGGCTATAGTGGGGACCATCTCAAAAAGCACAAATTATCATTCATTATTGTTACCTGTATGGGTTTGTTTGATAATGCTGAGATGATTTTTAATCAATAAAATAGTAACAATTTATTCCGCAACACACGGAAGAGTATCCAGCAAAACAACACGAGCATTATTCTTGCATTGTGTCATAGTAGGGATCGATTAAGTTTAAGATCGTTGTTCCCCCATTTCTTACTATTTTGTTGAACGACTACAAGGAAAATCTACAAAGTGACCAAAATAAATGAATAGAAAAAAACACAGGAATTAAATCACATTCGAATCCGATTTTATACTCTACATCAATCTTTGTTCAAAACGTTCGTTTATTTGAAATTTATTTAAAAAATGATTGTCATATCTGGGCCTTTCTTAGCTTTTATATGCGGGAATGGTTTTGCTCCGTGTTGGGGGTCTGTCATACGGTGATCTATAGTTGCAAACATTTACGTCATTTGGTCTCTGGTAGATAGTTGTCTATTTTGGCAATCATACCGCATCTCCTTATTTTATATCATTTTCTATAATAGAGAAATGTGTTACACAGTAGCATAAAATTCTAAAAATAAACCAAACTAGAAATTTATGTACTTGACAATTAAAAAAAAGACTGAAACAAAAGCGTTTTCAATTTGATTATATTTTTATTTTATCTCGAAAGGTCACTGACAATTTTATATAATGTTAAATGAATTTAAATTCTTATTCACATAAAAAGTTTTGCCCTGACATTTTCCTTCTATCAACTTTTATCAGTTAGTTTTTCGGAAAAGAGAGGTTATCGAATTAAGTATTAAAAGATTACAACGTTTGGACATTATCAAGCATGTTAAATTTACGTTTCGATGAAGGGTCGGAAGTTTTTTTTTTTCTTGTTACCACGGCTTCCTCCACCAACAAAACAGAACACCACGATTAAATTGAGATATTGTTGAAAGTGGCGTTAAACTTTCATATGGAGAAGTCAATGTTAGTATCTTTGGGTCAGGAGGTTATTTTGAAAATGGAATATTCATTTTCACCTCTTTCAAAACAAAGTCTGCTAAATTAAATGTCGGGCATTTATTTTTTTTTTCGATTTGCTTCATTTTGTTTTGCCTTAGATTCACTATACACTCCGCTTTCTAAATTGGACGGTAAATAGTGATGGGTGAATTGGTCCATCCGTCCGTTCTTTCGTCCCTCTGTCCATTCATTGCATTCAGACCTAGAAAGTTGTAGATAATACAAATCACATATAGCTCATGGAAAGTGGTTTTCTTGAACATTAAAACTATTCGCAGCAAGAAAACCCTCTACTGTAGCTCCCTGCTTCTTAAAGTCTTATATAGAAATAGCACTGTATCCACTTGTGTCCACTTTTTATTTTCTTTTTTTATATATAGATATAACGAGTTCAGATTAGTACTAATTTGTTTAAGCCACACATGTATACGCGTTCCTGTATCCCCGGACACAAAATGCATGCTAACTATATTTTGCAACGGAAATAGGAAATATCTATTGTGGAGAGACAAACTAAGTTATTTAACTATTAAACATATTCTAATCATATCGCTTAATATATATATTTGGACTTGTGGCCGTAAAATCCGTCATTCCCATTCTTTACTCTTGCATATATTTTTGTTAAGTTTTGTTTTGCACTCTTAAATCAAACAAATACAAATTAATGTATGAATGTATGAAGATCTACGTAAGGCCAATGCACTTCTTAAAATTTGGAGTCGACGTTAACTGTTCGCTTCATGTTGTATCAAACACACCACAAATCTAAACTATTATACTACGCCGGGATACTTTTCAGTGCAATTGCATTTTGAGAAAGTCCACACTTAAATCTTGTATCGGTATTGGTATTTAACATCAGCGTTGTATTTAAACCCCTTTCCTAACACGTCTATTATAAAGCAAAATACATAACAATATACGTAATTGAAATTGCCCCAAATTAAGACACAAAAAAAAGATAACCCATCACAGATCTGCAATCTGCCTACATATAGGAAAATCGACCTTCGCAAATATAATCTTAATAGCACAAATGTTTTATAGTGTCTAATTCTTGCATTTTTAATTGCTTGTAGAAAGAAATGAAATCAAAACATTACTGACGTCGTTGTGAAGAAATGGATTTCTAATTACGGTTATTTTATAATACATTCTGCTATAATCATGAAACAAGTGATAAAAACAAACAAACTTTCTTTATGTGTACAGCCCTTGGATGGTGTAAACTTCCCAAAATAACGTGTATGGTGTAATGGTGTATGGCATATGGTGCAATGGTAGAAGGTGTATGGTGCTATGGTGTATGGTGTAAGGGGAATGGTGTAATGGTGTATGAGGAATGGTGTGATTGTGTAACGTGCGATCGGGAATGGTGTGAATGAATGGTGTATGACATTTCATTGGTTGAAACCGAAGTTCATTTTATTTTAATTTTTCGGATTGTAAACATAAACAATAATAATAATCCTATTGTTCTTTTTTCCCAGTAAAGCAAATTACTTTACTCGTTAGACTCTATGTCATTTATATTTAATATACACATATTAAAAAATCTTTTTTTTTCATATTCTTATTTACATCAAACAATGGCTTTAAAATTACACACTTGTGATCACATGCAGTTATCATAAAAGAAAGGATTTTATTTAAACTAGAAGGCGGATAGAAAGGTTATCCACGCATCGGAACAGTATTTTTATATCACGGGTTATCAACATCATTTTTAAAGTTGCTTCGTTCCCCACTTTGACAGTCTCTTTATAAATATTTTATCGTCATTCACCTATGTTTGCCTTGGATTTACGATTCTGTTTTCCAAAAAATGTTCAAAGGAAAATTGTACAGTGTTATTGCACATAAGGTGTTGTATAATTATGAACAATCTCGTCAATTTCGTTAGATTTGTCTTTACGGATTATAAATGATATCTTGAACGTCCGAAAAAATATACTTATGTGAAACGGAATGAAATATTTGCCACTTGATATTTAGCCACCAACAAAATCAACCAACCGACATAATATACTAACAGTATACTTTTCCTAGAAGAGAACTTCTCATACTTTTCATTATAAAGTACAAATGAAATCTGTCATGTCAGTCACACTGTTGGATGATGAGGTGGAATAGTTTTATTATACAAACCATCCTGAACTACTGAGTTTAAATCATCACACCTCAGCAAGCACGACTAATTTATGCGCAGACCAACCCATCACACAATAGCCCAAACGGAATCTGTGATGTACCCGTCCATATTCAGAAGTCATGGAAGTGGGAAATACAGATACTGATACTGACTTTAGTGACAGTTTTATATAACGAATACAGAGATGAAATGCTGGCACTCTAAATTAAAGCGGACAAGATTTTGTTATCATTGTATTGCAATGTTGCTGTCATTTGTATTATACATTCCATCATGACATCAAAATATTGCTGATTTACTATGCGGCTGCCGCTATATAGATTTACATAATAAAGTGCAAATATGGTCAGTTTTGTTTGATACTTTAAAATAGTTTTGTTCTACGAGTCAGCCTGAGGTATCAAAACTACTGAAATTTTCTTGCGAGACAATATTTTGAATAAAAAGAGGACATGCTGGCTATCTACATGTAGATTGATGGGGACACATTTTTGTTGTCATTGTGTTGCAATGTTGCTGTCATTTAATTTGTATAATGCAATCCATTCTGACATCAAAATATTGTTGTTTACTATGCGGCTATATAGATTTACATAATAAAGTGCAAATATGGTCAGTTTTGATTGATTCGTTTAAATAATTTTGTTATACGAGTCAGCCTGAGGTATCAAAACTTCTGAAATTTTGTTGCGAGACAATATTTTGAATAAAAAGAGGACATGCTGGCTATCTAGATTGATGGGAACAAATTGTTGTTGTCATTGTGTTGCAATGTTGCTGTCATTTGTATTATACAATCCATCCTGACATCAAAATATTGCTGATTTACTATGTGGCTATATAGATATACATAATATTAAAAGTGAAAATATGGTCAGTTTTGGTTGATGCTGTAAAATAATTTTGTTATACTAGTCAGCCTGAGGTATCAAAACTACTGAAATTTTCTTACAAGACAATATTTTGAATAAAAAGAGGACATGCTGGCTATCTAGATTGATGGGGACAAATTTTTGTTGTCATTGTATTGCAATGTTGCTGTCATTTGTATTATACAATCCATCCTGACATCAAAATATTGCTGATTTACTATGCGGCTATATAGATTTACATAATAAAGTGCAAATATGGTCAGTTTTGGTTGATACTTTAAAATAATTTTGTTATATGAGTCAGCCTGATGTATCAAAACTACTGAAATTTTCTTGTGACACAATATTTTGAATAAAAAGAGGACATGCTGGCAATCTAGATTGATGGGGACAAATTTTTGTTGTCATTGTGTTGCAATGTTGCTGTCATTTGTATAATGCAATCCATTCTGACAACAAAATATTGCTGATGTACTATGCGGCTATATAGATTTACATAATAATAAAATGCAAATATGGTCAGTTTTGGTTGATTCGTTTAAATAATTTTGTTATACGAGTCAGCCGGAGGTATCAAAACTACTGAAATTTTGTTGCGAGACAATATTTTGAATAAAAAGAGGACATGCTGGCTATCGAGATTGATGGGAATAAATTTTTGTTGTCATTGTATTGCAATGTTGCTGTCATTTGTATTATACAATCTATCCTGACATCAAAATATTGCTGATTTACTATGTGGCTATATAGATATACATAATAATGTGCAAATATGGTCAGTTTTTGTTGATGCGTTTAAATAATTTTGTTATACTAGTCAGCCTTAGGTATCAAAATTACTGAAATTTTGTTGCGAGACAATATTGTGAATAAAAAGAGGACATGCTGGCAATCTTAATTGATGGGGATAATTTTTGTTGTCATTGTGTTGCAATGTTGCTGTCATTTGTATAATGCAACCTATTCTGACAATAAAATATAGCTGCTTTACTATGTGGCTATATAGATATACATAATATTAAAAGTGCAAATATGGTCAGTTTTGGTTGATGCTTTAAAATAATTTTGTTATACAAATCAGCCTGAAGTATCAAAACTACTGAAATTTTCTTACGAGACAATATTTTGAATAAAAAGAGGACATGCTGGCTATCTAGATTGATGGGGACAAATTTTTGTTGCCATTGTATTGCAATGTTGCTGTCATTTGTATTATACAATCCATCCTGACATCAAAATATTGCTGATTTACTATGCGGCTATATAGATATACATAATAAAGTGCAAACATGGTCAGTTTTTGTTGATGCGTTTAAATAATTTTGTTATACTAGTCAGCCTTAGGTATCAAAACTACTGAAATTTTCTTGCGAGACAATATTTTGAATAAAAGAGGTCATCCTGGCTATCTAGATTGATCAGGACAAATTTTTGTTGTCATTGTATTGCAATGTTGCTGTCATTTGTATTATACAATCCATTCTGACATCAAAATATTGATGATTTACTATGCGGCTATATAGATTTACATGATAAAGTGCAAATATGGTCAGTTTTGGTTGATGCTTTAAAATAATTTTGTTATACGAGTCAACCTGAGGTATCAAAACTACTGAAATTTTGTTGCGAGACAATATATTGAATAAAAAGAGGACATGCTGG